>NW_028245180.1:0-321989 GCF_964263255.1 Lissotriton vulgaris
CTTGGCCCACCACTCGGGGGCTCCTGGGGGGTCCCCAAAGGTATCTCTCTCACCCTTAACAACTGCATTAGAAGTGTCAGTGCCCAAGTGTAATGACCAGATTCTCAGACCAAGAATTACCCACTCACCTAGATGCAACAAACCCGGCCAAAACGTAACACCATCCCCTTTCGGGAATCCTATTTACAACAGTTCCTGAGTACTTACCCGGGAATGGGGAATTCGCAAATATACAAGTTTATACCATCAAAAACCACTGCTAGATCTAAGGGATTACTAAGAATAGTCACTAATAACTACGGGAATTCCATGTCTCATCCTATGATCTCACCTTATAGCCCCGCGACAATCTGGCCCGGGCTATTCTACCCTCCTTCTCATATTGGAGAGCAGCTCACTCTACCACACCACAACCACAATCCACAATTGGTGTTCTCATTAATGCCCTATCTTGAGCGATCTCATTACACACCAATTACAATTGGTGTTCTCATTAACGCCCTATCTTGAGCGATCTCATTACACACCAATCACAATTGGTGTTCTCATTAACGCCCTATCTTGAGCGATCTCACTGTCCTATTAATACCTTCTGCTCTCTCCTCTATTGGGAAGTTCCTAAGTACCTGATATTTACTGGGAGTATCTTCTATCTTATATGAATTGTTATCCCTCATGTGATAGATAGGAGATCCGATCCTCTCACACAAGAACTGCCAAATTGTTTATGCTTAAGAATTATTTCCCTGACATAAAACTTACATCATTCTCCCGCATCAGTTACCTGTAGGAAGGGAATCGCCCATCCTTCCATACGCTAGCACCTGGCTGTAAAGAAAGGTTAGCTTTATCATAGAAACAATACTCAAATATATATGTTCGTTACAAACTGGGGTCCCTTTATTACACAATAACAGACAAAGAAAACATTGTATTATAAAGTCACAATACTACCTAACAATCTAAGCATAGCCTGAAAAGTAAAGGAAATAGTTAGTATATTTTCACACTATAATAGCAGGACAGACTTCACCTTATAATTACGGAGTCCAGTTCTAGCTGTCACCTGGGTCCCTCTCTCGTCTGTGCCTTGGCTCATCTCAGATTCTACTCTGCACCCACGGATACAGGTCTGCACCACTATGCTCGTTCAAAGTACTGGAACCCTTCTCTCTTCATCTTCTCTGTTTCTCAGCTCTGCACCAATCACTTTGCACTGGCTTCCTCTCTCCCACAAACTGTCTTCACCTCCAGACTTCAATCTAATGATATAGTTTTAGCCTCTCTGGAAACCATCTGTTCAACTAACTTCTTCACTCTGATTGTTCTAACTCCGACGTTTAACTATCTCCAACTGCTCAAACAAAGGATTCTCCACCTGTTCTAAATATACTTTCTGGCTAGGAAGCACCCGCTGATCTTCTAAAATGAAATAGGATTGATTATTTAAAATACAGTTAAAAAGTAAGCAAGCATATTATTTTACTTTGTTTTTATTTTTGTGGCATATGCCGGTAATAAACAAAAATATGAATAGTCCCACCAGCCAGACAAGACCAGAACTATTGCTTTTGCCAATGCCTGTTTGTTTTATTATCAGGCTAATTCAATCCTCACACTGGTATATTATTCACGGCACGAGAGAAAGAGACATCACTGATGCCATTTTAATAAATAATGTAGCTTTTCAAAACTTAGGTACACCATATAAATACTCTGTAGCAGCTGCTAGGCCGTATTCACAAAATTGACACACGATTATTCATTGCACTACTGAAAACACAGTAGCTCCAGAGTCTAAGACTAAAAAACGACACTCACCTGAGACAGCACCACTTGTGCAAAATAATAAAATAATGGGGGATATTCTCAAGAACGTGCAATAATCATCGGCAAAATAGGTTAACGCAAATTTTCATATTGTCGTCTATCGCGGGAAAAAAACTCTGTGTTAACGTCGTATTCACAACACAGCAGTAACATGCAATAGTTTCGCATCAAATGTCCGCGATAAAATCACTGGGATGGCGATAAAATCTAAACCCAAACGCGAAAAAATTTGCGATGGGCCCAACTGCAATAAATATTTCAGCGATAAGCAGCGCCAGGCCTGCAAGTCCCACAAGTCAGGCGGGAAAAATCACTATAAAAGCAGCAACAAAAAACACAAAAAACACAAACTGCGAAGCACAATGGAGGTAGCCGGACAAAGTACAGAGCACAACCAGAACCCCACAAGCCCCACGGAAGACCAGCCTGGGACCTCTAAGTGAGGGAAAGGCAAGGAGAAGAAGAAGAGGAACCCGCTTTTCAGTCCACAGGAAAACCAGATCCTCATTACAGAGGTGATAGAACACCACCACCAACTGTTCATCACCTCCACTGTGTCATTGGCTATGAAGAATACAATATGGCAGTCCATCTTTGTCAAGGTGAATGCAGTCGGAGTGAAGAAAAGGCAAGTGGACGACTGCAAGAAGCGCTGACTGATGTGAAGCGCAAAACCAAGCTGAAACTCTCAGCCAATCTGAAAGCAGCAATGCAGACTGGAGGTGGGAGATGGAGGTAATGGTGTCCTGAATCATTATTGGGGAGACGGCAGGAGTTGAGGGACTGAACACTGCACAACATGACCTGAGCCAACAGCAACCTTGTGAGTAAAGACCAGGGACTGGGAGGCCTGGAGGTGGTGGTGGTGGGTGTTGTGGCCCTCTTGGATCTCCGATCTGCATGATCAGTAGCACCATGACATGTGTTTGTCTTCAGATGTGGCTCTGGGCTGGGCTCCCTTTCATACTGCAGGTTGTCGTCCTGCTTAACACCATTAAAAGGCAGGTATTCAATCCCTGCTGCTATAGCACCTTATCGACTGTTTTTGGATCGTATCGCAAACCTGGCTGGTCATTCAGAATATCGCGAAGTTGTGTTTTCATGTGTTTTTGCACGGGAATGCCTACTCAGCATATCATTAGCGTTAGTTGTCGCTCTCATCCATGGGGATGTTTTGTGCAGCAGCTATGGCTATAAAACTGGCAATATCGGCAATTTGCACCAGCTTGTGAATAGGGCGATAAATCTATCACCACTTTTGCAGCGCTAAAGTTCTGATAAACCGGCGATAAGTCCTTGAGAATATGTCCCAATATTCCTCATTATAACCAGCTGATAAAAGAGAACGTTTATAATCTAAACTGTGTAAGTCATATTTGGCTAGATCTACAAACCGATTTAAGGCAAAACACTCCCATTCACAAAATTAGAGCGTGTGCAACAGCAACGTAGGTATTTTATTACTAAACACACTTTAAGAGTTGGTAAACTGTCACCAACTCCTAAAATGGATTTACAAATTTACTAGTTCGCAATTTGAATGGGGTATCATGATTGCCAATTCGCCAAGATGCCAGGGGTAGCAGAAGTGACATCCCACACCCTTTGACCTTGTTGACATCAAAGGAGGTGACATGATATGATCGTTGAACCTGAATTTTCCCAGGAAGCGATGTGACTTGACCTCAAGCCATATGCCATCACAATAATTGGCATCACCAAATTCAATTATATAACTATGTCCTTAATATAAAAATTCAACATAAATGTCTCTTTTGGATCCACATATATTGGAGTGCTGACATAATCTTTGAAAGTGATGTGGTGTATGAATTAAAATACTTGCCATGAATTGCATTGAGCAAAACAAATGAACCAGATTTCTTTTGAATGGGTTTGTGGGTAAGGGGTTCGCCCCATAAGGACAAAACGGATCAAATAGTGCATTTTAAAGCAATCTTTTCACATAAATCTGCTTAAAAGCCGCAGGCTATGAAAGGGCAAATATATAAATCCTTTTACGTTGTCCTAAGACAATTAAACCTGATGTACCACAGGAGTTGACTATTGCTATTGGTGCCCACCATATGCCAAAATAACCATAATTGTGCCAAGGCCAGCATTTTGCCATGGGTGCCCTCTATAAACCATGGGTGCCCTGTTATGTCAACCATTACATATAATATTCCAGTTCTGGGATTTTGATATTAATGTTATCCATGGTATAAGGTTGACCCTTATGTCAAAAGATACCTCTAGTGTGATAGGGCAAGTATTTTGTCTTGTTTGTCCACCTCCTACATGCCACAGCTGTCGTCTTTTATGCCAAGAATCACCAGCATGCTAGCATGAGCATTTTGCCATGAGAGTCCCATACCAAAAATTACCATGTGCCATATATCAAGTATCATCTTTTTTATGCCAGGAGCCTGGCAGTTAATGTTTGCCTCCAGTATGGACATACCAGAATTTTGCAGGGCCAAAAGCAGACTCTCAGTCATACCACATTCTGACTCATGCTAATTTACATCTACTAACTCACACTCATTCTCACCTACTCTTACTCAGCTATTACTCAGCTACTACTACTCTTACTGAGCTATTGTCACTCACTTACACTCATTTATTCTCATTCTCTTGCACTCTTATACTCACTCACATAATGTCACTCATTCTTACACAGATTAACTCAAAGCTACTTGCACACACTGGTGTGCGCTCACTCTTATCCTCACTCCGTCATTCCCACTCACCCTGATTTGCTCATACTCACTAAATGACATTTAGGGACTGATTAGCATGTCGGTGGGAATTTCCTCTGACCTACATCCCTGCGGTATCAAGGCCGACCAACCTCAGGTCGGCGGTCCAAAACCGCAATTACGATGCGACCGCACATAGTGTGGTCACAGACTCCCATTTTCCTATGGGAGCTTGTGCGGTGGCCGCAGCTCAAGCTCCCATTAAGAAATGGAAGTCACTGTACATTCCTGCACTGTGTGGCAGGCACCTAACGGTGCAGGGATTTACAGGGGAGCACCATAGGTATTTCTTCAGCCCCCAACTGGAGGTTGCGGAGAGAGGGGGGCCCTGTAGGGGCCCCCAAAGTGAGTTTCCAACAGGCTTTCCATGTCAGAAAGCCCGACATGGAAAGGCTGTCGGAAACAGACATCATAATCCATGTCAGAAAGCCCGACATGGAAAGGCTGTCGGAAACAGACATCATAATCCTGATGGCTGAAACACCGTCACATAAGGGATTATGTTCAGCTACTTGAGTGGGAAGGAGAATTGTTGATAATGGGGGACTTCAAATGTGTTATGAACTATAAGATGGACTCTACAAGTAAAGGTAACAGAATCAGGATGGGTAAAGTCAGGACCGCCATAATAGAACTGGGCAGGATTCATAATTTGAAAGACGTATGGCGTACTAAACACCCTACTATAGCTGGTTTTACATACTACTCGGCGCCACATAAAGCCTATTCTAGAATTGATATGGTATGGGCAACAGACAATATCTTGGAGAACTGTAATATAGAAATTTTCCCTAAGGTCACATCTGATCACAATCCGATACTGTTTGAATTCAAAACTTTGGATAGAAAACAAGCGCCCCGACAGTTTACATTTCTTCTTGGTATTAAAGCTCATATAAAAGAATTCATAACATTGAATATTAACTCAACAACTGGTAATTTTGTATGGGATGCTCGTAAATGCAGTATTAGAGGCTATGTACAACAATATATCTTAAGGGACAATGCTGAAAAACGTGGTGCAGAAAAGTCGATTACATCTAATATCTTATTAGCCGAACAACAATTGTCTGATGCTATAATACAGGGTAAAACTAATATTGAAGAGCTAGGATTAGGTTAAGTATCTTTGCGGGCGGCATTAAAAAAAAACCCTTAGGGAAAAATACAGTCCAAAAATACATAAATAGAAGTTGGCACAATATGAAGGGGGTGACAGAATTGACAAAGTTTTGGCCTACAAGGTAGCCGATAAAAAAGCTAAAACTAATATAAAAGTAATAAAAGGGTCAGACTTTAAAGAATATAGAAAATCGGAGCAGCTTCTAGATAAATTTGCTAAATATTATTGCCACCTATATACTCCAGAAAATTCATCTAATCCTGATGAAATTAGACAATATTTAGAGAAACATTTATCCGTAAGATTAGATGTGGAAGCAATCAAACAACTTGGCTCTAAAATCACAACTAATGGAATTGAGATAGCTATACATGCACTGCCTTTTGGTTAGGCTGCGGGAGAAGATTGTTTGCCTATAGAGATCTACAAGATCTGTGAAAAAGCGCTACTTCCGCTTTTTCAGTTGGTGATAGACTCTATGGGGCAAGCAGGAAGTGCTCCAATATCATGGCGTACTGCAAAAATAGTTTTCTTTTTGAAAAAGAACAAACCGCCAGAGGAACGGGGGTCATATAGACCCATCTCATTAATTAACACGGATGCGAAAGTATTTGCCAAAGTTTTGGCAAACCGCCTTGCTCCTGCTATGCCAGATTTGGTTAATTGCCAGCAACATGGGTTTGTGGTGGGGAGAGACACCACTACCCATATTAATACTGCTGTGATTGCCTTTGATGTTGCCGCAACTACTCTCACCCCACTCGGAATGGTAATGTTAGATGCGGAGAAAGCATTCGACCGAGTGGTGTGGGAGTATCTGTAGGCAACATTGAGTGCATTTGGCATACAGGGTCAATATCTCGGATGGGTCCGATCTCTGTACGAATCACCGGCGGCAATAGTTAGCTATGCAGGAGCCAACTCGGCTAACTTTTCTATCAAAAGGGGGACAAGGCAGGGGTGCCCTCTATCACCCCTGCTCTTTGCTTTAGCTCTGGAGCCATTTCTAAACACATTAATGGCTCAGGATAATATAATTCCAGTAGAGCATGGAGGCAAGAGTTTGAAAATCACAGCTTTTGCTGATGATATAGCTGTTTTTACCACTGATTTAGTACTGGCTATCCCTGAGATAATCGAGGAAGCAAGTAAATTTGGCGACCTATCGGGGTATAAGGTAAACGTGAGTAAAACTCAAGTAATTGCTAACTATAAACCTACGCAACCAATATTGGGGCTTTGCCCAAATGCTATTTATTTAGGAGTCAAGCTTACTGCAGAAATAGAGAAAATTATAGCACTAAATTATGACCCTCTATTTAATGAAATAACAACTACTCTAAAAATTTGGCATAAAATACCACTTAGTCTGGTAGGACGAATACATTTAATAAAAATGAAGATTGTACCCAAGCTATTGTACTTATTTAGGTCTATTGCTTTGCAACTGAACAATCTATACATTAAGAAAATAGAAGCTATATGTAATAGCTACATTTGGGGCTATAAAAAACCCCGTAGATCTATTGCGATACTGAAACTCTCAATAGAAAAGGGAGGATTAAATTTCCCGGATTTCAAAATGTATTTTTTTCCAACTTTTGTCCAACGCATACGTAGTCTTCTATCAAAAGAGAACTCCCTATTCTTTCACCAATTCATGCTAGGACCGGATAGCAATCAATTTTTGTTTCGCCTACATGACCCCAATTACTACAAAAGGGTTAAGTTTAAGACCGCAAGAGATATTAAAAGAATCTGGGAACAAATTATGCTCATTGATAAGATTCCATTCTTTAATGCTGAACTACAAATTTGGGGGAACCCGGGGATGCCAAGCATATTTTCAGATGGCGCTGGCATGCAGTGGATAGGGCATGGCATAAACACTTTAGGTGATTTATATGGGTCGGACGGTTTCTTGAATTTTAGTACGTTAAAAATACTTTATAAAATTAGTGATGTTATGTACTTTAAATATATACAGATTCAAGAATTTTTGGTTAATAAAATGAAAATCGAGAGAATAGAATATTCGGATACTCTAAAATGTATTTATGCTACCTATACTAAATCACTTAGTAGCAAAAGCTATGCTTGTTTAAATAGTGGCCGGGCAGGAGACTGTGCGAAAATGGCGGATAAATGGACCAACAGACTAGGAATAAATATTAACGCCAACCAGATTGCAGGGTCGCTTAGACAAATAAATCGAGTGGTCCAATCTTCAAATTTAATGCTACAATTTTGTAGAACGGTCACTCAAATCTACTGTACGCCTCAAAGAATTGCCAGTTGGACCTCTGGAAATGCTTTTAGTGATCGTACTAAATGCCCAAAATGCAACATGGAAGCTGCTGGTATAGAACACATGTTCTATCAGTGTCCTGAACTTACATCATATTGGAAAGGGATAATAACGGTTCTCAATAATAGGCAAATAACACTTCCAACTCTCTCTGCACATTTGATATTGTTAGATATACAAGACACTAATAGTAACTATAACGATTTGATAACTATTGTTTTTGCTTGTGCCAGGTTGGTCATAGCGCGGACTTGGATCTCAAAGGAACCTCCTAGTGTCATGGAATGGTGGAATCTTATTCACGAAATATATACAATGGAGCTCTCATTGGCTAAGTGTAGAGGTCCTAAGGCATTGAAAGGGAGGGTAAAAATATGGGGAACGTTCATTTGATTTAAATGTATTTGCTTAGAGAGTCCTGTACATCGGCACCATTGTCATGATTTAGATGTTGATGAGTATCTGTATTGTAACCCTCTGCTTGTATTTAATGGTTAATTTATGCCCAGATACTTATGAAATGATATATGTATAACAAGAAATGATTTTTCTTTGTTTTTTTTCTTTTTCTTGCAATAAATAAATATTTAAAAAACAAAACAAAAGGGAATATGTTAAGCTTCTGAGTGGCTGATAGGCTCCTTGAGCCCATTTGAAGCCAGCCAGAATGACCAGCCAGTCTAAATTTCGACCTCCGTAATCATCATACGGCGGTTGGAATTCAAACCAAGGGGTTTAGACGGAAAGCCTCCACCCTGCAGTTGCAGACTTTCTGACCGACATCCTAATTAGGACCCTAATATCATTTATTGCCACACCTTTTACTGACTGACACACACACACGCACACACACACATGCTTTCAGATAAAAACTCCCTCTCCTACATAAACCCACTCTCTCACTCACAAGCGCTCACATAGCAAATATTTTAAACAAATTCTACATACTTGATGCTCCAGTTATAATTATACTAATAGTTCACTGTTGTTGTAATTAAATATGAGATGAAAACAGAGGGGGAGGGCGAAGATGCTCTGTCTTATTAGCACTGATTTTGCGACCTATGAAGCCAAGGGTCTCAAAAGCAGTGCCAAGGGTCACAGTGAGCAAGCCAGGGATCACATCTGCGACCCCAGGCAAATCCTAAATGACATTCATGTGCAGCGTGCTTTGTGCCCTTCCAAATTGCTAATTGGAATCATATGTGGCCTAAAACCATTTAATAGATACTGTTGGGTTTGTATCCAAAGGGGAATAGTTGTGCAGTGTGCTCAAAATTAGTGTGCTTTATGCCAGCGAAAGATTTTATGGTAAATACAAAATAACTGTTGATGACATCAGTGGTTAAACAGTTATCTAACAGTCATTCTCCCTTTCTCCATTTTCACTCTATTTCCCTTGATTTATCTAATTCCTACTCCACTTCCTCTCCCTTTACATCCACTGATTTGTTTTATCCCCTTTCTCTCTAAATTCCACCTCTCAATTGCTTTTTTTGCTGCAGCTCAGGAAAAAGTATGGTGATGTCTTCAGCTTGCAGTTCTGCTGGGATAACGTAGTGATCATCAATGGGTTGGAGTCAGTGAAGGAGGGGCTTATCACCAAATCGGAGGACACGTCTGACCGTCCGTATTTTCCAATCACTGATTGCTATGTCTATAAGGAGAACTGTGCAGGTATGTGTGTCAAGATTACGCTCCACAGGATCCAATCGTTGCTGATAGGGGTCCACCTCCAAATGTTACCAACTCCCTGACTTTAAGTAACAGGGAGTTCGAACCATTAGGTGAGGGGTATAAGGGAAGGGGAAGGAACTGCTGGGATAAAAGGCTCTGAAATGACATAAGCATAAAAACACAGTTAAACACCACATATAACCAAAATGCTACTCTCACTAAGATAAAGGAATACCTGGAAGAAACCAGAAGCACACCTCCTTCAGAGTAATCAAAACATAAGGGCAGTTATTTAGGATGATTCAGAAAACAATCAAGCATAATCCCAACCAAGGAATAGGAGAACAAGGCTTTCTATACTGGGTTGGAACTCCCAGTACAATCAAAGGAGTAGGAGAGATGTGCACGACTTCTTTAAATCTCTATACACCCCAAGGCTATGTTTGGCTCCAGGAGTATTGTATGATCATAATCCTTTAGAGTCCTGGTATGAATCTCCAACTTAGTAGTACAATGTCTTTTCATACACATGGTAGTACGTAGTAACCACTACTGAACTCCGCTGTATAAACCCGCAAATAATTGACTCACATAGCTCCGCGTTTTGAAATGATCAAGAATACCTGAGTTAACGGTAGCGCATGGCTAAACACACACACTGCGCTCCGCTACTAACATCACAGAAATGCAAATTCCGCTACAGCAACACGTAGCCGAAACTACTATGCTCCGCAGTAATAACAAAAATGCAGGAGAGAGTTCGGAACGGTAACGCGTGGTCAGCCGAGACACAGCGTTCCGTTCTATCAATATGCGCAGCCGCGCTATATCCACTCACCACTCTGAAGACATCGGGCAAAAGGCAGAGAACTCCACTTAATGCCGCTGACAGGGGGCCGCAATGAAGACAAGGAGGCAAGGCAATCCTGGACGCAGAGACAGCAACAGGAAACCGAAGTACGTGCATTCGCCTTAGCGCGTCTCCACGTTAAATACCTCCCACAACTCTAAGGCTCATGGGAGATGTAGTCTAGACACCAGGTAGGCGCCCATGATCGCGGATCCTGACAATGTGCTTAGTTACCAAGAATGCACCAGCTGCAGTTGCATGCGGGCCTAGCATCAAGAAGTACCCACTGCAACACAATTATGACTATATTTTACCATTAAACCAGGGACAGAGGGATTCATTTTCCTTACTTGCATTGGAGCCAATAGCACCTTCGTTACACTACTGTCAATAACACCCAACTGGTAGGAAAATGTGGAAGTTGCTAACATCTTCAACAGGAATGTTGCCATGAACATAACCAGAACTCTTTGTCACAATTCTCAGAGCTCTCTGGGATCATCCCTGAGTTTCAGAATGTAAGGTCCACAGCAAGGCATTTTTTTAATTTTTTCATTGCTTTCAATTTTTTATGCTGGGTTTTACTTTCTAAGTCCCAATAGACTCCATAAATAAGCCAGAATGTACTATATGTTTGCATTGGCTCTCCTGTGCAATGCAGAGATGCACAAGCTAGCCTACAAGGCAAAGCTGATTAATTTTCTTGAGAGAACACCCTGGGCTGTTCCTTCTTATTCGACTCTGGTCAATATACCTTTTTAGTAGCCTGAGAGGAAGATAAGTTAACAGCAATTTAAATCTTAAGGTACAGTGTGACCATTTGGACAACACATAAACAGTCTGAGTCTCTAACTTGAAGGTAATAGGTTTATTACAAACTCACAGCAAGACTAATATAAATCAATCTCAAAAACATATTATAAAAATACAATACTATCAGAGGAAGACAAAAGCAACGTACAATATTGGTCCCCAACAGAAAGGAGCATATACAAATTTCTTTGGCAGCCATGTAGGAAATAAGTAATTGGATTTGATGACTAGACAATGGTCGCTATCCTTTCTTTCCATACATGGAAAATATTCACAACATCTACTAAACCCTACACTATACTAATAATATGGGAAACCCGATTAATTCAAAAAAGCAAGAAAGGTGTCAGCATCAGATCCTCTGTAGAAGTTCTACAGGTAAGGAATCATGTATAGCATAAAGCAACATATTCAGAGATGTCAAGAGAGGTTTGTCCTTTTCTAAGTCTAAAAAAAAAGCTGATTAACCCCAAGATGGGTTAACTAATTAAAGTGTAAAAAGAACATTCAGGAAGTATGACCTCATACACATCACAGTACTATTCCAGTTCTCAAAAATACACTTGGCACCTTGTACACTACTCCCATATTCCAGTTTCTGCTTCCAGAGGACCCTTCCAAGGGTCCTCCCTTTGTCCAATACTACCAACTGATAACATTCCCTTTGTTCTTCATTAAAAATATTTGACCTTGTCAGTTCCTGCTCACCTCACTATCTCAGGAATACCATGTGCTTTTCACTAACTAATTAATGTGTTTGGTCTGCACCTGCCGAGGGGAAAACATGCAGTAAATCATTTTCATGTTAATATCACTTGTCTCAACTGTAACCTTAAGGTCTATAATCATGCTAACTTAACAGTTTCTTTAAATACATATTAGCTCTACAACCTATATATAATCCCATAAATGAAATCTCTAATGAAGGAATTAAGCTATAACATACTGTACTCTTATATGTGGCAAAATAAACTAATACATGTATTATTAAACAAAAACAACAACTGGCCACAATTTATAAAGAAAGCCTTCAACACACATATGCATTTTAGTGCCCCACCTTACAATCTAAACCTACAGAAGAATAACATCAGCAATCCAGATATTTCTGAGAAGGAAAAACATGCACACATATAATTGTCGCAAATATACAATAAATCCACCTTAAGTGCACTATATCTCATTTGTATTATTAAATTACATTAGTACATAAGGCCAAAGGTAAATATATTTATGGCCTAGCCAAATGTGATGCATGGAGCCAAACCTATGCTACTCCACATGTGTATAAACCTTTTTTTGCTGAAATCTGTCGTGGGTGGTGCACCCAAATCACTTTGTGCCTGGGAATGCTAGGGTGCCTGTTATCTATGCAAGAATGGCGTGAAAGGGCAGGAATGATGCAAATGTCCATAGGTTTTCACGTAAAGCCAGATTTATTAAAATAGCAGCACTTCGCTTTGTAAATCATAAAGCCAGGGACAAACATGTGACAAGGGAACTATTGTGTGATATTCCTATTTGAAAGATTTGTAATTATTCCAAAATGACACATTTTACGCAGCATACCCTTCTGCAGCTGTAGATGAGGATGAGTTGAAATGTGTACTCGAGGTTGGAATTCAAGCTTATATTTCACAGCTGAGTGGACGTTATGTCATATACAATGGCTAGAGTTGTAGTAAAACAGCGTTGGCTTGGACAGTGTGTTTAAAGAGAGACTTTGACTGCATATCACATTCATGCAATGTAGCCCTTCTGCTTTAAACACAGGGCTGTTCAGTGTGAATATTAGTTGATCTGGGTCTTTCAAGGACTCAATGCTGAGAAAGTCTGTTGAATTACAATGAAAACCGTACTTGATTGTTGAGGGTTGTTTGACCTTAATAATGTTGATCTATCTTTCATATCATTACAC
Organism: Lissotriton vulgaris; assembly: GCF_964263255.1. Classification (NCBI taxonomy): domain Eukaryota; kingdom Metazoa; phylum Chordata; class Amphibia; order Caudata; family Salamandridae; genus Lissotriton; species Lissotriton vulgaris. The sequence continues at coordinate 13,282 of NW_028245180.1, forward strand.
AACTGTATGCTATCCAGAATATCGTGAGACATAATATTGCAGTTAAGAATATTGTATTTCACTTATAATAATAATTAGGAATAATTTAAATAGAACAATATTAATAATACAATTATATAATATCACTTCATTTAATATTGTTGTATGATATATTGTATTTTGTTAATGTTTTAATATTTTGAGTGTTGTAAGTAATTTTTATTTAGTTTTTAAGTTTTTTTACTTGGTTTAATATAGCTTATTATTTTTTGGTTATGGGATATGTTGTACCACTAGAGCCAAGGCTGGCTTTACAGATAAAATGCTTCGTCCATCCACTGTGGATCACAATAATGAATAAATCATTTATAACAATATCACAACTTCGTGGGAGTCCCGCCCCTCCTGTTACTACATAGATGTATTGGTGTTTGGTATTTATTGGATTAGCATGGTCTGGTGCCAAACCACGTGTAGCGTGTAGTCCACAATGGCCTGGTGTCCCATGGCAAAGGACAGCACTGTTAGTGTTTCATTAACTTCTTTATTATATCCATACCTTATTGGATTTTTTAAAAGTCTAATAAATATTGCCCAATTTGAAAAATGTAGAGCATATATTATTGTCTTATTTATGTTTATTCATATGCTTTAATTATATTGAGTTTGTGTTTATTGTGTTTGAATTTTTTTTTGTGGGTTGTGATTGTATGAAAGTAGTGCTTGTAATTTTTATTAATATATTTGTATTAATTTTTAGATATATATGTTAATTTCCAATCAGTGAAATAATTTATTAACTGTGTGAATTACCTTTTTGAATATTTTTAGATTGAGTTCACATAATTTTATTGTGTAGCTCAGAACGTCAAATTGGCAAGCATTAGCGAGGAAAACCCACCTCCTGGAAAGATTTCTCAACACGGGCGGTCAGATTTCTCAACGCGGACGGTTGCCGATGGTCATGACCTCTTACTTTGAGAAACCTTCCGCTCACATTGAGAAAGCTGCCGCTCAGGTAGTAAATCTATTCAAGCGGCAAGAAAAGAAGCAGCACCCTCTTGCGTGGCGCATGGTGCAGTTTGTGCTGATTTTACAGCTCGAACAAACACCCGGTGCTGAAAGTCAATGCGTACGGCATGACCAAACGCACTCCGCGGCTTGTGGAACTCTGTGTAGTCCAGCACAGTTTTTGGGTCACTTCGCAAAGTTCTGTGAGGAGGAAGTCTGCAAACTCACCCAAGGCCTAACTTTAACACTAGAGATGTTCCAGTACACACTCAAAATCCCTGGAGAAATGTATCTCTGTCTTCTGGGACACTGGTCTGTCTCTTGATCATCCTTGGAAGATCTTGCTGTTGGTTGGAGTTATTGCTCATGGTCCATATCATTTCAGATATTTTACTCCACAAAGAAACATGCAGGTCAAAGGTCATATCCTCCCATAGAATAGCTTTAGCCCGCAAAATCCCCATCTCACTTATGAATTGCCTTCTGATATAGACAGCAGGTTGTTGGTCTGTACAAAAGAGGAGAAGGCCTGGAGTTTTCTTTCCAAGCAAATATGAAGAGAACGGCAGAATTGCACCTGGATTTTAGGATCACACAGGGGAGGCAACAGAGGTATCTGTAAGCTTTGGGGTTGTTAAAAATGAGACCACAGTAGTGGGTACAAGTATCTAGCACTTTTAGCTGGTGCTTAGGTATTTGTAATCCTGAGAAAAGCCCTAGATGAGAGGATCATCCAGGAAGTGTTCATGGAAGTGTAACCCTGCGTAGACCCAATAATGTTTTCTTCCTATGCAGTTGTGGATGCCACAGAGATGTACACATCTAGATGGATTGGAGTTCCTCCTGGGATTGCACTTAGTCCTCAGTTTATGGATAGCATGTAATTTTCATAAGGTGAATTGTCCAAAGGTACTTCAAGAGAAGGGAATTCATCTTTTGCTTAGACGTTAGACAGTAGAAAAGCAACAACAACATATGTTGCGCAATAATGTTAAGGGACAGAAGACATATCATCAATGATAAAGTGGAAATTTCATTGGTAAATAAGCTTGATACTTGTCAAAAGACATGAGATAGAATGTATCTTACCTGGCAGGCTGTACCATGGTTCCTTGGTGTGCTAATATAGGCCCCATATGTCAGGTGCTGGAGAATTGTCTTTGCATATGGGTTAGGCATGTTTCCCTTGACGCAGAAGCTGCAGTAAAGAGTAATGAACAACTTTAGAATTGTGACATTGTGATGGAGGAGAGCTTTGATAGATGTGACAATTAGAGTTCATAATGAGAAAAGTCCCGGAAATAGACGTCATATTTCTTTCACATGGGTAGATGTAAAATGGACAGAAAAAAAGAGGGAAAATAAGTTACAAATAGATCAAGAACTGGCTTGATGACTAACTTCTTGTTTGCAGAATTAGTACGGGGGCCTTTGTATCACTGCTGCTGATGGGAGAGAAATATCCAAACTATTGAAATATCCCTTTGCAAATAGAATGATATTATGGAAATATGCCAGTGTTACACAATAAATAAACATGCACACAGCCCTGCCACAGCTGGACAATACTGTGGGTATCTGATCAGTTATAGGCAACCATTGACATGAACTAAAGAAGTGTTATGCACTGTAACAATTTACATTTTCACTATCTTAATGCTTTTGCAGAGGGAAATGCCGTTAGAGAATTCATTTTTTTATATAATTTTATTTTTATTTTATATTTTTATTTTATATCACAGCACAGTATCTGTCATACAAATATAATCTGAGGATTGCTTCACAATACATTTCCTTAACAAATAGGAATACATGTTATTATACTAAATACAGTTGCCATCACTACTTATACATACCATTCAAGTTCAATCAGATGAAAGCAAAAAAATGAAAAGAAACACAAGAGAGTAAACAGCAAAGAAAGAAAAACAAGAAAAAAGAAAAAGAAAAAAGAGGGGGAGGAAGAGAGAAAATAAAAAGCCCCCCAGCCTATTTACTCTACCTAGGGGCTATTAGCACTCATATCTTCCTTCCATCTATATATGGGCCCCCAGATGCTTCTAACTAACATTCTCCCTTTTTTACCCTTTCTCTCGTAAATCCCTTTCTCAAGGTTATAAGTAGCTAATAGCCTAGCAAACCATTGTTGGAATGTTGAGGCGGCTTGACCCAGCCAGGCTGAAGCAATGCAGATACGCAATACCGGCATGGTTAAAAAGAGAAAGTGGGATGATCAATCTTGTAAGCCCCTTGCTGTCTATCCCCAAAAGAATTGTAGCAGGAGCAAGATTGATCAAAGAACTTTTCAATTGACCGGATCAGGGTTTGCAGCCAAGAGCAAGACGAGAACATATGGATCAGCTCAGCATCCAAGCTGCCACAATGGGGGCCGCTAATACACCTCTGTTCCCCCCACTGTGCAATCTTTGCTGGGGTATCATACAAAGAAAGAATTGCTTTAAAATGCTGAGCTTGAAGCCCCGCAGAGCAGGGGACAGACTGGCCCAGCTCTAAAGAGTCACTAAAACTTTCTTGGTCAATGCCGAGTTTGTCTGCCGATTTCTTCCCTTGCTTGTCTAGATCGTCTTTGTTTAATAGAGAAAGTTCAGCGTATATCCACCGAATAGTACACTCCTCCCCATCTCTGACAACATCAATAATTTTATTTTCCTTGAAGCCATTCAACCCACCCTTTTTCCCACCTAAAAAACTACGTATTTGAAGATTCTTGAAGAAGTTTTTCCTATCAATACCATAATCGCAATGGATATCGGAGAAAGGGCTAATTCCATTTGGGCCATATAGATCGCCAAATTTCCGGATCCCATGCCCCTCCCACTCAGACAATATAGAATCAAAAAAAATCCCTGGAAAAGTGGGCTTTCTATACAGCTGAGCATAAAAGTTAATTCTCCCAAGACCACTTTCTTTCCAGAACGCTGACCAAATCTTGAACGTAGCCATCAGAGGCTTAAATCTAGTTTTTTTAAATAACTAGGCTCACTAAATTTCATAAAGCAGTTCACAGCGTCCTCTCCCATTAGTAGCTTGTACATCTCTGAAGACTCATTCTCAATCCAAGGATCTATAGCCTTCCCACCAATTAGCCCACTCATATATTGAAAGGCAGCTGCCCAATAATACATTTTAAAATCAGGAACATCCCAACCCCCCCTTTCCCTTGGGAGTGACATGTATCTCAGGGCTCTCCTTCTTTTCCTGTGTGCCCATATAAACAAATTTACAATATGGTTGAGGGCCGCAAACCATTGCTTCTCAAATTTGAGGGGTATGGCTCTAAATAAATAGAGTACCTTTGGTAAGAACACCATTTTAACCACATTGCATCGTCCAACCGATGACAGATGCAGGTTGTGCAATCAGCCAAAGCCTTTTTTGCCTTCCCTATTACTAGTTCGATATTTTGCTCGACCACTTTTCCCAAGTCTGAAGTAATTTCAATGCCTAAATAGATAGCAGAGTCTGCCACCTGCATATTATCTAGATCAGCCCCACCGTTATTAACTATCTGTGTCTTAGATCTATTTAGTGCCTACCCGTAAACTGGACCAAAGGCTTAGGCTTCTAGCTTTATGGCAACTAGGGCATCTTGACCATCAGAGGTGACCACAGCACTATCATCGGCATATGCCAATGTTTTTGTTTCTAACTCATGATATTTAATAGAGTTAATTCCTTTACTAGCCTCCAACTTTCTACTTAAGGAGTCAATATACATGGCAAACATAAGTGGCGAGCACGGGCAGCTCTGCCAGGTGCCGTGCTTGATTAATAAAGATGACGTGTACCCCATTCAGCCTTAGCCGGGCAGTCAGTACCTTATATAAAGACTAGATTGCCTTGATATATCCACTCCCAATGCCAAACCATTTCATGACTGCCCAGAAATAGTCCCAGGAGACCCTATCAAATGCTTTTTCGGCATCCATTGGCATCAAGGTCATTGGGTCCCCTGAGATTTCAGCAGCATCAACCAAGGTTATGACCCTTCGAATGTGTTCGAACGTGTTGTGTTGTTCCCCTACCCGGTATGAACCATGCTGACAAGGGTGTACAATTTTTCCAATAATATGATTTAAGTGCGTAGCCAAGGCTTTAGAAATTTTTTTGCCTCATTATTGATAAGAGTTATTGGTCTGTATGACCCTGGCTCGAGAGCCGGCTTGCCCTTTTTCAAAAATACTATTATATCTGCACCAGCAGATGACTCAGGGATGGAGTCGCCCTGTTGTGCTTGAGATACCATATCTACCAGATCAGGCCCGATAACCTCCAGAAAGATGTTATAAAATTCTAAAGGGATTTGATCTGGCCCAGCTGCCTTGCCTGAGGGAAGGCTACATAGTACACCATATATTTCTTCCTGGGTCAGCGGTGACTCAAATGCCTCTCTATCTTCTGGGGTAATACTTTGTGAAGAAATTCCACTAAAATACCCTTGGATTAAACTCTGTTCCCTTAACTGCTCCTCGCTATAGAGCTTTTTATAAAAGTGTCAAAATACCTCTCAGATCCCTAATAAGCCCTCAATTATAGTCCTGTTTCCATCTCGTATTGCTCGGATCTCCCCTACCGTGTTCTTTTGTCTTAACCAAACTTCCAAAGTGTGCCCACCCGCTCACTAAACTCATAGCAATGCACCCTCCTAACAATAAAACATTCCACTGCCTTGGCAGCTGTAATGTCACCTAATTTGGCTTTAGCTAAACCCAGCCTGAGCAGTATATCGTCCAGTGAATTGCAGCAGTAAGTGCCTCCTCTACCTCCATTATCGCCTGACAGAGCTTCTTCTCCTGTTGTACCTCACATATCCATCGATGCAGACTATAACTTAGTGTCTCTCCACACACCCCAGCTTTAAAAGCATCCCAGACTACCCCTGAGATAGCACTCTTCCGGTTAATCTCCCAGAACCCCTTAATCCATTCTTTCATATGATGTATATATTCAGACTCTTTCAGGAGTCCTCTTTCAAAAGTCCAGATCCGCTCTAATGTATTCCGTCCACGAAGGGTAGCTGTTAAAATCAGACAATTAGGATCTGAGATGATCCGGGGATGTTTCTCTATCCTACACCTGGGGATTAAAGGATTTGATAGGAAGAAATAATCTAGCCTAAAAATTGATTTATGTGGGGCAGATAAAAACGTACTCCCAGGATCTTTAGATTTTAAGCGCATCCACACATCTGTACGCACGTTATTCTGAACCAAATTGGTGAGGGCTCTAAAAACTTTTTTCTTCCGGCCCGCATAGCTCTCTCCTACCTCCCCCCAGAGACCACCCAAGCCACTAATATTCTAATCCCCGCACATGATTACTGGGGTGGGCCACAGGGCTAGTTCAACATCCAGAAATTCTAAGAGTTCAGGGTTGTCCCCAGATGAGCTATACACTGTACAAATGGTGAATGTCTCTCCTGATACCATACATTCTACAATTTCCCATCTACCTCACCTATCGGATACTTTCTTCCTAAAAACTATTTCAGAGCACTGGGAAAGAATGGCAACCCCTCTTGTCTCTGTGCCTTGTTTGACATTTATAATAAGTTTGAATCCTAATTGCTCCATCAGGCTGCCACTAGTTCCCTTGATGTAGTTTTCCTGAATACACAAGATGTCTATACGCAACGCCTTCAAAATAATTGAGGCCCTTTGTCTCTTAGACTGATTGTTTAAACCGTAAATATTAATTGATGTGATACACAGATTCATTGACTAGTATTAGAAGCATTTTCAATCCAATTATCATCTTTATTACATTTTTGCTTTCCTGACTCCTTTCTTGACTGTATCAGTTTCCTTTCTTTTCCATACCTGTCACACACACTATACCTGAAATGCCATAATGTGCTATCCTGTGTACATCCCCGAGTGGGATGGGTATGCTCAGACATGAATTCCATGCTCTCCACTCCACTGGAGTCAAGCTATCCTGGCTGAAGACGGCTGATATCTAGAAACCGTTCCTAGGATGCTTGATTCTGGTCCAGGAAAGACATGGCTTGGCAGTTCGGGCTGGACTGTTTCCATGAGGCACAGTGTCAAGGCTGATTTGCATATGGCCATGTCTGAACTGGGGTGGTGTGGAGTGCAAAAAAAATGGATTTAGGCCCAGATCTCTGTACTGGGGTGAATGTATGACTTTGTTCTGCATTCTGTCTATCAACTGTTGTTTTTGCATTTGTCACCCCGAGTGGGATGGGTATGCTCAGACCTGAGTCCCATGCTCTCCGCACCACTGGAGTCAAGCTATCCTGGCTGAAGACGGCTGATAGCCAGAAACCAGTCCTAGGATGCTTGATTCCGGTCCAGGAAAGACATGGCTTGGCAGTTCGGGCTGGACTGTTTCCATGAGGCACAGGGTCAAGGCTGATTTGCATATAGCATGTCTGAACTGGGGTGGTGTGGAGTGTGAAAAAACAATGGATTTAGGCCCAGATCTCAGTACTGGGGTGAATGTATGACATTGTTCTGCATTCTGTCCATCAACTGTTGTTTTTGCATTTGTCATCCCGAGTGGGATGGGCATGCTCCGACGTGAGTCCCATGCTCTCCACACCGCTATCCTGGCTGAAGACAGATGATAGCCAGAAATCGGTCCTAGGATGCTTGATTCCGGTCCAGGAAAGACATGGCTTGGCAGTTCAGGCAGGACTGTTCCCATGAGGCACAGGGTCAAAGCTGATTTGCATATGGCAGGTCTGAACTGGGGTGGTGTGGAGTGCAAAAAACGATGGATTTAGGCCCAGATCTCTGTACTGGGGTGAATGTATGTCATTGTTCTGCATTCTGTCCCTCAACTGTTGTTTTTGCATTAGTCACCCCGAGTGGGATGGGTATGCTCAGACGTGAGTTCCATGCTCTCCACACCACTGGAGTCAAGCTATCCTGGCTGAAGACGGCTGATAGCCAGAAACCGGTCCTAGGATGCCTGATACCGGTCCAGGAAAGACATGGCTTGGCAGTTGGGGCTTCACTGTTCCCATGAGGCAGAGGGGCAAGGCTGATTTGCATATGGCCATGTCTGAACTGGGGTGGTGTAGAGTGCAAGAAAATGATGGATTTAGGCCCAGATCTCTGTACTGGGGTGAATGTATGACATTGTTCTGCATTCTGTCCATCAACTGTTGTTTTTGCATTCATCCCCGAGCCGCACCCACCCAACAATCCACCCTCCCTTGAACACTCTCCTCCCCCACACCCCTCACGGGCAGTTAGGTCACACATGACCTATGTGAGGCAGCCAAAGTTCATAGCTTAAATCGCTGCAGATTCTCCCACTCTGACCCTCCTGACACGCCACCGTGCTAAACACGTAGTGACTTATGGAGTAATGAAGAAAAAACAAAAAGGCAAAGCAGGGATAAGGTCAAGGCAATAAACCGGGCTAAGTGAAAATAAGATCTTTTACTAATATTTAGTCCAAGGAGCTACAGTTCGGTTATACCCTTTCATTATGTGGCACCAATCACACCCTTCCCCCAATCCCCCTTGCCTCTTTTAGCTCAGTCAAATATTCTTGTGGCTTGATTTCTGAAAAGAACATTCAAACCCTTCCATCTGAGATGACTTTGATTCAGGCTGAGAAAAGCAGAAAGGCTTTGCAACCGATCCCCTAAAAGGGAGTTATCAGCTGCCGAAGTCTCCTTTCAACTGTGGCATTACAAAAGTCCGGTCGAGTGAAAAATGAGTTGCCCTCAAATGTTCATTTAGTGTCTGGCTTGCTTTATCCAGAATTGCCTGCCTAGTTTGAAAATTACTGATATATATTAAGATAGCCCTAAGCTTCAAAGGTAAGCGGTGTGCCCTCTGAACCTAAACATCCCAGTTCCATTGAGATAGGTCGGGAAATTCTCCCTTTAAGAGAGCAACTACAAATGCCATATTATTTCCCCCTTCCACATTTTCGGCAAGACCCAACAGTCTTATGTTATTTCTTTGCTCTCTGTTCTCGAAATCTTTGAGTTTCCACATCACGTCATCCATTTGCTTCTCATTTGTTTCCTTATACTGATACAGTCTCCCAACTTCCTCCTCCAGTTTTCCTGTTCTTTCCTCTACTTAAGTAACCCTATCTGCCATATCTGTGTACAGTTTATTCACTTTTCGTAGTGAGCCCTGTAGTTTTTTAGTAGCTTGTTGCGCCTTTTGGCCCTCCAACCTAGCCTCCCCCAACATTTGTTTTTGGGAGGCATAAACTAACTCTAGCAATGGTAGAGCATTAGCATCAGCTGAGCTTGTAGGTCCCCCCTGCTTGGATACCTCACCAACATCTTGATACAACTGGTTAGTAGCCGAATAGTCCCACTTTAGCTTGCAAACTGTTGCTGGATCCCCCTTTGAAGGGCTTACTCTAGATTTAGAACTACATTTCTGATTTACAACTTTTGGGTGTGTGGTGCTTTTTGTATTGAAGAGGACTCCCCAGAATCAAACCCATCAGAGGTATTACCGTCACTGGATAATGAAACATCAGAGTCATCATTAAGTGAAAAAAATGTGTCCCGCTCCGGGGATCCTAGAGTCATATTAGCCCAAAGAGACAGCTGTTCTTGTCCCACCAGTTTCCCTAGGAGCACACTTGCTTTAGGGGCATCAGAGGAGTTCATCGGACTACCATTACCTTTCGCACCAGCTTCCCCACCATTTTAGATAGTGCGAGGTACACCAAATTCAAGTGCTTTGCTGCTTGCTGCTTAATGCTTCCTGCCACTCCATGGGAGCTAGTGCAGACTCCTCTCTTTGTTCAAACTCTAGATCCATTGGTAACTGCAACATTGTATCCCCACAGGGGGGAGCCAAACCAGACTCAGCTGCGTCTCTCATGTAGTTCTCAGCCGGGCCGGCAGCGTCCTCCATACCGGCTACCACGGCTAATGCTGCAACTTCCTGGAATGTCTCCGTCACCATCGGCTGCCGAAGAGAGTCTTACCGGGTCATGCTCTTTCCCTCCACGCCATCCTTCATTTCGCCACCATTTCCACTGCCGGCCTCCTTGAATTATTTTTGGTGGGACCTGCTGTGACTGTCTAGAACCGCGCACCCCCGTGTCGGGGATGACCGGAGTGGGGGCCTTCTTCTGAGAGTCCTTTGCCCTCTCCTTCGAAGATTTATTCGGCTTCAGCCCCATCCCCAGAGCCGAAAGCGGACACCTGTACAGCGCGAGGAGAGCAGCCCGAGTCTCGAGAAGCAGAGTCCTTTCCCTCGCCGTCAAACCAGCAGATCTCCAACGTAGACCGCAGCCCAACACCCAGCTGATCAGCCGGTCGACCAGATATGTGCACAGCGGCATATCACAACTTAATCTTTAGCCACAGTTTTTTCAACTCCCGGGGAGACTCTATTCAGTGACTCTCACAGAGGTCAGTAGGCGGCCATCTTGCCCAGCCAACTCCGTCTTTAGACAATTCCTAGTAAACAAGGAGATAGACTTACCAGCCTCTGCCAAACATTTGGTGTACAAGCCCAGTTCACATGTTGGCGCCGTCTGTAAATATACAGAGTAGGTTGTGTCAGGTGGAGGAAGGGTTACAACACAGGACTTTCAAATGAAAAAATGACATGATATTGATGAGAACATTTCACATACAATAAAAGGGTGTCGGGAGCACTTTGGACACAGACACGTACAGTACTTTAATGACAGTGTTGAGTTACAACAATGAGAGGTGCACACTTCTGAACAGTATAATTGTGACATCAATAGCTGTAAGGCATTCTTGTCTGGATGTTGAGGATGTGTTTAGATGCAGTGACTAGTTTTTGCCCTGCCACAGGAGGGGATACAGCTTCTCAATTAGTTAAAAGTAATGCACTAGGTATGGGGACTGTGGAAAGGAAAGTTGGAAGACATCAACATTATAAGAAACTTAAGGGTTGGTTGTGTGCGAATAATGTGTGTGATGTATGCCTATCTGTGAGGTAGGAGATTTGGTCAGGACACTATAAAATTACTAGGAGGTTATAATTTAGTTGCAACATAGAGGTATTTTTTCTTACCCGGCCAAACATTAGTATTCCCTAGAAGAGGTAGGTTATTTAACAGGTCATGGGTGCATGGTCACAAGAATACATTCATTGAGAGTGGTGAGATGGAGGAGGGATCTGAGTTCACCTTCATTAAATGACTTATCCACCTGTGTCCTTAGGTTTCCACCCCCAATGCATTTACCTCATTGGTGGCAGCCTGGCACATGGGCCACTTCTTCTCTCCACTGACGGTATGTGTAGGCAGTGAAGTCCTCTTACTCTTGAGTGGTCTGCATCTTGGAGCTGGTGTCCGCCATCTGCAAGATCACGCAGTACAAGGGTAAGTGGACAGAGATCAAGGTGTGGTGTGTATTTATATTTTTGCAGACTTGGTGTTTGTCACATGTGTGACTTTGCTCAAGTGAATGTTTCCCTATTCTATTTCATTACTAGTTCTGTATGGTGGAGACAAAGATCGGTTCCTGCAGATGTGTCCACTGGTTATTGCAGTAGTGATCAATGGCCTTTTTATAGACATTATAGTGAGTAAGACTCAGTCCACACAAGCACAAAACTGTTTATTGGACAATCTTGAACCTAGACCATTAAATCATTTGTAACCTAGGTAAACAAGATTTTTTTAACATCACAACCTAGCTTCACTTCACCATAGCACTGTTCACTACTTATTATTTTTTCGTAGATCAATACTGCAATAACCATTGGTTCTCCTCCCGATGGAGGAAGCATACAACTAAAACTAAACACTATGCTGTCACGTTTTTAACACAGGGCGGAGAACCAAGCTATACTGCCTCACGATTTGAGTACGTGAATGAGGGTTTTTTATTCACTACCCAGAAAAATATTACAGACCATGGTTACTCAAGTCAAGTGATCCATTCCCGACTGATTTTGAATATTATGCAAGGAAGTTGAATGGATCGCAATCTCTTCCTCCTCCCCCTCTCTTGATCTAAAAAAGTGTTCTTAAGGTAACCACATTGGAATAGGAAGCCTTTTTAGAGTGACAGGGCTTAGGAGTTGCCTGAGCCCCCTAAGTGGAAGTTTCCAGTTGTCCAGTTGAGTCACAGGACCCTTGGATAGAGGAACATCCTCTTGGTCTCTCTGTGAAAAGGAAATGCTGGCCCTCAAAGCTGCTCCCTTACGATGAGGACTCTTCATCAAGAAAGGCTACTTATCTCTCAAGTTGGGCAACCTGGTGTCCAATGGTAGACCCCAGGCAAGGGGTAGGAAAGATGACAGCAAAGCCCTCAAGGAATGTCTCTGGCTATGGCCTTTTTTAAGGGCAGTTGAGAAGATGAAGTCCACGAACCAGTGTCTGTTCAGATCACAGGGGGGCTTATTTACAAACCCATTGCACCACCGGTGCTTCACTTTTTCTGATGCATCGGCTGCGCAATGGGCTTGGACATATTTACAAGGCCACGTAAAGTCACACTGTGTGACTTTACATTATCTTGTAAATATGGGCCCCTTTTATGCATTATTCTGCGTGAAAGGGGCACTCCATGGGTGTTTCTGTGGGTGTTCCCATGCAACATCAATGGAACTTGGAACATTCCCAGAATTACAATAGTTCGTAAAACTAGGAATGTGTCAGAATTCTACACCTTCAAGGGAGGCGTAGCAATGGTTCAATGGGGAGAAATACTTTATGCTTTTTGTATCCTGTAGCATGCATAGAAAGAGGAAAATGCCATTAATAATTGTTTTTGTGCAGGAAGGTGTCCCTTCCTGCACAAAAACAATCATCCCACAGTGCAGGCACCCTTGCAAAATGACGCAGGGGTATCTGCGCTGGTGCTTGGCTGCGAATTGTGCACCAGCGGAGGGGAAGCATCATATTGGTGTTAATACAATGCATCCCTGTACTTCGAAAATCATGCAGTACCGTGCAGCAAATGGATTGCGTTGTCGTGCTGCATCATTTTCTTGTAGATGAGGCCCAGGGTTAATAAAGAGACTTACTTGCTCCTCTCCTATTCGTATTGAAGGCAAGGTTCACCCCCTCCTTAGAATGGTCATGACTGATAGACCTACAGGTGAAAAGAGTGGTTCCCAGGGAAGAATATTTCTGATGTGGTCCTTCCTAGGCTGAGAGTGGCCCCAGATAACAAATGCAATTATTTATATGATTATTATTATGAGTATTGTTATGATCTATGAAGGACATGGCTGTCCCATTTCACTTCTCAATGCTAGCATAAACAGATGGGGCAAGGGGCTAAGCACTTAAAAAAGTCAGCTCTTCAACTGCTTTTTAAACTTTACAAAAGAGTTGCATAGGGAGAGAGTTCCACAGTTTAGGACCTTAATAGGTAAAGGCGCGCCTTTCCTGTCTCGCCATTTTGATTTGAAGAATTACTGTAAAATTAAGATCGCTTGAGCGTAATGCAAGACTTGCAGAATTTAGTTGCACAAAAGATTTTAAGTATAACTGTCCTGAATTAGATATGGCTTTGTGCATGTAACCCAGTGCCTGGTTCTGGATGCTCGTATCAGTGGAAGCCAGTGGAAGTCCCAGAAGTGATGGGAAACAGAAGCAGATTTTGGAATATGACAGAGAAGGTGTCCTTCCCCAATCTTAATGATATGAAGTCTTTTGGTTGAGGATTTGGCAACACCAAGATAAAGAGCATCAGCATAAACACATCTTGAGATGATCAATGCCTGCCCAATCGACATTTGGGGGGAAACAGGAAAAAAAACAGAGTATTTTTCTCAGACATTTAAGAATGCCAAAACAGCAGATGGCCTCCCTGATTTTATGCTGTTCCACGGGAGCTTGTCATTCAGCCAGAAACCGAGGTCTTTGATCCCCTGGCTGGGATTAGGACATGGTCCCAATTCATTTGGCAAGCAGTGACTTTTCCAAAGTTGGGGTTGATTACCAATCAATAGAACTTCAGTCTTGTTACCCTATAGTTTTCATTGTTTTTTCCTCATTCATAATGCCATCTCAGACAATGATTTAGATGTACTGCGATCATCCTTTGCAGTAAGTGACACAATAATTTGTGTGTCATCAGTTTATGAGAATAGCGTTAGCCCATGCACTTCCACTATGTTGGCCAGATTAAACAAGGTGATCCTCAGGCAGGAGCCCTGAGGAACTTCATATAGTAACGACTAAGTCAAAGGTTCATAGGGTTTCAAAAAGACTTAAAGCAGGCAATCTCGCAAAAAGCCAGGATAAGGCCGGGCCCTGAATGCCCAGATCAGCTAATCTTTGTAGTAGCACAGAATGGGAAACAGTATCAAATACAATGTTAAAATTCAGCATGGTAAGAGCCACAGTTACCCCTCTATGAAGCTGTGACCTAAGGTTTTCAGTTACACCCAACAGTGTAGTTTCAGTACTATATTCGGCGGAATCTTGATTCCGAAAGGTGGAGCAGATTGTTAGTGTCCAAATAAGCTGACAGTTGTCAAATTACATGCCTTTTCAGAATCTTTGCATATATCGGCAACAATAAAATAAGATGATAATTAGCCCACTCCATAACATCCAAATTAGGTTTCATAAGCAGTGGTAACACAATTGTGTGTTTCCATGCCTGAGGAACTAAGCTCTCAGACAATGAGGAATGTAGTAAGTTTAAAAAAAACTAGAGAAAGTTCAGGGCACACCATTCTCAGGATGCCAGATGGTAGGGGCTCTAACAGAGATCCCAACTTTGTGTCATCCAAAAGAGCCATAGTGTTGATCTTATCAGTGGGAGAAAGAAATGCCAAAATTAATTCAGGAGCAGAAGCAGAGGCTGTAGAACCTTCCCCAGCCTGAGTAGAATAAAAAGAAACATGAATGTCAGCGGCTTATTTGCAGAAGAAATCAGCAAGATCATTACAGTATACCGTGAAAAGGGACACACTGAAATGTCATACAGCATCAAAATCATCATGCTTTGAAAAAGTTCTTTAGAAGAATTTTGGGAACTGGAAATTTTTCTGAAAAGTAAGCCACACATACTGCTCAACAGGCTCTATAGTACACTTTCATGACCAGTTTTGACTTTGCTTTATCCTAGTTGGTGTAGGATTAGTGCCAGGCTCATTCCAAGCATTTGCAGTTTTTTAAGGTTAGTAAGGAATCATTGAACCAGGAGGCAGGGAGATGAGCCTTACATTTAGAGCCCCATTTTGATCGGTCCATTGTGGTCCAGACCCACGTCTCCATAATTCTGGAGATGGTATCCACAGCCCCGCATAAGCCTGGCATGGACTCTTGAATATGAGTGCCAAACACTGAGGAATTCAATTTGGACCAACATCTTGAGAGAGTCTTAGTACCCGAGGTGGACTCAACAGCCTTTATGAAGGGAATTTGAAGTGGGGGCGGGGCAGCATAGTGATCTGACTATATAAGGGACTCAACTGATGCAGTAGATAGATTAGAAAAGAAAGAGTCCAGTAAGTGACCTGCTCTCTGTGTAGGCATGTTGACTAATGGCTGTAAATCCATGCCTTAAAATTTCCTGTGAGAGAGAGAGCAACCTGCAATTTGGATTGTCAAAACGAATATTAAAATTGCCCAAAATATTACAATTAGTGCATTTAAGTGTGAAGGAGGATAGAGCCTCCGCAACCAGTCAGCTCCATCTACCCGCATAACCCTGGTGGATAATAGATGAAAGAACCTGAAAAATGAAAAGTTCTTGGCCAGACAAAGTGAAAAAAATCATGTTCGCAGTGTGGTATAAGAAGATTTGTAATCTGACAAAAACTTGGATTTAAAATGAATCCCCCCCCTCACCCCACCCACTTTTGCCATGCTGTTGCATCTCACAATGCATTATTTCATCTGGTTTAGCTAGCACAATGTCAGGTGTGGAGTATTTATTCAGCAAGGTTTCTATAAGAAAAACCACATCCGATGTATGAGCAATTAGAAAATTATATATTCAGGAAGGTGATAGCCTTAATCTCTAACTGAGTGAGCCGCAATCCTTCGGTGCTTCCTGTGTGAGCATAAAAGAATGAGGTTATGTTTGAGGAAGCTGAGTGATGGATCACTTGTGAGTTTCTCATCACCCTACTTCGGTGGAGCAGGCAAAGAAGATTGGAGACCAAAAATATTTCAGACACTGATCGAGGGGGCATGTGTTGCTTCTGGCCACCTGACCAGTAATCTGGGTTGTATTGGTTCAGGGCAATGAGCCTGCAAGCTAAACTTGCTGGTGGTGGATCCATCTGGAAACTGTGCACTGACATGGTGGAAGGGTGTGGGCAGGCTCCACTCAGATGTCCTAATCAAGGTGCCTGGATCACGGGACTACTCAGCTGTTGCTGAAAACCCAAAGTTGTGTGATTGGTCTACTTCATTTCATGAATTGGACTTTCTTGTTGAGCACAAGGCAGTATAACATTATGGGAATACAGGTGGACTTTACTGTTGATTTAGCTAATCATATAATTGAACATCATGGGCTAAGGGGTAAGACCTGGGCATTCTGATCTGTGAGACATATCGTTTAGGAGAAAAACATGCCCGCATGGTGTTTCAGAGTACACAATCCTTCTCTACAAAGTAACAAATGTTTTTCATTTTTTACCCCAGTGAGCTCAACAATCAGGTTTCCTGACTGTGGAACCTTCCTGTTTGGTACATTAAGGCTCTAGACTGAGAGCGTGGCTCTGAGGTCAAAAGGGGCACCCAAAGTTCATATTTATTTGACGTAGCTGCTGCTCTCTGTCTGGAGACCTGAGAGAGAAGCAGATGTGGAAAGTGATGCGATAGGCCTTTTTACCAGCTTCCTTCAGGAGGAGATATATTCTGTCCTCCTCTGCTTAAAAGGTTTCCTCAATCTGGGTCATGAATGAAAAGTATGGGTTTTGTGTAGGTGATGCAGAATAAATGTGCAGCCTGTATGCAAGTTTGGCTCAGCACAATATGAAATTCATTTTGCCTTCTGTTTATGCATTGCAACACAAAATGAAGGAAGGTCACACGCTGGCTTGGTCTCCGCTAACTAGGAAGCCACATGTTCCCCTTAGTGTCCTAACCAGAGGTTCCTGTGGGTAGCATTGGATTTTTTCTCCGTTGTATTTTGTCCTGAACTTCTGCCAGACATCTTTCAACTCCGCTGCCTTTTCCTCTCCAAATCAGCCTTACAAAAGGTTTTGCTTCTTATCTTAATTCATCCTGAAATGGATGGATTCAACTTAGGAAGAGCTCCTATTGCATATGGCCCTGGTATTTGCATAATATGCATGCTTGGCTGTACGTGCTTTTTAAAATCGAACAATGCACCGGATGTCATTGGTAGACGTGAAAATGCTTCCCTGACCGTTTCATGTCCCAGGCTTCCTCCCTGATTGAAAAAGAAGCTGCACACAGCATAATTGGAGAATTGCTGTGTTTCAAATCCAAATTCTGCCAATCTGTTTTAGCAGGCTGGGGACTTAGCCTGAGACAAGATTCCTGCTTGATTGTCAGCTGTGTTGTATTGGCTGGATAAGAAGAGGCTAACGTGCTGGAAGAAAGGATCGCTGGGGTGTGCCCTACAGAGGAGAGCCTGCCTGAGAGGAACCATCAGTCCAGCTTCCTGAGGAACCTTGGCAAGAATGCAGTACAAAGCATGTACAATCAACTTGATTGGCTGGTGACCAGGGGGAGGGCCATTGCCAAACTTGTCTCGTACCTAACCTCGCCAGTGTGCACCTAGTTGTTGATGACCTTGTCTCATCTCCTGGCCTGGAGATATTCAGAGAAATAGCTAGGTGAAGCTTTGCTGAACCAGCTGCCGCGAACCACACATAAATCCATTGAGTGGTTCAGAATTGAAACCACAGTCTTTGGCTCATGTTAATTTAGTCCATGCCCCTAAGGCCTATGGTCACCACCAATGTGGGTGGAAAAAATGTAATTGCGACCAATGGTTTTAAAGATGTATTATTTTCAATAAAGATTACTACAAAACACAGGGACTGGAATCAATTGTAGTCTGCTGTCATTGTGGACTCATACAAACTGTTCTGACCATAGCATCGGGTGTGAATGTTGCCCTCTTCACCACGCTTTTGAGTATGGAACAATACGAAAATAGTGAAATGGTCTCTTGTGGCCCACTTGGGCAGTTGGCTTCGAGTGGGACTGAATGGTATCTGTTTTACAGCAGATAACCCCTAGAAGCATTGGGGCCCTTTAATGTGGTACCTCCCTGCTCATAGTGATACTGTTGCCTTTGAAGAGTGGGAGCATGTACCTACTCACAGTATCTAGCAGGGATATAGCTTTTTCAAAAAGCAGTTGACTATCAGGGTCTTCCACAAGGTAGGTGGCAGGCACATCGTGCAAAGAGAAACCAGCTTGAACTGTGACATTGTTGTATGTCAGGGGTGCTTCGTGCAATGCAAATATGAAAGTAACCCATGATCATACCACTACACAGATAGAGCTTGGTCCACAGCAAACACTGAATTGTTTAACATTGGTCATAGATCTCCATTGTCAGAGTTTATGGTGCTTAATCCTTAAGTGTTGGAAGGCCATGGGACTCAGCTGGTAAGTGGCTAAGTCCTCTGATTCCTCTGATCATCTTCATTTTATGTGTAGTGTTTCATTTTGTGTGGAATTAAGGGTTTTCCTTTTGCAAACAAATGCATTGAATGAAGTGGCAGACTTATTTGGTGATACTAATTTGTTTTACAGTATTCTGAGGTTCTAGCCCACGTCGGCTCCTAGGGAAACTGAACTGTTCTGCCCGCTGCACTGAGAGAGTCAAACACTGGAGAGGAGCACTTGCTAAACCAGCTTAGGTGCTGTAGTAAGGTGGCCCAGGACTCCAGTGGTAAAATAATTAACCTGTTACAATTCAATCCTATTTAAACTAATTCCCTGTGGCCCCCCTCTTGAAATAGGCCTCACAGAGCTCTAAGATTAGGGTCAAGCAGATCACTAAACATCCATAATTCATTGAGTTGTTTTTGTAGCACAGATCAGCATTCCATAAGTTGGATAAAAGGCACATCTTCCATCAAACTCCGAAAGTAGGTGTTGTTTGCTTAATGTGACCGGTGGCATTCTGGGAAATCCTACTACTAGAAGTTATAGCATTTCTCAGCCCCAGGTTCCAGTATTGCAGCTGCCACTAGACCTGTGAGCCGAAAGTCCCCCCCGCCCGCTGTCCCGCAGGAAGTTATGGTAGCCATGAGATCTTGACCCAGAAGTCCTGAACTTAAAGTCACAACTTGGAACACATGGAAGGGGCACCCACAGATTCCTGGATAATAATTACTAAACCAGAAGTGCCATTACTATGCCTCCTAAACCTGAAGTAATGTCGACCCATCAGGCCTGAGTCAATGTCCTAACCCAGAAGTGAATCACTGTGCCTCCTAACATTAAAGTGCTGCAGCCCAGACGTGATCTCACCCTCTGACCCAGCTGCCATGTTTGGTGTAAGATGTGATGAAGGTCCTTAGATTCCTTTTCTGTGGAGCTTGGGTAAGATAAAAGGAGTACTTGACACATTCACTGTCATTGCCCAACATTCGCTATATGAGAGTTTAACGTATCTCTATGAAGAGCTGCAACAACAACAGCAAAAAGAGGACCCTGCTCATGGTGCAAATCACTTGTGGTATCCAGAGTCTACTCGATTTATTTTATTCAGAAGGTGAGGATAAAAGTTCAAACATTTTTGAGAAAGGTCAAGTAAAGATTTACCTTGTCATGTACTCCTAACTTGCATGGTTCTAACAGATTTAATTTCTGCAATCAAGCACTGAGTTTAATTTTTTCTGATGTCCCAGAAACTGTATATAGTGACCCCTATTGTTCCATGTAATGTTGGGGCATCAAGTACATTCCTGGGTGCACTGCATCATTTGCTGCTTAAGAAGATGGTGATTGGAAGAATAGCAATATAAACACGAATCCTTCAACATGGCCATCACTTTGTAAAGCTGTAAACAATAGTGAGCGGTTATGAAAATTCTAAATCATATTTTATTTTCACAAGTAGATATGCAATCATTTGTGTATTTCCAGTACACGAGGTAACCGTTTTGGAACATGCTCTAACAACATTTTTGTTGTTGCAAGTAGAAGGGTAATCATTTGTGTAATTATAACATTAATAAGCTGTTTCATGATTGATCAACTTACACTTGGAGAGGTTGTATAACACAAGTCGAAAGGTTTTTATACACGTAATCAGGATTGGCAGAGTTTTGATAACTGATATCTTGCAGGGCGAACTTCTATGCAGTTTGACCCCTAGTTAAATATTTCTATGTAGGTAATAATTTTTGATAGATTTTTCTTTTTTCACCTTTTAAATGGACCAATTTGGACAGCTAGAGTCCTGAACAAATATGCAGCAGTGGCGGGTCAACGTGGGCTGAGGGGCCAAGGACATCACCTTTTTCCTAGCAAGAAAAATGTCAGTCAGGCTGAGCAAAGGTCAGCCTGACAGACGCTCTTCTTGTTCAGGTCAGGCAGCCAGGAGCTAGGCATGCGCTAAATGCTCTTGCTGCTGGCTGCCTGAGGTGAACTTTGCCAGGCTGAGGATTTCACAGTCCTGTGGGCGTAATCTCAGCCTGGCAAAAGTGCCTCAAGGCCTACCCCCTCGTGACGAGGGGGAGTGTCACTGATTGCCTCAGACCTTGGCACTTAATTTTTAAGCCCTGAAGTGCCCAGGGCCGAGTGCAATCAGTGATTCCTTGTCACAGAGTGGGGTGGGGTCCAAAGTCTCACTGACCCCATGCCTAGGGTTACCAACTGTTATGGGTGCAAATTCAGGACGGTCAGTGTAAAAATTCAGGACAAAGGGTCAAAATTCAGGACACAAATTCACAACAGAAGGTCAAAATTCAGGACAAAAATTTAGGACAAAAACATAAGTGTTACAGACATATCAGAGGAGGTAGCACAATAATATAGTAAGTAAATAGACAACCAAAATAAATTCAAGTCAAAATAAGTTTATATAAGGTTGAGGCAATCGTTCACTTCACAGTTTCAGTATGCGCACAACTTTGAAAATCGACATTGGGCCCCTTCTGCAATCAAGATTTGTGCTAATAACAAACATTAATAAATAGTCTTTTTGTTATTTGTATGTTGAAATCTGTCTTTTAAATGTAAAGTGAAAGTGTTAGTTATTTTTTTTTCATTTTCTCCAGCATGACGCCAAGACAAAAGCAGAATGCTTTGCCCATCGTCCCATGCAGGAGAAGGCACACCACATGCTGTCACTACATTTGGGCCCATTGTCATTCTAAAGTGATAATCAGCTGCAGTCTCAGAATGACAATGGGTCACTCCACAGTCTGCACCGGAGGCTCGGGAGGGGCCCCTGCAGGCTGCCTCTTCAGTTTAAAAGATAACAGCGAGAGGCCCCGAGTGAAATCTTTTAAACTCACGGGGCCTCTAGCACGTGAAACTGCATTCCTTACTGAGATTTCCCATTTCGATTTGAGTATGATATCTGTAAGGCATCCATAATTTGGGATCCCCAAATTACGGACGCCTTGTGGACATCATACTAAAATGACGGACGGTCCGTGAAATTTACGGATGGTCGCTCACCCTAGCCATGCCACTCTGTGACGAGTGCGGGACTGCTGCCTTCTCTCATTAGCTGACCTTTGGTCAGCCAATGAAAGAAGGCACCAGTTGCAACTCTTTCTAGAACCTCCGAGGCTTCTCTCTCTACAGTGAAGTTAAGTTTTATGTTTTTTTTTGTATGTTTGGGGCATGCATACGTGTATGTTTAAATGTATGTGTATTTGTTATTGAATGTTGTGAAGGGGTGTGTGGGTTTGTGTTTGTGTGTGAATGCATTGGTGTGAGAGTGTATGTGAGTGGCCCCCACCCACCTCCCTGACAAAATAACCAGCCACCACTGCTTCTATTCTACATCGAATTCCTGTTATTGATCTCAGTCCCAGTCCTGTACAACTGTATAGAGCAACTCAGCATTCCAAAAGAGTCAAAACAAGGCTCGAGTGACTCTATCAAACCCTTCATCTTAATAAATTACATGCATTCCTCTTTAGCGTTTCTGACTCTAAAAGTTTTTCAAAATAAGTCCTTGGTTCTAAACATAATGTTCCTTTTAGAAAGTCCAATAGTGTAATTGTTCAAAACTGGTAAACAGCAGATTTTTACATAAAAGGTGGGTAGGCACACGTGTCACTACAGCATATCCATATATGAAATATGGGTATGCCTCATATTCAGTTCTATTCTTCAAATGATAGAGTATGGCGAATAAAGATGCTTTCCTTTTCAGAGATGTATACCAGCGAATAAATGGAGGGAGTCATTCTTTTTTTTTCATTATTCGCCAGGGTTATAGTTTCAGGTTTCATAACATGTACTTATAGGTAGCCATAAACATTGATACCAGTGTTATGGATTGAACGGGGTCTATGTTCCCGACTTAATTGGCCACCTCAGTGGTATTCGGATGTTAACTTATTTGTTGTCCTGTCATTTGTATGACCCAGTCTCTCAATGGCCAATACGCTTTCCTTAAGATAAAACAATATCTCCTTAGCAGTATGCTTTCAACTAGAACTGGAAATAAAAGGTGCTCTTTGTTTTCATTGTACCTTTTCAGAAAGGCTCCTTTCTCAATTACTTTATAAAATCTACATCATAGTTGTCAGGGGAGGGAATAGGCTCCCCATGATTTGTATTTGTTAGGATGTTTAAAACGTGTAGGAATTTGGAAAACTGCATGCCAATGTCAATTTACACGGTTTAGTTTGAAAATCAATATATCTTATTCATAGCTGCACCATCATGAGTGATTTCAATTTGGTTGGTAAGTTTTATCTCAATGTTATGGGTCATAATCATTTACTTGATGAAATATGACATTGCCTTATGGGACAACCGCTTGTAGACTGTAAACTTATTTTGAACAAAGGTGGTAAGGAAATCTTTCACAAATTTCAGCACCTTAAAACTCTAATTTTTCATTACAATATAAGTGGTGAATAAAGATATAATTGGGTTCCTGCACAAAATGTTCTTGGGTGCAATTTATATTAAACATTGTAAAATATGTTATTTTGGGCTCGGATGATCTTTAGCTCATGTAGCACTTTAAATAACCTCTTTTGTGGTGTAGATATGATCCCATGATTGCAATGTGGACATAAATACCTTACCCCCCAACAAACTTTCGATTTAAAATGCTGTTGAAGTGGTTGTTATGGTGTGGAATGCAAAAGGTCTGCACTCTTAACCCCTTTCAGATGTAAAATACATTAATGATCTGCTATGGTATAAGATGTTAATACGCATATCAATATAAAAAATAAATAATTCCCCAAAGTATACCGACAGGTCACGGGGCAGTTCAAGGTAAAATGGGTTCTTGAGCCCTGGCAATGTGAGTCTCAAAGGATGAGGGCCCTAGGCAAATAAAGAGTACTCTCTAAGGTTCTGCATACACCTGCTACTTTCAGCTGTGCAATGTGAGCCAATATTCTGGTGCTAATCTGGGCAGGTTTTTTTTGTTTTCTTTTGTAAACGCTTACTAACAAAGAAATCTGCAGCATTAAATATAACCCGCTCATGCAGTCTAGTGAAACTGAGTTTGAAAAATTGTTCAGTCCTTCACCTTGTAACAAACTTCCTTCAGGAGGTTAAAGTGCCTGATGAATAGCTTCAATCCAGTGGCCAGGTTTATGAAGTGAAATTCTTCAAAAACACACATTTTCTCTAGATTTCCCTGTTATCTTGTTATGCGCACTAAAGTCACAAACCCACAGGCTTATTTATGAGAGGTCTGCGCCGCCGGAGTATCACTTTTCCTGGCACACTTTTCAACCATATCTATGAGGCCACACAAAGCCACTTTGCATGAATTTGAATGGCCTCATAGATATGCAGCAAGACAAAGCAGCGCAAAGTGCTGCGTTGTCTTAATCTGCGCCAAGCAAGTGTTCAATGGGCGTTGTGATGGATTTTCCCCTGAAACATACATGGGTTTGTAAACTGCCCCAGATTTACTTAATCACATGAACCTGGGGAGGCGCCAAAAAAATACACCTCCCCAGGAGAGGCGTAACAAGGAGAAATATCTTTATTTCCTCTCGTTTTTTCTTCTTTCAATGTGTGCTTGTTTCGTGTCCTGGGAAGACCAGGCTTAGCAGTTCGGGCTGGACTGCTTCCATGAGGCACACGGTCAAGACTGATTTATGTATAGCTGTGTCTGAACTGGGGTGGCGAAGTGAGCTAAAGAATGATGATGGATTCATCCTAGATCTGTGATTGGGTGTGAGTGTCTGAAAAGTTTCAGCGCTCTGTCCATCATCTACTTGTGTGTGCTTTGTGCGCCCTAAGTTGGCAGAGTATGCCCAGACGTGGGTCCCTTGCTCATTTTGCCACTGGATACAAGCTAGCTTGGCTGATACGGGGTGATACCCCAAAACCGGTCCCATGATGTTTGTTTCTGGTCCAGGGAAGACCTGGCTTGGCAGATTGTGCTGGACTGTTCTCATGAGGCACAGGGTCAAGACAGATTTCCATATAGATGGGTCTGAACTGGGGTTGCGAAGTAAGCTAAAGAATGATGTTGGATTCAACCCAGATCTGTGACTGGGTTTGAGTGTCTGAAAAGTTTCAGCGATCTGTCCATCATCTCCTTGTGTTTGCTTTGTTCACCTTAAGTTGGCAGAGTATGCCCAGATGTGGGTCGTTTGCTCACTTTGCCACTGGATTCATGCTAGCTCGTCCAAAAGCATTGTGCAGCAGGGTTTGGACAGCATGCATGGAATGTTCGCCCTGTAGCAAGCCCCTGCTCCACATCAGAGATTGAGAGTTAACCACATCGCTGCTACAGGAATTTTCCTGCTGTGCTGCTTTTTTATGAACAGGGTGTGGTCGTGACGGAATCATTCTGTCATCAGCACAGCTCAACCGTGACTGATGACGGAATGGTTCCATCACCAGCATCGAAGGGGTTAAAGATCATGGATGAGGTACATCACCAAAAAATAGAAATGAATTGAAAAACTTTGTTAAAGGGAAATTATGGTGTTTTCTGCTCACAACACCTTGGCATATACTCAAAAAACTCTGAAATATCATTAAAAAACACAGTTAAATTGCTGGTACAGTGTTAGAAATTGGGTCTCTAGTTGGCCGAGGTATGCACCCTTTCCAAGTAAGGACCACAGTCCTAGTCAAGGAAAGCTAGATACACATT
The DNA here is from genome assembly GCF_964263255.1 of Lissotriton vulgaris. Classification (NCBI taxonomy): domain Eukaryota; kingdom Metazoa; phylum Chordata; class Amphibia; order Caudata; family Salamandridae; genus Lissotriton; species Lissotriton vulgaris. The sequence goes on from NW_028245180.1 coordinate 38,462, forward strand.
AAAAGATAATCTGTGCTCACCTTCTGGTAGCTTGGCAATGTGTAAAATATTTGTGCAACACAAACACACACACAGTAACAGAAAGAAAACACCACAAAAATACTCAGTAGGGTTTGTGTGCTGTTGCAGAGTTGCAGGAAGTTGTTGATGGCCCTGAGACTTCAGAATTGGGGGCAAGCTAGCAAACCCTTAGAGTCACTGTGGGTTCAAGTGAGATGGGTCTAGTCTGTCTCCTCAGTGGGCATGTAAGGATCCAAGAGCAGTTTCCGCAGGAGTGCCAGGAACCGAAGTCTAGCCCAACCCGTCCCCCCTACACCTATTGCGTCTATCAAACTCTAGAACGCAATGGTGATATGGAGGGAAAGGAGGGAACAAAACAAGGAAAAAAGGGGAAGAGACACTGGCCTTCTTGGACGGATCTCCCTCTCTGGTGGAAGCTGGCGCTAAAAGGAATGGTTAATTAGTACAACAACAATCAACAAGCATTCATTATATTGTCTACATAGACTGTCTATTACCTGGTAAATACAAGGTGTGACCTGGGATTCTATGGGTCAATCTGCATTCCTAAACGTTCAATGTGTCTAGGTACCATGGAATGCCTGTTGTGAATAAAAGCATGTATCTACGGGGTATTGTAATCACCAATAAGTAATGATAGAGATCTGCACCTGTCTTACCCCTGAAAGAGCAGCGGGCTGAACTGCGTGGCAAAATAGTAGAACTTATAAGGTCACAGATAGAAAGTGTCTGAAAGAACAGTAAGCATATGCATGAGAACCAACAGAATCCTTACAGAGGAAATGTTAAATGATAAGAGTGCGCTACAAGCACATTACTAGGTCTTCTTTCCCCTGCACTGTGATGAATGCCAGCATCCAGGAAATCCAGCAAACACAATATTGTAAAGAAAAAGGGGAAATGCGCGCGGACCACAACTCCCACAATCCACCAGTAGCCACCAAAACCCACACCCCGCAAGGCCGGCCGTTCGACGCGCCCGTAGTCTGGCCAAAAGGTGGATCCGCAAGAGTCTAGGTAAGGTGCCCCCCAAGGAATCGGAGAGAAGACAGCCGGCACTGGGGGAGTCAATAAGTGAAACAAAAAAGGGTAAAACTTGGAATCTTCCGCAAAGAGGAATAGGCGGAACACCCAGAGAAAGCCTCTGACTACGAGGCTCTGGGAAGCACAACTGCGCTTCAGGTTTAGCAAAATAAACAGCTAAGCAACGAAGAATGAAGTAGAAAAACTCTACGACGTGGATCCTGAATCGAGGTCCACTACAGGAAACAAAGTGAGCGAGACGAAGATTGGCGAGGCGGAAGTGACACCCCGCAAGTGCAACGAGAAACTAGAGCGCGAAGCTCAGAGTAGCGGGTAGGTCAGGCTTTAGTTTCCTGCCCGATCCCCTTGCACATGCACAGTGTCGCGCGGCCATCTTGGATTGGCCTCGCGTTGTCTGTGTGCTCTCCGAAAAGCTGACAGGCGTGACAGGGCAGAGATCAGCAGGCTGTAGGGAATCTCAGCAAATCAAAAAGCAGTTTGCTCAGAGCAGCAGTCAGGCAGAGTGGCAATCATTTTGGCACAGCATTCTTTACTCCTGGCCGAGTTCTTCACGGGTCTTTCAGAGAAAAATGCTCCTTTGGACTTAATATCAAGACTCGTAATCCGAACGACTGATTATGTCAAACAACACCAAGTCCTTACTCATTCATGCCTTCCTCATTCACAAAACTAGGGAATATAACCATATGCCCTAGGCTAACGCTAAAGACAACGTGTTTATGGAAAAATATACATACATTTAATAATAAAAATGCACTGGTTTTGGAGTCTGTCGACCATCAATTGTACAGTTTTGTCAAACAACATTAAGATTCGATTAAAATAAAGTGCATATAATGGACATATTCAAGAAAAATACAATTTCATTAAGAACAATCACAGATTCACAGATTAAAAAACGAGAGTACATACAACAGACTGAAGGATATGTTATTGGAATTATACACATCCGTGATTACTTAATTTTACTGGTCGACACTTGGTACTGTCATACTGTTGAGTACTCAATGGCCCCAGTCTCTTCACAGATTGTGTTTCTCTTAAATGGCGTCAACGAGTTTTGATGGAAAACCTATCGTACCATATTTGTCAAGACTGACATTTTGACTCTCCAAAACAGACTGATTCCTCCTGGAACCATTTAAAAACACCTCTTCTTAATAGTAGGTGGGTCATATAATAAGCCTGGAGCTGACCTAAGTTGTGGGTGTACTGGTTGCCAGCCTGGTCAATACAACTGTTCTTCCTTATTGGTTTTAAACAAGGATCTTACCGGACCACTGACGTGATGCTCCCGCACACTGTCAATCTTCAATTAGAAATGGAGAGTTTCCTTGTTGGTGTAATCTATCTATATCAGGTATAGCAGGATGTCCCACTTATTACTCAGGGCCTCGGGTAGTCCTCTTATCATGTTCTTCAGGGTCTTTTTGAATCTCACAACAAGCCAATTTTTTTGTTTGTGATGTGCTTATTGTTAAAGCTTGCAGACGAGGTTATGGAACAGGCTGCTAACATTTGTCCTCTGCAAATTTCATGAAATTCAAGAGACTTTTTTGTATATTACTCTTTGTGCTGTTTTTTTTTTAAATCTGTTGATAAGTAGACTCGTGTTTGGTTATTAAGAAATTCCTATCAAGTATCAGTCCAGGATAACACGTTTGTCCAGTGGAGAAGCCACATTAGAAACCAGGACTTCTTGTTCCAGGTCTAAGTGAGTGATTGAGTGAGGCCGGTTGAAACAGCGCAGAGCAAACCTGCTCTGTCCACCTCTCCTCCCCCAAGCAAATAAGGGAGTGTGTGCATTGCATTTTCCACCTGGATAAGTTAGCAGGATAGCAAGCAAGATGAACTTCCATTTCTTATTGAGGGGTGGGAGCGCTGGGCATTGTCCTATGTTCTTGTTCTGCTTTGTGGCAACATCTTAAAGATTTAGGGCCTGGTTACAAGTGTGTCTGTCTGAAGACTGCCATATTAGCGTTGGCGGTCCAACCGCCACATCCTCGGTGGTCTGACCGCCACATTCTGACCATGGCAGTTGGACCACCACAAGACCATCGCCAGGATCCTAGATCCTATGGCGGTGGGGATCAGAGGTGGTGCGTTCCAATCACAGCCTGCCTTTCCGCTGACCTTTTCATGGCGGGGACCCTGCCATGAAAAGGTTGGCAGAGAGGTAGGGAAGGGGCCCCAAACAGGAGTAATTTTGCCTATTAGGCAAAGTACTTGGGGGCACATGTTGTGCCCCCTTCTTATTGCACTGTTGTGCGTGTACTGTGCGTCATGCACAAAATGGTGCATGGTACACAGTGCAGCCAACATGCAACTAGCACTGCCTCAAGGGCGGCATATGCTTCAGGCTCTCCATGAGCTGAAGCATGCTGCTGCTGTGGCACCACCAACACATTAACACCAGCCCGCCGGTGTAATCGTTAGACAGTGGTCGGTATGCCGCTGGCTTGGCGGCATTCTCCTGACCACCGCAATGGTGATTCGGCAGTCGGAGCGCTGAACTCAAAATTGGGCCCTTAAAGTTTATACAAAGTAGCGGCTTTGCAGCACTTCTCCGTCCCTTCCAGTTCAATCTGTGTTTATCGACTGCAACCCACTCTTCCCATTTCAGGTTTGATTTGTAATTGCCACCCCTCTCTTACAGCAGCATGACTGATAATTATTCTGTGGCACCAGAAACCAAATTTCCTCTTGACACTTAAGTACTGCATGTTATTGCTTCATCCACCACAGAAATTTGAAAGGCAGAGTTAACCCTGCTAGTACAGCAATCTTTATATTACACACAAGTCTCAGCAGCAAATTGTGATCCCTGAATGTCATTGCTAGTTAAGATAGGAGGTTATTTGCACCTGCCAGTTCGTGCACTGATGGTCTGTGGAAAAGGTGTTTTTATCACTCAATCAATCAATAAATCAATTTGGATTTATAAAGTGCAGCTAATCACCCGATAACGTATCCTGGTACCTGCAGGACCTAGAGGCTTATTCGAACCACCAGGTCTTGATGGCCATTCGGAATTCCAGAAGTAAGGTGATGGTCTGACGGTGTGTGGGAAGGCTATTTCAGGTCTCTGCTGCGATGTGGGAGAAAAAAAGTCCTCCACTTCTGCTTTTGTAGATGCAGGGAGTAATGGCGTGGTCTTCTGATGGTTGGTTGAAGTTCAGGTGGCGTTAATGTAGGCAGGGCCTTGGTTGAGTAGAGCCTTGTGTGCATGGGTCGGCAGCTTGAATTGGCATCTCTCCTGTACGGGGAGTCAGTGGAGTTTCATGAGGTGGGGTGTGATGTGGGTTCATCTGGGAAGAACAAAGATAAGTCTCACTGCAGCATTCTGTATGGTCTGAAGTCTCTGTAGGAGGTATGCAGTAATTTCTATATAGAGGGCATTGCCTTAGTCTACTTGGCTGGTGATGATGGCTTGTGTCTCAGTGCATCTTGTGGGTAGTGGTAGCCACTTGAAGATCGTACGTCGCATGCACAGAGTGAGGAAGCAGGTGGAGGAGATGGCGTTTGGTCTGTGATTTCATGGTGAGCTTGTTGTCAATGATGATTCTGAGGTTTCTGGTGGGTTGGAGGAAGTGGGTGCACACATTGCTAGAATTCAAGCATAACAAACAAACTGTCTACAAGATCAAAGACTGGATCAATTGTATTTTCACATACATAATTTATGTTATCGTTTGCCGATGTAACAAAGCATATGTAGGCAGCACCATAAGCCCTCCCAAGATCAGAATCCTTGAACACTACCGCAATATAAACAGAACCGAAGTTGGTCCCCCTCTAACAGAACATTGCCATGACCATCATCCACATCACAAAAAGTTCAAATTCTTTGGTCTAGAACAAGTGAAACCATCATCGAGTGGTGGTACCTGTGAGCTTGTCCTGAGACTGAAGGAGAGCAAACATATTGTACGTATGAACACTGTTGAACAAGGACTAAACAAAGATTTTGAGATGCATTATTGGCTCCATTGAATATCGTACTCACGGTACCAGGACTGCCCTGGAGGGCCTCCATCCATAATGAAACCTGCAAACTACAAGCTGAGTAAAAGCATGCAGCTCCTCTTGTATATTACTTATGACTCTTACCTTTACCAGTAATATGGATCAATAGGCCGAACCTTTTGTCTTTAGTATTTTTGTTGCATTATGTGCTTTTAATATATTTTAGATCTACTTGTAACCATCTTTTTTCCTATTTCCCATGTCACCCCACTCTAATTAGCAAGGATACTAGGACCACTTCTATGCCCTTTTTTTGACCCCATTCAGAACATATTTCTATAATATTAAGAAAGAGCTGTTTATTTATAACCTCGTCCCGTTCAACCATCTTGTAATATTATCACATTTTTCTTTTTGGAATCCGGGGGTTAATAGTATTTCTTTCATGGCCTCTCGACTGCTTTCAGTCAGATCACGTTTTCCACATCAGGCTGGAGGCCTTAAGTATTAGCCTGACTCGCCCTCGAGGTGACCTTCTTTTTCCCGAACCGCAGAGACCACGTCTGACACATGGAATGATTGGTGAGTTTTTATTAACCCTTTCTGTTCCTCTCCGTTATCACTTGGTTTTAAGCTCTGCCTGTGTCGGACCGGAATCTTTCACTTTTTAAGTTATTCTTTCCATTTATTGCTTTTGCTAAGGACCATGCCTCCCTCGTATGAGTTCTCTGTTGGCTGCCTGTGGTCCACGAAGAGGACCCTCCTAAGAGGGCGGCCGCCTTAGTGCCACATGAGGGCACACGAGTCAGCCCAGTGTTGTGGGACCCCCTAGGGGTTCGCACGCCCACGTCATATCCAGGCAGGAGTGGGCGGGGGGTCGAGATGTATATATACCTTTCCCGTCCACCTGGCGACCTCTTTTCCACAACCCTGGATGCCTTATGGGATCCTTCTTGTGATCCTCCAGGAGCAACGGGTACCCCAGGAGCTACAGGTGGTGAGTGTGACTACCCCTCTCTCTCCCCAGCAGGCACTTATGTGAGCTGGTGCCCGGGATCGACCGTAGGTGACTGTCTGCCATGGGGTGGTGTCTAGCACAGCGCCTGGGGATACCGGCCGTGGCACCGGCCAGGTGCTGCTCACATCGCTGCCCAGTCCCATCCAGCATCACTCACTGGGGGTCCCTTGCAGGCCCGTGGAGTGTGGGCAAAGAGAGGGCCAGAGGGAGCTCCCATCGCTGCCACATGTCCCTCCAGTTGGGATCGGCATTCACTCCAGTCCCTGTTTGCAGGCTGTCCAGGGGTGGTGCGGTGCCCCTGGGATACAGGGAGTGCTAAGGAAATGTTGGCTGGGGAGCTTCATGCCTGGGCCAGGGGGAGACGGCCTTTGTGGCGACTCCCCATTGCAACCCTCATGGAGCCCCGTTGCACCACACCGCCAGGGGGTGAGCTCCCGGGCCACCAGTGGGCTAGCTTCCGCTAGGGGAGGAAGAAGCACCGGGCACCCGGGCTCCCTCCGGTTGAGTCCTTTAGGCAGGTTTGATGCGGGGTGAGTCGGGTAGTCGAAGGGAGGGTGGTTAGCACATGGCTCCCCCTCCCCCATGCTAAGCCCACTGGCTCCACGGCGCACACTGTTGCAGCTTCCTGGCCCCGGTCCTGTGCCGGAGTAACCGTTGGTGTGGGTCAGCACTCGCCGGCAGTGGTGACATCGGGTACGGCAGCCATTACAGGGACCATGCTGCCGGGGCCATTATGGTGCCAGCAGGGAGGGGCATGGGTCAGTGCCTCGGCCAGCACCCCGCCTGGGTGCAAGGTTTCAAACCGGGGCGCTCCGGGGCTGAGGCCAGCGAGTCATCAGGCGTGGGTGACCTGGGAGTCAAAAGGGAGCAGGGCTAAGTAAATCGCCCCAGAGCCGTGGGCTTGCAGCCATTGACAGTCACGAGAAGGCGAGGCCTACTTTCTGACTGTGGCGTTTTTTAGGCGGATAGCGGTAGGACATCCTCCTGCCTCGATCCAGCACTGCATTTGATTGTGGGGCTGCGCGGGGCAGCTGCAGCATCGCGTGGCACTCACCGGGGTGTGCGGTGGTTGTCCTCAACCTGGCTCGCCTGCCTGTGGGTCAGCTGCTCGACCATGGCTTGCTAGTGCGGCCAACAATTCTTACAGCTCTGAATGTGTGATATGTAGACCATAAGTAGACTTTTGCAGCAGGCACAGCTCCATTTAGCCCCTCATGATCCCGGGTCAACAACTTTCCAGACTCATTGTATTAGCTACGCTTCGTATTATCCAGCCCGTGAAGTTATATTGCTTCTGTCCAGTGTTGGTGCTTCTTGTTGCTCTAAAGTGTATCTGTTACCAGTGTAGGAACGTGATTTAGCAGACTAGTAGTTGATGGGAGGAGATGTGGGAGGGACAGGAAAGGGAGGAGCGGAGGCGAAAGGAAAGGGGCAGAATAGAGTAGGGTTAGAGGAGGAAGGAGCATGTTAAAATAAAGCTCGTTAAATAAAGCATGCCGTCTGCCTCGTCATTGTGGGACGACGTGATAACTGGCGACGAGAGTGGGATTGATCGTGCTGTGCAACTGCGCGGATCCCTGAAGCTGTGTGACCCTGTCCCTGTGAGGCGCGTGTTAGAAGTCGCCGACGCGACAAACGTGCCCCAAGCGGGCGCCGCGGCGGAAATTGAAGCCAACGGCCTCACATTATCTGCGCCGAAGCTCCGTGGCCTGGAAGCCGCGTGGAGCGCATCTTCAAGAGCGCTGTCGTACGCTGAAGACTGGGTGCTCACCCCAGATGCGTGTGGTGGTGCGCGCGAAGCAAAGGTAGTGACGTTGGGAGGCCACCCCGGTCCTACCTGCAGTGTGGAGTCCCCCTGCAGAGTGAAGTGGACACTGGAAGCCCTGAGAAGGTCCCAACATCCAGCGTGGTGCTTACACACCCGGTGAGTGCCCGACTGCAACTGGAGACTGAAAGGGAGCCAAATCTCGTGAAAAACGAGATCTCGAGGACAGTGGCCATTTTGGAGTCAGGCGACTCCACCTATCCCCTGTCAGGGATAGGGAGCGGCCATTTTAAAGTCAGGCGACTCTCAATTCTACGATAAGCACACGGAAATGCAAGCCCCAAATTAAACAAACATAAGCAAATACAAATTTCGAATATTACAAACCTCAAATACAACAAGCACGAGCAAATGCCAATCTCAATATAACAAGCACAAGCAAATGCAAATCCTGAATGTAATAAGCACGAGCAAATGCAAGTCCTGAATGCAACAAGCACGGGTAAATACAAGTCTTGAATGCGATAAGCACAAGCAAATGCAAGTCCTGAATACAACAAGCACAAGTAGATGCAAGTCGTGAATACAACAATCACAAGTAAAGGCAAGTTGTGAACACAACAAGCACAAGCAAATGCAAGTGTCAAACGCAACAAGCCCAAGCAAATGCAAGTCCTGAATGCAACAAGCACGAGTAAATGCAAATCTCAAATGCAACAAGCGCAAGCAAATGTAAATCCTGAGCATAACAAGCACGAGCAAGTGCAAGTCCCAAAGTAAATTTTCAGCACCAAGTGAAGATAAGTAACTGAAATTAAAGGAAGAGAGACAATAAATGATCTAGAAACACGAGTAAACGAGTGTCAGGGAAGCTTTCTCTCATCAACCAAAGTGGCTACTAACCCGCATAAGCCTTGTGAAAAAGAACAAGATGTCGACATCGCTTAGTACCAGTTCTGAGGAAGCATAAATCACCTGCAGCTGAGTTGCGACCATTTTGAACTCAGGCAATCCAAGCCTAACTCACTGAAGCCTACTGAGACCGGCATAAAAGCTGGAACATCTCTATAAGGAAAGGGTGAAACTGGCGGACAAAACACAGTGGTCACCTGTGAGTGAGTTTTCCCAAAATCAAAGGAAAACAACAATACGCAAGATCTCGACAGAAGAGGGCCAGCAAATAATACAGAAAGCAAAGTGAGCAGTCCTGTGACATTATCATACTAGAACTTTCCTGCATCATGTTGGTGGGAAAAGAAACACAAAAATCTAACCCCTGCATTGAAGTGCCACCCCCAGTGACACAGGCCGGCATCCAGAATTTGGGTCTCAAATGGAACCGGTGGCTGGAGTCACTGGACGAATTTCTTGTAACAGCCGGTGAGCGAAGAAATGGGAAACGTCTGCTACTACTACTTCAGCTGGTGGGTCACGAAGGCCGACGCCTAACCAGAACATTTTCAGCAAAGGACACAGAGACATATGGAAAACTCAAAGAGACACTACGCGCTCATTCCAATACAAAGGAAGACGTGGATCATGAACGCATCATCTTCAACGCAGCACGGCAGGAACCAGGGGGTCATAACTAAACTTCATAACAAGGTTACAAAGTCTGGTGCAATACTGCCATTTCAATACATTTACAAACGAGGAAGCAATTTGACTTCGGGTAATCGAGAGCTGTTCAATACCTGACACAAAGCTCAAGATCCTTCAATGGCAGTTCTCGCTAAAGGAAAATTATCAGGAGGGCCGAAGCCGGAGAGCGGGCCAAAGCAAGAGAATTATCAAAAGAATTGCACCTTAATGCAAGAAAGGAAGATAAAAGAAAGGAGATATCTCTCATGTCTGTGAATAAAGCCCAAGAAACATACAAAACCAGAAAAAGGGAGGGCAAAGGCAGACTAGAGATAAGACAGCAGGAGAGAAAAAGTGACATGAAATACTCTGATTAAACAATACAAAAGACAGTGGAGGATGGCAAACAAAAGACCGGGATGATCCAGGATTATGACAGCCTCACTGATATAACCTCAAGGAGTCATTCAACTTCAAGGAGTCATTCAACAAACATTACAAACTATTCTGAAGAAGCATCAAATGAGACAGACCACACAAATGGAACAGATGACAGCCTGCTCAACAAGTATGAAGGAAAGACAAACTACAGAAGACTGGACCAGTCATGCCAACCCTGGAAACTGGTACACGAACACACCTGAGCAACCCACTGTTCATCAAACTTCGTAGACGAGTCCGAATAAGCATCAAGCAGTGGGAGACATCACACCCATGGCACAGACGTCAGTGCACCCAACAACCGAGAAGAAGAAACAAACCACATAAGACGGGGTGATTCACTCAGACACCGGAAAGGGGTAGGCAAATACACTCAAGACACCCGTGACAACGAGGAAACTGAGAGGAGACAATTAACATCATACGAGAGAGGCAGAGACAAAATGCCCTGGGATCAAACAAAAGAAATAAACGCGTGGCTATCAAACAATCTCTCCGATGCAATAGCACAGAAGACCCTTCGAGAGATGTACCCAAAGAAATGTCCCAAAGATAGCTCCGACTCCAAGAGCAGTTCGTCACAGCCTACCAGCTCAAGAAACTTACCAGTCAAGACACACCCAAAAGAACGTTCTCAAAGGAAATCAGTAAAAGACTCCTCTGATTCAGAAGGCATGTCTGTACAATCACTCGGGTCAACAGAATCAAGGTCACGAAAACGCCCATGGCATCGATCACCCGAATGCACAATGGAAACAGAGAACGTTCTCCCCGTCCAGAGCAACATATCTCATGCCGATGACGAAAACGAATATATGGGACATTACCCACCATGTTAGGAAAGGACTGTCTCATCACTCTGCAAGGAAGGCAAAATGTGTTGACAGAGATAGATCATTCTCAAAACAAAAAGGGATGAGAGAGGAACATGCACATGCCCGGATGGTCAAACAGTTCAACATTCCCAAACGCGAGTGGGAGTGGGTGAGACAAACAAAGCCGGCTAATGAGTCCGAGAACCAAATCAGGACACCCATTTCAGATAATGCCTTACCGTCTGATATGCATGACTCTGAACATGAGGACATTGCTGCCCCATACCGTAAAAGACAAAAAGAAGTGAAATTACATGCGGATGCTCGGAAGAAAGCCAGAACCCCATCCACTCATGAAGGAGATCGAGTGTCAGTCGAACAAGAGCTACAAAGGAAGACAGACTGCTGCTATTGAGCTGGGTCATTAATAGTCACCCAACAAGAGGGAACTATAATCGCATCAGAGTCTGAAAGTGAGTGGATTGCGAGAAACGTGTCATGTTTCTAAAAGTGCCCATCCGCAGTCAACGACGCCCTTGCCAATCCGTCGAGGACCCTGGTTAGTGAGAGTGACATAGCTGGTAATGTTCAGCCGAGACCCGATAATCTCCTTGAGTCTTAAGGCAAGAACCCAGAAGCTTATCGGAAATCGCAACGAACCATTTGAAAATATGCACGGCTGATTGAAGAACTGTAAATATGTCCACACCCTCACCGAAGTAGCAAACTGTTATCAGCATGATTGACTGTTGCATTTGTTCAAGAAGAGGGGAGATGTAGGAACGTGATTCAGCAGTCTAGTAGTTGGTGGGAGGAGATGTGGGAGGGACAGGAAAGGGAGGCAAAAGGAAAGGAGCAGAATAGAGTAGGGATAGAGGAGGAAGCAGGCTGTTAAAATAAAGCTCGTTAAATAAAGCATGTCGTCTGCCTCGTCATTGTGGGGACGACGTGACAACCAGGAGCAAGTGATTACAAGGGATGATTGTGGGCGACACAAGCGCATGATCAAGGTGCCAAAGACACAGGCCAGTTTGCAGCCCCCCATTTTATACAGGTGTTAGAGGTATCGTTATTGGCTGCTCAGTGGCTCGGCCAGGACGCTGATGGATGGGTCAATGTTCATGTGTGCCCTCAGGGGCGGTTCTAGGCTCATGGCGGCCCTGGGCAGGGAGCGTAGGTAGAGGGCCCCGGAAAAGGGGGTCTGGGCGGGGCAAGGCACAGAGGCCTGTGAAGGGGGGGGTCAGGGTGTTTGGAAGTCGAACAGAGCCGGAGGCCACTAAATCCCTGCCAGGGGCCGCCACGCAAATATGCATCCATCCTCAGTGGATTATTATATTAAGGATATATATTGGCGTGGTGGCCCCTGGGGTTTTGTGGCCCTGTGCAGGTGCACAGCTTGCACATGCCTACGGCCGCCCCTGGTCCCCCTGTACTATGAGGGTCTAGCAATTACGGCGCACGTTACCCGCATGGCCGTGTGAGCAAATTAAGCTGAGTTTGGAGCTGCGCTGTTGAGGTGCCACGGCGGCATAGCAGGTACGATCTCCTCCAAACAGAAGATGGTGGAGCTGCAGCCTCTTGCCACATGGTAGACACAGGTCCCTCCATGGCAATAAAGGCCTTTTATCCTTGGGATTAGGCGAAGCAGACCAGCGGCATGGCATTTGCTTGCCTATTACGAGGTCACTGTTTCTCTCCTGGTGGCGGGTCTTGCGAGTGGGTGGCTCAGGACCGCGTCGGGTGCACAGGCTCCCACCTTGGTCGTCGTGGTCTATTTGAAAATGGTATCTTACTTCGGATCGCAAGATAGAGGGTTCGGCCTCTTTTGTGGTGGGCTTCAGGTGCGGTCTCGGTTTGTTTGCTTCAGCAGGACTCCTGATTTCAGTACGCCTTGACAAAACCAATTAAGTATTCTCATTAGCAGAACAGTTACATACATAGTCCTGCATGCCCCATATTATCATATGTAAATGTCGCAGGCAAGGGGTGAAATGAGTTTGTTTTGTGACTCATTGCCATCCAGTGGTGGGAATAAAATCTCCATATATACAACCTTTACTGGCCTGCCATAGTGTGTCATGGCAGTGGTGAGACATCTTGTGTAGTAGACATCAGAGCCCTGATGCCGATGAAGCAGGAGGTGGGGGTCGAAGCATGGGGTCAGTGGGGCCCCCATATGACAGACTGATTCCCTCATAGGCGAAACATGAGAGCCTTGCTCGTGTTTTAATACTGATGTATTACATAGGGTAAGGAAATGCTTTATCGTTCATTCCTAGTATGTTTACAAGATATTCAAAATATTCCGATAATGCAATAACTGAGTTTTAAGGAAGCTGGCCAGGAGCGTGAGATTACCGGGCTTGGGGATCAGTGGACTATCACCTCCACTGCGGGGATCAAAGGTTGACCTCTGGGTCAAAGGCTTTACTCCCGGTCGGAATACTCAGCCTTTCATCCATCTTCGTTCGATATATTGGGTGCCATTGTGTTGGGTAACTAGAAACATCTGTAGGTTGCCTATGGCTGCACTTGCACTCTGTATGTTAGGTCATATCTTGGGATTATAAAGAAAGGAAGATTTTACGGACGACTGAAACAGTGCAGTTCAAGCGACCATGCAAGTTCTCTGAACCTTAATTTGTCTTTTCATGGTGATAACCTGCGTCACTACTCCCTTATCGGTGGTAAACAGTTTATAGCATAGATATGTCTTAAATGGCATAGACTGGAATAACATCCACAATGGAACACCTTGAGGTCCCAAACCAGTGGCACAGCAGAATTCCGCATTTAGCAGTCTGTTTTATCTTTCAACTTTTTTGATTCCTAATCGTTTTTTCCTCCTTTTTCATTACTCTTTTTCATCCTTTGTTTGTCCAAGTAAACAAGTACACTGTTGCAATCCACATGTAAAGAAAATTACAATATGCATATGTATTAGTATAACATCCTGTACACAATGTGTTATTTAAAAATGCTCACGTAATCCCTTACTCCTATACGCATCTACTCAATTGTTAACATTAATTTCACTTTCCAGCTAAAAAATTCTTTTTATGTGACACCCTTTCAGTGTGTACTTTTCATATTTCCACGTCAGTCACACTCCTTCAAATCATCCCACTAACTCCACTGTGTCGGTGCAAAATCCTTCCTTTCATTGTTTGTTTGTTATACTAATACATATGCATATTGTAATTTTCAGTTACCCCTGACGAAGAGCCAGACAGGCTTGAAATGCATTGGGTGTCAATAAACTGCTTTTTATGAACCTGGCTCTAGTACGTGTTTTTGAAGGAGGTTCGGAAGGCCCATCTTTAACACAAGAAACTTGGGAAATTGCTTTTTCTTTACATGTGGATTGCAACAGTGTACTTGTTTACTTGGACAAACAAAGGATGAAAAAGAGTAATGAAAAAGGAGGAAAAAACGATTAGGAATCAAAAAAGTTGAAAGATAAAACAGACTGCTAAATGCGGAATTCTGCTGTGCCACTGGTTTGGGACCTCAAGGTGTTCCATTGTGGATGTTGTTTAGTTTAATACGTGATGTTTGGGCTGAGCACGTTTCCATTGTGCACGCAAAGATAAACTTTACAGATAATTGAATATTATGAATTTTGGAGTACTAGTGAAAATACGTGGTGTGCAACCCATCCCCATATGATGATAGACTGGAATAAAGCATATGACCTCCGGCTACCTGCAGATAGACCTGAAACTACAAGCTATTTTACCAGGTGATGTACAAGTTCAATTTGGGATCTAGACCACATTCTGTCATTGGTTGAGCTAACTACACCGCACAGGCGGTCTTCTTGCAAAGTACATATTGTGGGCTTGGCAAGACCTTACAAGGGCACTTACTCTTTATTTTCACTGTGCTATTTCCCGGAGAAATATACCATGCTGTCCCTACATAACTCCAGCGCGGAATGCTCCTTTGTGCAGAGAACAATAAGTTTGGCTAACAAACAACCCATATGTCTTCTGTGACAGGATTGTTGCACATCAGGTGGGGTTGTCATAACTCCAGAGCTTCTCTTTGACGTGGATGTCAGGACTAAGGGGTGTAGTAAAGGAATACACTTAGGAAAGAACAAATAATCAAATGGAATGTAAAGGTTTATTATGCAACGTCGGTCGCCTGTCGGGGAAATGAACTAACATTGTGAGGGCGGTTTAGAGCAGCAATTTGAGAATGTCAAGCCTGGATTTTGTACATATTAAGCACTTACGGGGGAATACTGTGAGGACTTTGGGAACAGCGGGCTGCTGGTAGGTCATGGATCTGGGCGTGCCGCGGGTCCTTTCCTGCTCGAGACTCAAACAGGTGGGCAGGGATATGGGCAGAGCTTCCTGCCGTATTCAGTGCGGGATCCAATGCGGTTTAATGTGTTTCTCCCTCCTGAGGTCAATAATGCGTACCATTGAGTGGGGTAGCAATAAACACCTGTTGTTATGTGCCAGGCTATCCTTCGGGGAGAGGGTTCAGAAACACACTCATGTTATGTTTAGCATAGCCTATGCCAACCCTCTGGGCAAGCTTTCCTCACAATGCGGCAAGGACAGGAAACAAACACATGGAGAGCCAATGGGTTTGGATCTTGCACAATAATATTAACCCGTTCGATGCTGATGACGGAACCGCTCCGTCATCAGCTGCGGTTGGGCTGTGCTGATGACGGAGCGGTTCCGTCATGGCCCTGCCGCCGCGCCTGCGCGGCGCGTTCTATTGAGCGGGCGGGGCCATGACGGAACCGCTCCATCACAAGCACAGCCCAACCGCGGCTGGTGACGGAGCGGTTCTGTCACCAGCATGCGGCCGCCGCGTGGCCGCCCCGCCCACTTAGCACTGCGGCGGAATAGCCGCTGCAGCGATGTGGTTATTGGAGTAACAGTTACTTTCGACAGGCTCAAGCTCAAACAATTGTAACAAACTTTAGCCGCGGCTTCTGCCAGTGGATTCCTTCATTTATGTTGCACCTGCTCATATGGGGCGGAAGATGCACCCATCTATGTAGGCTACTGCTCACATTGCTAGTAGTTAAGCAGCCTGGGGAGTCTGGCGGAGCAAACACCACAGAGCAACCTGAGCAGGCAATCCTGATATGAGATAGGAGGCATACATAGCAAGTACGTGGGACACATATTCCTAAGCTCTCTGGATGGTTGAGACTTTACATACCATAGAAGGATAGTCAACAGCGTCAAACAGGCTATTAGGTATGCCTTGCCAGGACATCGATAAACACATCACACAAACTGAAACCTCTATAAAGGACAAATACTGAAACCACAGGACAATAACCCTCTTCGAAATGCTGCGGCAGGGTATTGCCAGAGGTCTTGGTGGGACAGGCAAGTGGGATTCTGGGGATAACAAAGCGAACTAGGGCCATTGACCTGGGATCAAGCTACAGTAAGTAAGTCTGGAGGGTGATGTAACTTTTCACTCCGATAGAGGGTGCAGTATCGGCAATGAGGGCACAATAGATACATTCACTCAGACCAAATGTGACACCATCCAATAGCTTAGCAAGCAAGAGAGCTGGGCAAATGTCGTTGCCAACTCAGCAAAGTAGTTGCACATTCGACCCGTGGACATGTGACAGGTGCATCAGTTAAAGCATCCCCTGCCCAGTTACCCAGTCAAGCAAAGCAGGTGGGGTAAGTTAACATCTACTAGGGGCTGCTGCCTCAGACTTAGGGAAACAAGGTATTAACCCCTTCTGTGCTGCGCGGATTTTCCCCCGGTGCTGAACGTTCCATTGGGCCTATGGAACCATGACGGAACGGTTCCGTCATAAGCACAGGCCACCTTATGCTCATGACGGAACAGTTCCGTCATGAGCATGGAAGGGGTTAAAGCACTAAAACGGTGTATGGTTTAGGTAAAGTTGGCATGTCCTTCCAACTAGGAGGGAAACTATCCAGGTTTTATTCTGGAGAGGGTTAGCAATTCCAGGGATATTGAAGCAAACTAGGTAGCCTGGTGGGCGGTGTAAGTTGTCACTGCATAGAGGGTGCAGTGTCTGCAATAGGGGGCACATTACAAACAGTACCTCAAACCAGATTCAACACCATTCCTGTGTTCGCCATGGTAGAGCAGTCAAAAAGGGTTGTGCATAGGTCTGGTCCAACTCAATAAAGCAGTGGCCCACGTAACCCAGTGACATGTTACAGGAGGCATCAGTGCAACAACATTCCCCGCCCGGATAGCCAGTGAGATAGGCCAGGAGGAAGCTGACATCTAGCAGGGGTGCTGCTGACCCATTGTTGGGGAAACAGGGTAGTAAAGCACTAAAAGGCTTCAAGGTATTAAGAAAAGTTGGCATGCCCATTATTCTAGCTGTCTTATTGTGCCCCTCCTAAATCCAATTGGCTGCGCCATGGTTTCACACTGGCAGAAGTTTTTTAAGGGCATGACTTGCGCTAGTAGGGGACATCAGCCCGAAATACCAGCTCTTACATTCGCAGGCAGAAGTGTGGGGCTAGCGTGCAATGGCCATGTTATGAAGTAGCCAGTTAACAGGGATTCCCCTCAACATAAGCAGTGGGTACTACAGGACGCTTAACTTATGCTTATGAGACTGCGTGCCCCATAGCTGGCCCAACCAGGTGAGTAGGAGTGGTTGCCCTTAGAGGGGGACAGGGTCCTCAAGGTGTGGGGTAGACTTGTTGGAGGACTCGGGATGATAAAGTGTATTAAAGCTCCTACATTTCCTTTCCTGCGTCCCAGCAATTTCCCAATCTGGGGGCTGGGTAATCCGCACCAGGGTGGGTGCACCGGTACAGCTACACAACATCCGTCAAAGTCCGCAAGTCAGACTGGGGGGGGGGGATTCTTCTCAAAATGTCCTCCCATTCGCACCATCCACTTGTCTGCTTCCTGGTTTACTTTAACAGAAGTTTGGCATGGGGCCACTCAGGCCAGGGTGGGGACAGTAGCATGGTGACTCAGCATCTATAGATCGCTTGCAGACGGTGATGGACTTGCAGGCAATAGAAAAATTAAGAGCAGGCAAGGTATGCGTATGATTTACTACAGGGCTCCACTAGTCAAGAGCACTGTCCCTATGTGACACACTTGTATACCTATAGTGAATGCTGGCTTATGGGCTACATTCGTTAGATCCACCAGGTCAGCCAGGGGGTTGCTTTAGATTGCCACGCCAAATATAGGTGCTGTTTCGGCAAGAGTGTTGAAAACATGGGTTTGGAGCACCAAGGCTGACTACTACCAGAACACATTTGCAGTCATATTTAGAAGGGGCGGGTAAATTTGCTCTTATGTTACTCCATCCTCAAAGCCACAGCACTTACTTACCCCCTGGCACCCTGATAACAAGGGGTTAAGTATATAGAGGCTACAATGTACTAAGAATACTTGGCATGTCCCTTTCCAGTTTTCAGTTGTACAGGTATGTAGGGATGCTCAAATAGGTCAGGCAATGCAGGTCCAGGTAAGCGAGGGTAAAGTCACAAGGTTAGGCTAGGGACAGCAACCACAGCGTTCCGGGCTGGCTTGTCAGCGGATTGCAGCTCACAGGTGTGACCACGGAAATCCCAGTTTTAAGAGGTACATCCGACCGTAAGCCACCCAAGGGAGTGGCCGGAAGACAGGTTAAGTGTAATATGGACAGGTGAATTGTGAGTATACCGAAGGCATGTTATGGTGGTTTTATGGGCTACCTGGGTTAGTTGTGCAGAAGGGTGTGTAGTGCTCTACAATTGGGTTTAGCAACCTTGCATTGCTTTACTTTGCCAGGGTTAAAGGTCTGGGTGACTGGCCATTTGTGCGTCCTGAGAGTGGCACGGTGGGTGTAAAGCAGGATATGGAGCACAGGTTTTCTGCCACTAAGAATTTGTTTGGGGTTCCCAAGCATGCACTGGAACAGCTGGTTAAGAAGCTGCGGCACAGACTAAGGGGGTTGCCTCCTTTCCCTACATTCTGGTCATACATCTGGGAGGCAAGGATTTGACTTACATGGGCTAGAGGGCAGTGCTGCTAACAATGAAATTTCCAGGTGTAAGTCAAGCAACCAATTGGGGGCATGTGAGTTATGGCGGTCAGAGACAACCCTACGTTTAAAGTGGCGAGGGCCTGGTCAGGAGAGTCCGGAGAAGCCTCTTGCAGGAGCGTTAACCGTGCCATGCATAAATTCACCGGGCAAAGGAGATTTGGCTTGACCAGGCATGGTTTCCGGCATGCAAGTCCACTGGGTGTTTTGAGAAAGATGGGGTTCACCTGGCTAGAGAGGGTATGCACTTTTTTGGCCCAACCTGGGAGAGGCCCTGGAATCAGAAGGATGTAGGTAAAGAATGCCTTCCTTGGTGGGGGGCCCTGGTTCTGACTGTGGCGGTTGTATGATGTTACAACGCGTGTTATTACAACGCGTGCTGTTACATCACATTCGTTACAACGACTGCGATGTTACCACGCTATCCCTTTACAACGCAAGTCTTTACATCGACTTGCGCTAGGTGGCGTGCTACTGCTAACATTAGAAAAGAGTAATTTACTATTCCAACTCCAGTCCACTTATCAGCAGGGAAGGTGTTGGGATAGTAAACCACACTATCCTTAATGTTAGCACGCCATCTAGCGCAAGTCGATGTAAAGACCTGTGTTGTAATGGCATATCGTGGTTACATCGTTGTCGTTGTAACGACCGCGATGTAACAGCATTGCGGTGTACCGACCGCGTTGTTAAGGATGTTTAACGATTGTGGCCACCCCAAGAGCTGTGGCGGAATTACCGGGCGATCCAGAGGCTGAAAGGTACATGGGGTAACCTCTTTAGGAGCACAACAAGGGTACAAAGGCCAAATATCCCCAGGAAGGTCCTCGCTTTGGACCCTGGAGGAGCGACAGTGCCTGTTAGTCCTACAGGTGGTTGTGGGCCTGTGCAACCGGGGGTTGCCTGGAACGCTCCGCACCCTTCTGGGGAATGAGTAATGGGGTGGACTGGCAGTCCACCAGTGGGAGGGGTTATCCCCTCCCTCAAAACTGGTAAACACCAATTGGCTATGGCCACAGTGTAATTTGGCTCATCAGGAGGGCAGGCGGCTAGGAGCTGATGCCTGTGATCGCCTGTAAGATAACCCACCATGTTGGCATATTTTGTTATGCAAATAAACCTGCAGCAATTTTCTCCACAAAGAAGGTGTCTTGTCTGTTTATTTCTCCAGGAGATTGCTGTATGGGGGAGGGGGGTGTTGCTGATATTGGCACTATGACTCCCACATGCTGGGGATTTGTGCATGTGTAGCGATATGCACTTTTTTGTTCATTTGATCAGTTAATTTCACAAGTATGATGTTCTACTCATCAGCACCGTTTCAGGCGGTTTTAATCAATTTTGGCTGACACCATCCTGGGTTTGTCCCTCACACACTGAACATATTAATACTTGCCTTTCAGGTGGCTCCAATTACTTTTGCCTGACACCGTACTGGGTTTGTCCCTCACACACTGATTACATTAATCCTTGCTTTTTTACTCCAGACAAGATGAGCGCACGCCTGACTCTGCGTTTTTGCATATGTTCGTTTTCTCGTACTTCACTAGACGTTTTCAATACCGTGGTGTTTAAGCCTAATTTGTCCCATACATACAGTTGATCTGTTTATTTTGGGTTTTTACCCTAGATCATATGAGCGCTCGATTGACCCTGCATGTTTTTAACAACCCTTTTTTTCGTGTCCTATGATTGCGCAATGACCCTCATTCCATAGTTCGTCTGCTGTATCTGTACTAGAATCGCATTTATATGCCACATGTTTGACACGTCTGATGCTCTCACGGCAGATCACTGTAGTTTCAGTGGGATACCTTGAGTTACTGCTCCTGACACACATCCCTTTGCATTACGGTTTTCCTGAACATTCTTAAAAGACTCCTAGTAAGCATTTGTTACTCCACTTAATATAATAATATTTTAATGTCCAACAATATATTGATGTACTTACGCCCTGGGAAAGGTGCCATGCATCTTGCATTAAAATCAACTTTTGAACTTGTAATTGATGTGCTTCTGTATCTCAGATGATGACATACGAGATATGTCTGTCATTTTTACATGTATACGTACAGGGATGTTTCTCTCCCTCAATTTGTTGTCCAGCCATGGAACTCATTGTGCTTTGATCTTTGATATATGACTTGGTGATTATGCATGCATGTTAATTGATGATTGCACTTTACGCCTGTTCAGATGTTTACTGTTTCATTACAAATCAGAATGCTTATTTTGTCTCTTTATTTTCTTCCTATTTACTTTCTTTATGTCCTGTTTCTCTCTTCTTTTATTCCTTTCTACCTTTTCAATTTTTCCTTTCTTTTCACTTTTTCCCATCTTCAATCTCCAATCATTATATCTCTTTTCTTCCATGGTTTCATATCACTTTATGGACATACCGTTTATATTCACTGGTTTGGGTTAATTTTTTTTTTAGTTATGCACTCATGATGTATGTATCACTTATGCTTGTGGGCACTTCTAATTATCAGCCTTGAAAAAACGAGCCATTGGGTGAAAAAGGTGTTGGCTGTTTTTGTCTTTTTTCAACATTACTATGTGCAACAAAGATAATAAAAAAAATAGCAACCACTATGGAACACAATCATTGGATTTTATTCTCCTCAATCATAGATTAAGGGGTACAAACTTCCACCATCTACCTGCATTACCTTTTCCCAATGGCTTTTGTGAGGCACGTACCATCGCTACATTGGGCCACTACAAGGGTAGCGTGAATTCTAGTTTGACCAACACCCTCTTCTTCCTCCTTGGGTGCGTGTCCTAAGTCTGATGGCCACCAGGAGTCGATCCATATGTTGCCACTGTTGCCAAAGATCAGTACTTCTGTCTTGTCTGTATTCAGCTACAGGCAGTTGTTCTTCATCCAGTTGCCAATGTTTGCCATGCATCTGTGGAAGTTGGCTCTGGTGGTGGCGGGGTGGTAAGTGAGTGACCACAAGCAATGTTTTCTCACATCAATTACTCTGCATTGTGATAATAACATTGAATTAGGATTTTTCACTTTAGTGATACATGTGTGAATGTGTGATTATGATTACACTTACTTTAAATAACATGCTATTGGGCAACCTTTATTTTCACTAGAATGGTATAAAATATATTTATGTTTATAGCCTCTTGCTTCTGGAAGAACAGAATAGGATGCTTTTTAATAAGGTGGTGCCATCTGTCATCCAAATAACCGTGAGCTGGCATATTGTTATTTCAAAGACCTGTACTTGGTTTGTTAGAGGAAACTTGGTTTTGACTCTATTCTCATGGCAATGTCTTAAAAAAGAAGACTCCAGTGTCAGTGGTTGAAAATACATCTGAGTTTTTAGAGGTGCTTTTTACCTACTTTTTGTGACCCATGATATCATGCATTCAGTAGAGAAAACCAATTTTAAAGAACCTATTGTAGAATGGCAAGTTTTCGCACGTATATACCCGGACACAAACACCCAGAAACATTAACACACACCCACACACACGTTCACACGTAGATGCACGTGCTCTCAAAAGCATTCCTTTATTATTTACCAGAAAAGGTAAGTGAAATACATGCTGTTCCTTTCTGAAAGCACCTGCATGACAATTGGTTTGTCCCATTTGGAGTGAAAATGGATTCACAACTAGTTGCAATAAAATAATTAATATTAAATTAATAATTAATATTACTTTGTATTAATTTATGATTTAACGGAACATTCTATTAATCTTCTATAGATATGGAATACAATATAAAAATCAAAGTAGCAAAGTATTTTAATTTTTTATTTTGATATTATACATACTATTCAAAATGTTAAAAAGTGTTTACAAAATGTAAACATCTAATAACAAACGTTTACTGCATGAACTTCAAGGTATAAGAAAAGGTATGTGTATGCTAATAACCATTGGTTCTTAAATGCCTAAATGCTTCAAATGGTTCCAATAGTACAGGGTTAATATCTTGTACTGGGCAATGGCAGATTTTACACTGCCTACTTAGAACAGCAGAAGAAGATCTATTCCAGGAACTGTCAGCTATCTCAACACCGCCTTTTTCACAATTAAAATAGAAATGGGGTGTGGCCGAGCCGGGGACCAACATGGCCACCTAACTCGAAACCTCCGGAGCCGCCGTGCCATAAATAACATCAGCCGCCTAATGCCGTTCAATAAACTGGCTAACGACGCTGCAAAATGACTGCAGATGGGACGGTGATAATATTGGTGCCAGCAAGGACGTTCGGTGGTGTCCGCAACCTGAAGATCTGCCTGCTACAGATCTGAGCCCGGCAAGGCCCTCGGAGGCCCTGACAGGGGAGTCGGGTAGGCCTCAGGGCGGGGCTCAGATCGCTCGACCTTGCTGCGGGACCCCGGCTCCACTACAACCACGAGGATTGCCTGCAGAGCCAGCAAGCTGTACTGATGGTATCGGGGACCCGACTGCGGCCCTTGATCTGGTGAGGCTGAAATCTGCAACAAGCAGGATTTCCAAAGACGACGCCATTATCGCTGGTTCGGGTGCCGGTCGGGGCCTGCCTGTGCCGATTCCCATCACTACACTGCTGTGTGCACGCGTGTGGCTGATGCCACAGTGAATCCGGGCTGCCTTTTCTGAACCTGCTGCACTCTAAGTACGGAGCTGTGCCGAGGGACTTTTTAGCCACAATCGATGTGACGCTGCATAATGACCAGACGCACACCTCACTGCTACAGAGACCGTATTACGCTCTCTCGATCTGGCAAACTCACCTCTCTCCTTCACTGCTGCAGCTCAACTGCTTTGTGCTGATAAATACTCCTTATTGAACCCGTATGCCAGATGGACTGTGTACAACAATATTGCTATCTGGCTGTTCTATGACAGTCTGGACCGTATTCACCGTATAATTGCGATCTTTGCCAAATTATACATCTGACTTGCGTGCTGGAACCTCTCCTTCCTACCCTAGCAAAGCCCGGATTCCACATATAGTCACAGCCATACCCTGCCATTTAGGGTTGCAAACATGGGCCGTACTGACCCAAAACAAAAACAGTTAAGCTTTGATGGGGGCAAGCCCTCATGGTGTGATGATGTAGACGGAGCCTCCGGTCAAAATCAGACCCCATTAGATGGAGCAGCGGCCATCTTGTCAGAGCTAAGGACGGGATTCCAGTCTATTGACACCCGCTTTGACATGCGGACTATCCGCCTTGACGACATCACTGGGCGCTTAGATGGGCATGACACTCGTTTGGACAAAGTGGAGCAACGCATTTATGATGTGGAAGACGGTCATCCTTCTATCCACAAATGATTAGACAGATCTGAAGGCCTCAATAAACAACTTGCTATGGAGGCGGAGGATTTGGAGGCGCGCTACCGTAGAAATAACCTGAGCGTTTCTGATATTGCAGAATCCACGAACACTGGCCCCATGACCAAGCTCATTGAAACTGTTCTAACTGATCTCTTTGGCCGTGATGCCTTTTCGGGCACATTTGCTGAACTGTGCTCATAGGTTACTGGGTCCACCGCCACCGCCGGAAACAACCCCCATATCATCAATGCCAAACTACTCAATTACGCCAAACGGGACACTGCCCTGCAACTATCCAAAGAACGCAGCACTCTCACTTACCAAGCTTCTAACATTTTCTTTTTCCTTGACTTTACGCCTGTGGCCCAAGAGGCCCGTCGGAAATTCACGGATGTGAAACGCTCCTCACAAAAAGCTAACATACGTTTTGTAAGGCTATATCCTGCCAAACTCAAGGTACAGATAAGGAACAAATCCCAGATCTTTGATACACCAGACTCTTCAGCCAAATTTACGAAAAATCGCCAATAATCAGTGCAACGTCTCACCACTGAAGACTGAGGACACTTTCGGAACTTGAGTCTTTGGTCCTGTGCTTCCCCTCCCACTACTCTGGGAGACTTGTAGGTCTGTTAAGACCTGGAAAATCTCACTTGGCTGTATGATGAAAGCTCGATCATTGATTGTGTCTATATGTGGCGACTCCACCGGAGTGTTTTGCCTCTTTCTTCAGGAAATTTCCCATTGCCTCTACTCCTCCCTCTCTTTCCTCCTCCCTTTTTTCCTTCCCTTCTTTATACCCTGCAGTTCCTTAGAGATTTAACGGGAGCCGCATTTTTGAGTATCCGATGGGGGTAGGAGGTGGGGGGTGTTGTTGTGGGATGTTCATTTTTGAATATAGCTTTAACAATTGTTTTGTCTTATTTGGATCATATTGCTATGTGCAGCATGCTACATTTCAGTTTCACATCACACTTAATAATATTCTTGTATTAATGGCACTGTGAACGTGAAAGGACCTTCTATTACTGATCTACATATTAAATGTCTGTCTGGAATGTTAGAGGGCTTTCCTGCCCCAAAAGAGTAGGTAGGTACTGGCATGTCTGACCTGACAGTCCATTCAGATAGCGTTTCTTCAGGAGATACACTATGCACCTCTTCCGTCACATGAATTTACAGCATCATGGGGCCAACATTGTTTTCTTTCTTGCTACAGCGCGTATTCACGAGGAGTATGTATACTTGTGCACCGTTCACTTCCATTTCGCTTGGTATCATTTACATCTGATCCAGACGGTTGGTTTTTGCTTGTCCAGGGTAATATTGGATGGAAGCCCATACAATGTTTACGCTCCCAACATTGACAAACCTGAATTCTTTACCACACTTTCATCGCATATGGACCGTTTCGGCTCCGACACAATCCTTATGGGAGGGAATTTTAATCTCACATTGACCTCACCACTGACACCACTGGATCCGGGTTGAATCACTAAACCTCAGGCCACTAAAGATCTTTTTATACTCCTGCGACCCGCACTATTAGCAGACCCTTGGGGTATCACTCACCCGGGAGTTCGTAATTACTCCTTTTATTCAGCTCCACACAGTGCCTGGTCTTGTATAGACCACTGGTATCTAACACCACAACTACTTACTGAAGTACATAGAGTGGAATATCTCCCTCACACCATTTCAGAACACTCACCGGTTCTGTTAGAAATAGCTTTTCCATCTTTCCCCACACAACGCTATGGAGCTTCGCAGCGAATGCGCTTTTGGACTCCGTGTTCCATAGCAAACTTGGAGAAGCCATAACCGACTTTTTTGAGCTGAACGAAGGTTCAGTCAAATCTCAATTTTTGCTTTGGGATGCCTTCGAGGCATTCATTTGAGGTGTATGCATCTCTAAACATGCTGGATTCTTGCAATATATTCAAACTGAATTATCAAGCATTGAGCAAAAGCTGAAGGACATAGATGCCCGTATGCAACCTTCCCCATCTATGACTCTACTGCTTGACCGCTTGACCGCTCAGTCTTGATGTCTGACTTCACTGATGCTGCGGCTCGGGAGGCCAAGTTTTTGGGTAGATATACCAGAGCACGAACGTACTGTGAGGGGGAGTAACCCAGCAGAAAACTTGCTCACCTCCTCAGACACCATTACTAGTCCTCATTTATCACACAATCAGACTTCGGTACGGACAGGCCAGTGACCACAGGGCCAAATATCACTCAAACCTTCCTGGACTACTATACCAACTTGTATCGAACGAGGTTTCCACCTACTGGACAGGCACTTGATGCATAACTTCAGTAAATAGCGATGGTGTGGATGGAGGATAGGCAGCAGGATTTTTTTGCCTTCCCCACTGATGTGTACAAAATTAAACAGGCCAAAAAAGATCTAGCTAGTAGCCAGGCTCTGGGTTCCAATGGAATCACTGGAAAATTCTACAAAGCATACCAGACTGAACTTGCCCCCCACCTCTTGAAAGTCTATGACAAATCATTACAAACGGGTGTTCTCTCACCAACTATGCGCAGAGCAATCATCACATTATTACTCACGCCTTGTAAATCCCACCAAAAATGTCAATCCTACAGACCACTATCGTTGCTAAATCACGATTATAAAACCCTTGCTAAAATATTGGCAACAAGATTAGCGTTACTTGTCGACACTACACGGTGCCCTTATCAAGCTGGTTTTGTGCGGGTCGATCTACTACACTTAAATCATGTTCAATTTTTTCGGTATGAAACCAAATGGAACCCAATTTTTTCGATATTAAACCAAATGCAACCCACCCTACCCGCGCTCACAGTTATGCTAGATGCGGAAAAGGCATTTGAATCCGTAGAGTTTCCTTTTGTAAGCGCAGCTATGCAGAAGCTGGGGATTCCATTGGCTTTTTAAACCTAGATAGCTTATTATACTCTTCCCCTGTGGCTCGACTTAAACTAAATGGACTGATCTCAAAACTGTTTTGTTTTGACTCGGGCACCAGGCAAGGATGCCTGCTATCAACATTATTATTTATTATTGCTATGGACCCATCGGCCCGTTATATCCAAGAACGCGATTTAAATCGAGGATTGCAACTTCATACAGGACTCCTCATCACATCATTCTGCGCAGATGACATTATGCTTTTTGTGCACCATCCTGAGGAAAACCTCCCCGCTCGTCTGCGAGCGGTGGTCCAATTTGGAGTACATTCGGTTCTGGTCATTACCTGGACCAAATCCGAAATTGTTCCCTTGAGCTCTGATACCCGACCCTGTGAACTTGAGTTCCCTCAGCGTTGGTGCACTGAGCCTCCCAAATATTTGGGGATATATCTACACTGTGATACAGCTGAAGTGATTCAGCTGAATTACTGACCGGCAGTTGACCAACTTGATTCATTAATCCATAAATGAACCAGGTTCCCACTCTCAATAGCAGGCAGAATTGCAATTATTAAGATGGTAGTACTTCAAAGTTTTCTGTAACTTTTTAAATATTCTCTTAGCTTTAACAATGTCCTTTTTTAATACGCTTCGCTGATTACTAATACGACTAGTGTGGACAGGCAATCAACCTAGGGTAAACTGGCCCACATTGACCATGCCATTTGAGAGAGGTGGTTTTGGTGTACCTGATATTTATCTGTACTACCTGATCGTCCAAATCCACTTTACCTATTAATGGTACCATCCAGACACCCGAGTACAATACCGTAAGCCCGACAGGTAACAAATATAACTGGATGCCCTATCGACACTGTTGCCGCAGGGTCTCCCCCGCAACCCAACTGAAATCCAAACTGACTAAATTGCGAAAATATCTGAACTATACAACTCTCTATTCAACGCATATACTGTTAGCTGGTAACCCAGCGCTACCACCTGCCTTAGAAATATTCATGAAGAAAAACCTAATTAAGAACAGACTTTTTAAGGTGAGTGATCTGTTTCATGACTCTATACCACGTTCTACCACAGGAATTACTCCATGAACTGCAAATACATACATGGACACATTTGTGCTGCATAGACTCCGCAACTCTTTATTAAAGATACTGCCCGATCAATTGACCGAACCAGATGATTTCCCATTACTAACACTTGTAATTACCTCTCCGGACAACGCACACTTGATCTCTCGCATGCACCAATTGCCACTTTCCCTCCGTCTCATGGTAGGCATCAGATGTGGCCCCTGCAGGTAAGAGCGGTGGGGCGGAGGGGCTGACGGGCTGAGTCGGGGGTATAGCGACAGAGAACGACGAGGAAAAATTAATTGTTTATTTCATTTACCCTCTCCATAGTCCATCGAAACCCCTCTTCCCCCCCACTCGGCCCCACAGCCCCATCGATTTTACATGCACAGGCCGCATCTGGTAGGCATCAAGGCACGCATGTCCTGAGAACAAAACTTAGGGGTGGCCATAGCTGACGACATATGGCGTTATTGCTGCTCACAGTTATGTTACATCTCTGATAACTACAAACACAAATTGCTACATATATAAATACACAGAACTTACGTCACCCCTGTACTGATGGCCAAGATGCACCCTGAAATGTCTAGCGCCTGTGTAAGATACGGCACCCTTGAGGTAGACTTTTTCCATTTAGCCTTGACTTGCGCACCGGTACACGCATACTGGACATTGGTGTTCAGACACCTATCCACCATGGTAGAACATACTATTCTCCCTGACCATTAACAACCCTACTTGAAGAGAAGTGTCAGATGTTATTGTGCAATTGCACTATTGAAAGCTAAGCAAGGAGTTTCCCTGCAGAGCACAAACGCCACCAGTACAAGCGTGGATGCGAAGCCTCACTTATTGTGACACCATGAGTGACATATACGCTACACTGCTGTCCACCACCTCACGGCCTCGAAATATCTGGCCACATAAAAGCTATTTACAAACACACATTGCAGGACATGAGTGCTGCTACATTTAGCCCGCTGCCACAAATTGAGTACATGCTATTCATACTACATGAAAGGCTGAACAACGATTTGATATTGCATATGTAGATTTCCAGGTATGGACTGTTCTAGTGGCAAGATTGCCTTGATACACACTTAGAAAATTATGTGATGCATGCTCCCTGAACCACATGGTGCCTATACACTCAATAGTTTTTATTTTGTAATATTGTATATTTCCTTTGTGTTTCCTTTTTTTCCCCTTGTTGGCTTTGGTTTTCATATTGTTTTTCATGATTGTAGATTGCGTGGAACTGCTTCAACTCATTGTATGACAGCTGAGACCTCCACCTGTGTATGGGTCAACGACTACTTTGTATCCTCAACTGCAGTTCGATCATTTGTTTTCTTTTTTTTAAAAACTGTAATAAAAAGAAAGAAAAAAGAAAAAAAGAAAATATGAAGAAAGGACACCTGGGAATGGTCATGGTATCGCATACTGTTGATGGATGCTCTTGCTTCCATACTCCAATGCAGTTGCTTGTAATTTTAATTTGCTTCTGGGAAATTAACCATTTTCAGCTCTAGGCTGCCCCTAATCTCCTTCCCCTATTCATACCTGGCCAAGCTTTTGCAAGTCGCGTTCCCTCCATTACCGGGCTAAATTCAGGTGGCTATCACATGCCAGAGTGCACATTTCGATTTTTTATAGATCCACAAGGCTGACCTAGCTAATCTTGGTGGCATTCCTTTCTTTAAAGTATATACATTAGTTCATATTTCCACAGTGCCCATGAACACAGTTTGATTAGGCACTATCCTTGATTTCATTATCCACGTCTTGCTTAATCAGAAACCTTCTGCTAACCTTCCTACTGGAGTGTTAGGGTCTCTTCAAGAACAGAGCCATTTGCATATATAGGACACTTTCGGTTAAGCCCAGACTACTTGAATCGACTTAAAGTCCATTGAGTTTCATATGCACCACTGGAAAGTTTTCATTTGTATTCATTACCTCTATGTTTAAGTAACTTTTACTCCAGCATGTGCTTGATTTTGCCCATATGAAGAGTCCTTGGTTTATTTATGGGTTGATACACTGTGAACATTGTAGCAGCTAGCTACTTCGTTGAAACTAGCTTAGAAGCAGAGGGCACATTTATTTAACCGCTTCGCTGTGGCCGGAATTCCGCTGCTGTGCGGGAGAATTCCACGCGTGCCCAGTTCGGACGGTCCCCGGCCGTCCTTCCGCACACACCCACCGTGACATCAGACGGCCGGGGGCTGTCTGACGCATGGAAGTGGTTATATGGACTTCATTTACACTACTGTCCTCGGTTTACATTGTATAGTTTGATGCTGTATTTTCTCTGTGTGATCACTTTTTTGGTCTTATTATTTTACTTACCAGTGCCATGTGTTCATTTTGTCACACTGAGCACATACAGGTCCATTGTTTATTTGCTAAACATTTGTCTATGTCTTACAAAATAAAAAAAATAAAAAGTAAATAGAAATGCTGATTTTTGTTAGTCCAAAGTATAACTGCATTTTATCCAAGATGTTCAAACAGTGGCTAAGCTCACTCTCAAAACTAATATAATATGGAATATCTTGTATCCATTTATTTAACACACTGCAAGATGTTTGACAGCACATCAGAATCTTTCAAGCCAAATAGCAACAGCTGTCATTACCACGGCATACGAATCAGCAGTATCATTCAGTAATTTAGGAAACTATTGATTCTTAGGGTGCATGGGGTGAATAGGTAACAGAGTACCATGTTCGTAGGGGTTGGTCATACCCACATAAAAAGTACCTCCACCCATTGGTGTCAATTTACCAAAATGTCTGGGGTAGCAGAAGTGACATTACATACCATTTGACCTTTACTTTGAGTTACACACATACAGTCTTAAACATTTGCATATATTTACACACTCTCAGATAAACCGACTCACCTACAAGCACGCATACAACATACACTTAAAAGCATTTTTTACTTCCCTTAGCTGTCATAGAGGGTCATATTCCAGCCAATTAAATCTATTTTTATTACACTAATACTGAATAATAGTATTCACTATTTGCCAGCCGTTGCCAGTGCAGGTAAGAGAGGTGGGGCAGTGGGGGGAGATTTTGACATACGACGATGAGGGAAAATGAGTTGTTTATTCAATTTTCCCTTGTGGTCATCTGTCGAACCTACTCCCCGCTCCCCCCATCTGGCCCTACCGCCCTTACCTGCACGGGTCGCTGCCGCTATTTGTGTAATAAACATTTGTCAGAAAACCATGAAAATGGAGCTCCAAAAGAAGTCATTTAGGATGAACCGCTCCTGTGTTCCAGACACTGATATTGCAGCCAAGGGTTACAAAGGCAGTGCCAGGGATAGCAAGGGGCAAGCCTTGGGTCGCAGCTGCGACCCCTGGTGACCCCT
Source organism: Lissotriton vulgaris (assembly GCF_964263255.1). NCBI lineage: Eukaryota > Metazoa > Chordata > Amphibia > Caudata > Salamandridae > Lissotriton > Lissotriton vulgaris. Next base: position 69,818 of record NW_028245180.1, read on the forward strand.
AAATGACATCCATGACTCCACCATTCCCATCTTAAGGCTTTCCTCAGAAGATAAAATGTGAATTAGGCCAAGAGATGTAGCTTTGGACACCTGCGTCGTGGCATGAAAGCACAGAGACAGGTTGGATCACATCAGCATCTCCAAATAGAGGTGTTTATTTACGGTTTCTAACTCTGCATGGTGGTTCCAGTTTCAGAAAAGATTTTTCATAACATTTATTTCTCTTCCCAAACATTATATATTTTGCTTTCCATATATTAATATGCAATTTATTAAAGCCTATGCAGAGACCACTGTCTTTGCAGACTTTGGGGTGTTTGCTCAGGCAAAATAATGTTGTCTGGATGGATAAACTCAGAAAAGGATTTCCCCTCAACGAAAGCAAGAACGTAAACACAATTGCCAGCTGGACAGGAAGACCACTGCTGCTTACAAAATTTAATTATTAGAACAATCCTCATAATAGGGGGGTTTATCTGTCCTTAAAAATCAAACTTACAAATTAGTAATTTTTAGGCGTTTGTTGTTTTAAATGTTTTTTGTGAAGGTTTTTAAAATCTGCCACTTTTCAGTTGTTTCGCTTTTTCCCATCTCGATATCTGATCACAAGCTATTGAATAATAGCATGCAATAACCTAAAGTTAGGCCATGATGACATTAGCTTGCAGATTCCCCTGATGCATATGAGTTAGTTAAGTTTGTCTCTGCACTTTAACTCCCGAGGTTCTCATTGAAAGTGTTTTTCTTATTTTTTTTTTTATAAAACAGGAATAGTTAAACACATGATGAAAGATGCTTAAAGGACTGACTGTTCGAATATTGACCATTGCTTTTTTTTCAATTGTACAGGAATGGTGCTAGCAAAGTATGGTCAGTCATGGAGAGAAGTTAGGAGGTTCTCACTTTCAACTCTGAGAGACTTGGGGCTGGGGAAGAAATCACTGGAAGACAGGGTGACAGAAGAGGCTGGATTTCTCTGCTCTGCCCTCAAGTCCACAGGTGGTAAGTTTCATTTTCCGAAGAGCATCACATCTTCAAGGAAAGTATTGCATTTTAACAATCTCTGTGATAGATATTTATAACATGGATACGATTTAAGGGTTACTTAATTTACAACTGCTAACTATAGCTTACCCTGTGGTAGATTTGGCATTACAATTGTGACATCTGGTTCACACATAGCTAGGACAGTGCAGGGACACAAAGTAAACAAGTTTCTCCAAAACAGATATTTCCAATCCCTTGCCCTTTTAGCTCATCAATAGAAAATAGGAGAGCGCTGGGGGACTATCGTAGGATAAGGTGTGAATCCCCTCACTCTTTAACACTTTTCTTGCTCCTCTGTAGTCTACTAGTTGATGCTTAGTGGAAGGAGGTGAGTTGAAGGAAAGGGTGGGAGGCATGTGGAAAGCAACAGGAAAAAACTGGCTTTGCGTCACAACATGAGGATACTGTGAGGCACAAGTGTAAGGGATGGCCTCACCACCATCCATTCTTTGAGGGTGACTGCGCAGAGTCCATGCCAGAGGCAGAGCAGCTCTATTAGTAACTATTCCTTCTCCCTGGTGCAGTGATTGTCGTGCTTCAGTTCCACAGTGGGATGCACTTGGGTGCCCGCTACTGACTAATGCTACTTATATTGACAGGGTAGTCAATGTCCGTAGGCTTAATGTGCTCTCTCTAGGCTTGAGCTGGTGTCTGGTTTAGTCTTTTCCGCTTTTCTGTCATCCTGCCAGGTTAAAGCAGGAGAAGAAGTCTATATGTAGCCCTCGAAATAAAATAAACAATAATCAGCATTGGAGTCCTTAACCACTCCTAACCCTATACCTTCACCTTTACCTGGGAAATGAACTATGTGAGCCAGTAAGTGACAAAAGACAAGTCTGAGATAGTGAATGAAGGGTACTTGCGGTAAGCCACAGCCCTCCTGGGTTGTGGCAGTAGGAGCCTCACCACCCTCCTCCTCTCTGGGTTGGTCAGACCTTTGCAAGCTGCCTCTAGGCGGTGGTGTCTGTGCTTCCTCTCCTGTGGCGTCTTCTTCCTCTGCGTTTGACCGTCCTGTCTCCGATGTCTCCTCTCCGGCTCCTGGAATTCACCTTCGCTTTCCGTACTCCGTCTCGGCGTTCTCCTCTTCTCCCTTGTTGATGTGCATGGTCTCACTTCCTTCCTTTGAATGCGCTGGGGCCGTGTCAAGTAAAACGCTGACCTCCTCTTCCTGGTGGCCGGTCGCGGGTGCCATCTTTGAAATCCCGCTCAGGAGAGATGCAGGATTACAATTGATTTGATAGTTTTTCCATTTGGTTATACAGAGATTGCCTATAGCACACATTAGGCAGGAGCCCCACCTACAAGCACAAGTTGCATTTTTCTGTACCTATTTGGGGTCAGCCTATCAGGCACTGGAATAACTCTCGAATAGTATCAGCCAGGTATGCAGTTCCTTTTGCAAGAGTAAAATCAGGAGCATATGTGACTGGACGGTCTAGAATTTAAATTGTGGGACACAAGTTTGCTCATTTTGGAACTGGGGCCCTCACAAACCCGATTGGGTGTCATGCTTCCTTCATCATCAGGGTTGCTCCTCATGGGGCCGGCACTGCAATGCCCGACGGGCACCCTGAAAGGAGATCTTTTTCGGAGATCCTTTACTCCTAAGCTGTAATCTGAAGTGCAGGTGTAGGACTGAGGTGGTGGAGAGAGTGTAGGTTGTTCGGCACAATCACCACATCGATACAGATGCTAAAAGTTTGTGTTCCCTCTACCATTACTTGAGGAGGCCAGAGAGCCACCCCACTTGGGTCGGTACTTTTAAAGGTACTCCACATTTAGGTTTTATTAGTGATTGGTCTACCCCTACTACTAACCAGTATTCTGACCACTCTGTAGATAACAATTTAATTTTTGGTACTGACGAATTGCCAATTGACCACTTTTGTGACAGATCAGGCAAGAAACATGTTGACCTTGTTGTTGAAGAAACCAGAGAACATTGTCTCAGAGGTTTGCTACTTTTGTTTTTAATTAGACAAGCAGACTAATTTATTACAAAATATTTAAGAGTACTACTCTGTCACGTTTAACACTACCCCACGCACATTGCACATCAACACACTTGTTAGAAATGGGATTTCTGGCTAGCTGAGACTTGCGTCAAAGCGAGGCAGAAACCACCACCCTAGTCAGGATAAAGGAGTTACACTTCTAAAGTAACTCCTGCTCACCCCCTTGGTAGCCTCGCACGAGCAGTCAGGCTTATCTTAGAGGCAGTGTGTAAAGCATTTGCACATAACCAACATTAATACAGTGTATGCACTACAAAAGGACACCACACCAGTTTAGAAAAATATCCAATTTTTATATACTTAAGACAAGACCAAATATGATAAAAATTCACAATACTATGCTTCAAAATCTTCCTTATCAAAATATGCTTTAAAAAAAATAGTTCCGTAATGTTGATAGCTCCATCCAGGGCTATCTCGGTGTCGTGAACAACAAATCCAAGAACAGTTCTGGCTAACCGCGGGGTCGCAGGCCTACTACGGTGTCGGGAAGACTCGCAAACAGTACCTTTCAGAGATGCAGGGCGATGAAGCACTTTCTGATGGGATTCGGAGCGTTGGCGCCAACAGGCGTCGGGTGCTGCGGTGTGAAGCTTAGTGGTGCGTGCGGTGCCTCCAGGTCGCGGTGCGAGCAGCGGCTCAGTGGCGGCCCCAGATGGCCTCGTTGGTGAAACCAGGGCCGCAGTGCGAGATGGAGGTGGTGCTCGTCACGGTGCTAACAGCGGCATTTGTCATTGCGGGAGCACTGTCGTCGGCTGGCGAGCTGGAGTCAATGTTGCCGGCATCAGTAGGCCAAGGCTGCAGTGTGGGATGAGGGTGGTGTGTTATTTAACTTACTAGCGATGCCCTCGAACCACGGTGCAAGCAGCAGCGTTGATTTTGGCGGCAAGTGGCGGCCTCAGGCCAGCCAAGGCGTCCTCATGATGCAAGGTGGTGCGGAGTGCGGTGCACACAGGTCGCAGTGCGAGCAGCGGCTCAGTGGGGACATCAACAGGCGTCGTCGGTGAGACCAGGGTCATGGTGTGGTGTTGCGGCAGTGCCCCCTGTGGTGCCAAAGCTTTGGCGTGAAGCAAGGCAGTGCGGAGTGCGGCGCCCACAGGTCGCTGTGCAAACAGCGGCTTAGTGATGGCGTCAGCAGGCATTGTCGGTGAGACCAGGGTCGTGGTGCGGCGTTGCGGCAGTGCCCTCTGCGGTGCCTTCAGGACACGGAGTTGGCAGTGGCGTCCTTGAGTTGGTGTTCTTCAGGGTTGCAGCACAAAACACACAGTACCCAGTGCTGCGGGTCGAAGAACCAGAAGTCATTGCTGTTTCTGAGACTTCGTGAACCGGGGTTAAGCTCTATCGCAAGCCATTGGAAAGTCTCACCAATTCGGTTGCAGAAAGTCCAGGCCTTTCACTGCCCAAGACGGAAGCAGCCACTGCAAGTCAGCCCAGCAAAGCAGTCATTCCTTTTGCAGCTTCTTTGGCACTTCTTCTTGGCACTCTTCCTGTTCCAGATGAGTTCTAAAGTTCAGGGGTCTGGGACCCAGCATTTGTATCAAACAAATCCTTTGATCTTTCAGACAGAGGGTGTCTGTGTCCGGCCAGAACCAGTTGGACCGTCTCTGGCGTGAAATCCTGGCAGGAGGTGGAGACGGCTTAGTCAGAGGCAGACCAGGTCCTATGAGGTGCAAGGAGATTCCCTCCTTCTTCCCCCATCGTAACCCAGGTCTGTTGAGCCCTTTCCTGACCTATCTAGACTATCATGAGCCACCCTGCTCCTCAGCCATCTGTCATCCCAAAAACCAGACAGGCAATCCACATTCCAGCAGATGCACAAGGGATGACCGAGCAAAATAATACCCACTTTCCAAAAGTGGCCTTTAGGAACTCAGAATCAAAAGGTAACCCTTGCTAAAGGCTACGTCTTTAGACGCTGAGTTCAGGCATAGCAAACTTCATTCACTTATACCTTTTTCGGGCTATGTTAGTGGGTGGCACAATCCGTGCAGCAGGCCCACGAGCAGCGGTGGACTCACAAGCCCCGGCATTCGTAGTGCCCGTTACTGGGGGATGACAAGTGGGTCACATATCCAATCATGACGCAAGTTACCTCGGGGGCACCAGCGCCTTGCCACTGATCAGCAGTGCGAAAAGCGTGCAGAACGTTATACCAGCAAAAACAGAGTCAAAACTGGGAGGGCCAAAAGCAAAAACTCTGGGGAATCACGCCAAAGATGCCAAGTCTGACAACACTCATTTACACCTCGCAGCCTTAGACCCGCACTTCACTGCTTTGGAATAAAAGATCTCTGAAAAAGAGCTCTTTTGCCCATCTGGCATTGCAGCACTGGCCTGACGAGGAGCAAGCCCCATGATGAAGCCTGACACTCATTCAGGTGTGTGAGGGCCACTATTTCAAAAGGAGCAGACTTTTTTTGTCCCACCCTTTGGCTACTAGACAGACCAGTCACATATTCTCTTGATTTTCCTCTGTCAAAAGGAACTACATACCTGGTTGATACTATTTGATATTTATTAGGAGCTCACATGCTAGACCTATTTACGCCACTGGACTTAAACCCCCGCTCCCTCCATTGATGATATACTGGAATTACTCTGTATACCAATCTTAGCGCAGAAAAAAATACTCACTACTACTATATTACCTGAGGCAGAGGGCCACAAGACACTAGAGAACTTGCTGGAGTTGAGTAAGGAAGAGCAGAGGAACTTGAATGAATATAAAATTTAGATTAGAAATTTGGATATGCACTATTTGCTGCCATAAGCATAATCTTGGAAATATACCATATTTGTTCTAAGAATGCAAGGAAGAGACGAGTTGAAGAAGGACTGTATCACATCATTAAGAATGTTACCATCTAGGTGACAATTTGAAGCCTCAGTAAAGAAAGAGTTTTTCTTTGAAGTGCAATAGTAACAGGATAAGTGTAAAGCTGTGGTTGAAAGAATATTCACCCCTAGAGGAAGTTACAGTGACTGTGAAAATAGTTGAACACATGTTACAGTGAGCTGTTGAGCTGTGTGAAGAGAAAAAGAGAGAATTATTTGTGAAATAGTAGACAATGAGAGTGTATGTGTGGGAAGTAAAAACAGGAAGCACAGGATGCGAAAAAAGGTTTGAGGGCTTGTGTATCTTTTGTGGGAATGATGGCACAAAGCTGATGGAGTGGGAATAGTAATTTTTACCCCTACACTATCCAACACTTACCTTACTGTTGCACTAAACGTATTTTGCGTTGCAAAGGTATGCTTTGTAATGGTAGTTATTAAAAATGTGTTGTATTGGCATGCGTTGTAAAATCATTTGATGTAATGGTAGTTGCGATGTAAAACCTGCGTTTTAAAAGCATGCATTGTAATTGCTTCTGTTGTAACTTCATATATTGCTGCACGCATTTCTCAAAGGGCCATGTTGATACTGCTGCAAGGCATTGCAGGAGTGTAGTGCTGTCAGGATGATTTCTTGGTATCTGGTAACACGGGGGGAGAAAATGATGCTTGTATGAATAAAGTATTAAATAAACTGTTAGAAGCAGGCCTGATACTAAAAAAGGAGAAGTGTAGATTCAGAGTGAGAGAAGTAAACTCTCTCGGGTACTATATAATGAATAAGGGAGGAACCTACATGCAAATGTGAGCTTGTTTATTTTTAGGTAGAATACTCCAGTAAATTTATAAGGAATTACATTGTTAAAACTACCCATATTAGGAGGTTGTTAAATAAGAAAGTCGAATTTGAATGGTGCCTTGAGTGTCAAAAGGAATTGGAGTTAAGGAAAATGTAGTTAGCCAAGCCTTTTGGGGGCTTTCTTCATACAGGTTCTAAGGATCGTGGAACCATTCTCTCACAGAAATTCTCATTCTTTGAAGCCTTTATGCAACATCTCTTACATTGCCTAAATTTAGACCTACACACGTAGCTTTTGAATATTAGTAACCGTTCATTGTGCTTGCCAACGATTCGTTTCTGCAAATTTTGCTGTTTACCTCTTTACCGAGCGATCTGTGCCACGTAGGTACCTCTTATTTTCTTGTGCAAAAGGTGGCTTTTCTGAAGAAGGCGTGTTCTGCCGAACGCGTGAAAACAGATGACACTGGATGATTGATATTTCAAGCCACTGATGGTATCACCACACAGAGTATCATAAGATATAAATATATCGCAAGGATAAAGAAAATAATATTGTAATGAAATCAGTAAACGTTTATCACAAAAAATGTAGAATTGTGAAAAGCAAATGTTAATATTTTTCTTGTTAGGTACAGCACATTAATTTTGGAAGATTTGTACGGCTATTATTAATATATTAAGGGTGAGAGGTATGAATGGAAGTGTGAATGTAATGTTTAAGTCAGGATGAAAACGCATTTCTAGCTTTCTTTATGAGTGGAAAAAATAAGATCACAATGAAGATCACTGAACAAATTGCATGTTTTTAATGAACTTTTTTAAAATAAATATGGATTGTTAATAAAAAATAAATCGTTTGTTTCACCCTAGACATCTCTTCTTTTGATCCCAGCAATGTAGATAGGAAACGAGTCTGTCAATTTGTCAGTTGTCGGGGTTGTTATACATTACTGTTATTATCCCTGCCCTTGGAATGTCCGTAATAAGCTGGGTGTCTCCAGTCTTACATTACTCCTGCAGAGGAGAAACAGTGTGAAGAAAATGATCATATGAATCCAGGATTTTGAGATGTTCAGAATTTCATTACACAGTAATCAACAAAATAGACATTTGCCAAATATTGGGTTGTAAAATGATTCAGGAATTTGACCTGAGCCACTAAGTTCAAAGGGCCTTATTTATAAACCCTTTTTACCACAGTTGCGTCTTTTTTTGTGACACTGTGGTAGCATAAAAAATGTGCCTCACCGCCATATTTACAAAGTGAAGCATCTAGCCAGATGCGTCACTTTGTAACTCCTGCGCTACATTGTACCTGCGAGAGTTATAATGTTTGCAGGGTGGGCGTTCCCCCAAAAAAGGCTCGTAGTATTGGCACAGTGAAATCTATGAGATTTCACTACACCACTTCTACGATGCCACTGCATCAAATCCTTATGCCTGCTTCATAGCAAATGTAAGGAGTGACGCAGACTGGAGCTTGCTCAATGTGAAAGGACACTTTTCTGGAGTTTCATCTGTTTTGCGACACACCCCAGTAATGTGCCACTTTTGCGCCTACAGATGTTTCAAGAATACTGACGTATCTGTAAATATTTGTGACATGGAGCGTTATACAGTAAATACTGCACATCCATGGTGCAGCAAAGATGGCAGACTGAAAACATTTTCTTCAGCCATGCAACACTTTTCATAAATGAGGCCCAAAGCATGCATGCATCATAACCCCCTAAATGAGGTGTGTATGCAGAAAGGGTTAGCCTCTATCTCATCCAGAATTAGAACGATGGTTATTGTGCTTCAAGAATTTTGCTTCATGTTACAGTTCATACCAAGTGAAAGGAATTTTTCAGTGGACTGCTTGTTCAGTTTGGTTGTAAATGAAACGGTGGAGTCAAGTAGTAGAAGAGTTGGCTGATGATCTGAATGTGTGCTAAGTGACTTTAAGGGCAGAGATAGAAGAAGATTCCATAGGACAAATGAAAGTAGACAGTGCACTTTCCAAAATCATTCAGGCTCTTCAAGACCGAGATGAGAGAGAAGTGATTGCAAGCAGTGGAGAGAGTGGGCTGGATGATTAAAGATGAATTCTCTGTTTAGAAAGGAGCATTGTTTTAAAGCTACTATTTTGATCCTTTCTGTAGATTGTAGAAGAAGGTTTTTGACTTTGGGATATGAGGGCCAGTTAGGCATGATAGAAACCAAGAATAGATTGAGAACGGGCTTCTGGTGGATAGGTGTTGATTGTGAGGTTGAAGGCATAGTGAGACAATGCATTGATTGCAGTACTTTTGGTAAAGGACTGAAAATGATACAAATGCACCCTGTGTGTAGAGATTTGGCACTTTATCCATGGAAGGAGGCCGCCATAGATTTAGTTGGTCCCATAAAATGAAAATAAGCCACTCCATACCTAGTAGTGCTTTTAGGTTTTCATACTAGGTAGGTAGACCTAGTTATAGTCTTAAGTGTGATGGACATACCTATAGAAGCCATCGTCATTTTTCTTTATTCTGAGGCGAGAGCTCTCCTAAAAGCCTACTTTCTGACAATGGTGTCCAATTTTGTTCAGCCAAGATGCAAAGCATTCTTGTGAGTTGTGGGTTTGACTACATGAAATGTTTCTAATACCATTCGGAGACCAATGATGCTGCTAAATGAATACATCAAATGTTGAAGGAAATTATTCAACTAGCAAGGTTCTTTTTTTTAAATTATATTTATTATTTTCCATGTTGCACACACTTTATACATTATAAATTGTTCAGCAATAACACTTCATGCTTCATAGCTAAATAAGCTCTATTACAAGATAAACAAACATTTCATTACGCATTTCCACCATCATTGTTTATATATCTTATTTTACCACCATTAAACATTAAGCCCTTCTTGGGTCTACCTGCGGCCCAAATTCTTCCTTCCTCCTACTTATGGGTTGCCATATTCTTAAGCCTAATGTCCTTCCCCTTTTCCCTTTTCGTGCATAAATATTCTTCTCCATATTATATGCATTCAACAGGTTAGCCAACCAGGTTTGTAGTACCGGTGGATTTTTGTCAAGCCATGCCCTTGCTAAGGTCAATCTGTATACTGACATTGCCACAAACAGAAATTCCTGCTGTGTGTCAGTTCCTTCCATACCCAGACCTAAAATTATCCGAGCTGGGCTAAGTTTAATTTGAATCCCCAATGATCTGTTTAGAAAACCCTCTATGTCCCTGACTAGCGTATGTAGTTGAGGGCAGGTAGCAAATATGTGAATACTATCAGCTTCACTAGCGTTGCATCGGGGAGAGTTTGTACCCATGGTCCCGCCCCATTTAGCTATCTTGGCGGGGGTATGATATAGTGAATACAGAGTTTTATAATGTTGTGACTGCATGGAGGATGAACACAGTATAGTACGGCCTAGGTCCAGTGATTTCTTAAACCACCCTACTTCCACACTAAGTTTTTGCGCCCATTTGTTGCCCACTTTTCCAAAGTCATCAGTTTTCCCTTTAACCAAGCAGGCATAAAAGGACCTAATGGTGCGATCCCCCAAAAGTCTAATTTTTTCCAGTATCTCGGTCCTACTCACTCCAACTGACCCCCCTGATTTATTATTCAAAAAACTCCTGACCTGGAGATACTTGAAAAAGCCTCTATTATTGATACCATGCTTAGTTCTTAGATCTGCAAACTGTACGATCCCCTCTGCATCAAATAAGTCCCCAATCTGGACAATACCGCTGTTTACCCATTCTGACATTACTTCATATGCGAAGATTGCTTGAGGAAATGACCTGTTTTTATAAAGTCTAATATATCTGTTGTATTTCCCCAATTTACTTCTTTTCAAGAAGGCAATCCAAATCTTCACAGCAGCGGAATCTGTCTTGAACCTGGTTCTTTTAAAGTAGGCAAAATCAATACAATTTAGAAAGCAGTTTCCCGCATCTGTCCCTAACACCGTAGCATATACTTTCGTAGACAGGTTATTAACTCTTTGATCCAAATCTGTTCCTCCTATTAGCCCTTGCATATATTGTAGAGCAGCTGCCATGTAGTATAACCTGAAGTCCGGCGCTCCCCACCCCCCCTTTCTCTTGGGAGCGTGATATAGCTATATGCCCCTCGCGTCTTCCCATGTGCCCAGGTGAATCTGTTACATATTGCCTCTAGTGTATTAAACCAGCTGTTCTCAAAAAATAAAGGGATCGATCTAAAAAACATAAAGAAATTTGGGGAGAATCACCATCTTAATAACGTTGGTGCAGCCCATCAGCGATAGGTGTAAGTTGTTCATCCTTATTAGATCCGTTTTTAATCTTGCCATCAATGGAGCCATATTTATCTCTACCACCATATCAAGACTAGCAAGGTTCAATGGTCTGGATTAGAGGGTGGAGTTACAAAACAGGATCTGTGGGATGCCTAAGAAAGATTGGATTATGAGCTACAAACGGTTCTGTCGGGTGAACAAAATCTTCTCAAGTGGAATTGTAAAATAATGTATTTCATTAAACATTGAATACAAGAAGGGCCTACAAATGATCCCGCAAACATATGTGAAAGTTCTCCTGACTCAATAAACACAAATCTTTCAAGATAATGATAACTGAAAACCACTGACATAACACAACAATTAACTTGTTTAAAAATATCTTATTTTTCATATATCATAACATGTATAACTATCTCTTTTCCTATTTATCTTTACAACTGCTGTCCAGAGAAAATAAAGAACAATACATAACATAAACATATACATAGTGAAAATCACAAATCTCCCAGTGATCACTTACACAAACATGAGACCTTGGAACTACATGTAATCGAAATGTCCCAAAAATGCTTTGTTCAGTATATCCTTATATCTTCTTTACATATCCAACGATAGCTAACATAGGACATAACGTAATGGCGTCAATGTTTCGACCCTGTGTTCAAGTGTTTTTCACTATACATCATGGCAGGTCCTCCTCAGGACTAAAACAGACAAAAGGGCGGCCTATAGGGAGATAAATGCACTATATAAGTGCTGTGTGGTTGATGGCAGGTCATCATTGTTTATGGTCACTCACCTTAAATGTATTAAAAGAAAGACTCATATGGCGTGTCCAAAATTGTATCCATCAGTTATGTAACATGACATCTCAGACTCCAGACGGGGTTCACTCGAAGTGGATATGGGGTTATTTTTACCGTCCTTCAATTATATTCTTCTTGGCTCAATCTATATTTGGAAGTTACACATGTTGTGGGTGAGGACATATTTTGAAAACGGTGATTTAAAAAAAAATGTGGTGCATTCAAAAGTGAATTAATCACACTTATAGAAAGCACCATAAACGGGTGCTCCACAAAATTACCCAGCATAGCAGAACTCATTGTAGTGCTCTTTTCTTGTTAAGGTCTTAATAAGCGCCCATACGTATATCATACATTAAATCATGCTAAACAGCTTTGTAATTGCTTAGGAACAGCAGTTCCCTATTATTTACAAGACAAGCTTACGGAGTGAATCCTGCAATAGAAATGAAAGGCCCCAGTCCAATTTAAAAGGGAAAAGTCCTCTGAGTTAATATGTTCTGCATGATTCACTTACACAAGCCCAAATGAGTCCCTCTATATGTGAATTACTTGACAACCTGCTTAACAGCTGTGTTCATGCTTTGAAATAACAGTTCTTCAATGTTTACAACGCCTGCTCATAAAGTGAATCAAACAAGGGAAATGAAAAGCCCCAGTGTTGTTTAAAAGGGAAAAGTGCTCCATGTTAATATGGTATGACTAATTCATGTGCCCAAAAGCAAAGAATATTCATTAGAATCTTCGCTGGGCCTTCAAAGATATGCTTTCCTTACCCTGGCTTCATTTAAAATATACAGCAGCAGCACCTGTCTTGTCTACTGTACTCCTGCATGTGAGCATGGGCCCTCACAAGCATCTAGAGATCCACAACTAGAACTATCTCAGTAAATAGATGATGGCTTGATAAGTGCCCTTTTGACTCATTTAGGTAATATTGGAAAGGAGTAGTAGAAAAGGGAGTTTAGAGGGGAAAAGAGCTGCGAGCAGAATGCATTTCCTGGAAACAGGACACTTGAACTGAAGGATGACGTTGCCATATGCAAGCCCATTTGATGTGTCCAGAGATAGAGAACGAACCTCCACAGATTCAGGCAGGGATGTCAGAATCCACTGAACAGCAGGATTGGATAATCAGAACTACAACAATGGATGTAAGATCTGCTAGATGGGCTGGAAGTGGGTACGATAAAGGGGCAAGTATCAGAGAAGAATCTGCAAGAAAAAATATGAAGTCCTGAAGAGCCTTATGGCCTACTCCCCCAAAGCATCAGATGCACAAATGTTCCTTGTAGAACCCCAGAGACTGGAGATCACCAACCCTGTACAGCAACGTCTGAAATTGAAAGGAAAAGTAAATTGGCTGACAGACAGAATACAGGGAACCAGTTGTGAAGATAACAGCATCCAAACCAAAGTTTACTCAATCAAAATCCTCCATGCCAAATCAGGCATGCTCTCTTCAGCAGCAAAAGAGCACAACAGAAGTGGCGGGAAGGTCCCTTAAAGAAAAGTGTGGCTCTTCCAACCCAATGCCCATTTAACCTGGTAGGCATCCAAGAAGGGAGTCTAAGCAAAAAGAACAGTCCCTTACAGGGATGACTAACAATTCAGAAATAATGCATGCTCCTTAGAAAATTCGTCCTGACAAAAAAGCAAAGTGAAGGGACTACTGTTGGAACGCACTAACCTTGCTTGTACTCAGGATCCAACAGGAAATATGCAGTTGTCCATTACTCACCACTTCCACCAAACAGTATTCAATTTCAAATGTTTGTAGCTGATGTTAGATCTGAAAGCATTAGGGTTGTCTTTCTCCAACTTTTTCCCTGCCTCTCTTAATTTTTAGTGGTTTTAGGACTTTGCATGCTTTACCACTGCTGACAACCTATAAAGTGCTTTTGCTCTCTCCCCTAAACATGGTAACATCTGCTTATTATGAATATACAAAAGAAGCTGCCTCCTAAGTTACAATGACCTAAACTTAGTAGGTACTAAGTGAAAATACTTGCATCTCACAAAAAGATAAGTACTGTCCTCACACACCACCAGGTGTTATGCTTCATCATCAGCAGTCCTCGCTCTCTAAAAACTTGATTTGATAGAGAGCAGGCCTTCACCTGGAGACAGGGAGGCACTTCTAAAACTAAGTGGGGGCCAGTGAAAGTGAGTGAAATTCTACAAATGTGTATAATTGCTGAATTACATTTATTCAGGAAGGCAATTATATAATATTAAAATTACAACAACGGTGAAAAATTGGGTTAATGCCCTGTCAGAGTAGTAGTTAAGTTTGTCGACATGTTTCTGCCTTGGTGGCCCAAAAGGGTGCGACATTCATCAGGAGGGAAAAATGACAAAACTGGGCTCCTATCTTACCAAAGTATCAGTATGAAGTTACCACTGGGTAGGTTGACCTGTGTTACAATCTACCAAAGAAAATTTCTTGAAACCTGCAAATATTATGGAGAAGAGATTGCCATCAAAACATTTGGTCAAAAGAAAGTAAAGGCCCCACATGCATTATTAATATATATATATATAGTGGCTATTTGTAACACGTGACACTGCAACTGTGAAACACCACCAGTTTGATTAAAACGAATGTAAAACGAATGTAAGAGCAGAATCAACGCTGTTACAGGAACCAGTTTGACTTTATTGCACTAGGAACGGCAGCACTGCACTCAGAATCACTGCTCCGGAACCAACACATCACTGCCACTGCATGGGCAAGATCGACGTATCACCTCTATAACGTGAAGAAATTCGTGCATGGTATTCGGAACAACCGCACTCCGGAACCAATGCTTCGCTCACAAAACCGACGCATCGCCGCAGTTGTCTTGAGAAACTCGATGCAACATTTCAACTGCATGGAAATCAACAACGTATCTCGCTGTTGCGACCAGGACCAAGGTACTTTTGCTCAGCGGGCCCAGCCTGGGTCCTGTATCAACACGTGCTCCATCTCAGTCAGCCTGAACTCTTGACTTTGTTCTGGTACAGCACAACCAATTAACTCTTTAAGATGCTACAAGAAGCACTATTTTTGCATTTAATCTTGAAACATTCATTATGGTCCGGGATGCCCGCCACCCCTTCCACCACCAATCCCAATGGTAGGAGACTGACACAGTTTGAACTTTTGGAAGGCAGGGGGGCCTCTTGACCCCCCCGGACGCATTTATTAAAATATGAAACAAAATTTAAAACTTTAAATTAAAAACGTTTCATGTATCATGTACAAATTCAATTTTCATTACACTTGATGAAGACAGGTGTCCAGGCTAACCTTAACAAATCTCTAATACAAAGATTTTCCTAACCGAGTCTAACATCATGAGATAATGCATTGCATACAAATTTTTACATCCTATTGTTAGGGGCCAACGGCAAGGTCTTAGCCGGTGTCATATCCCTATCACCCAATTTCCGCCCTCACGTGTGAGTGGCGCATGCGCAGAGGACTTTACCCTCGTAGCCAACCGTAACTTCCCTTGTCATGGGGGCCCCCTTTCACTCGGCGCCATCTTAAGGTTGTCCGAGTTCCGGTGCGGGGTATCCGTAAGAAGGACAGCGTGGACTCCCCCCTTTTCCCCGCACTCTCTTCCGCCGGAGCGGTTATCCAGCCCCCGGGAAATTCGTGGGAGGGGCATATAGCCGTCTCCCCCCGACCGAAGACTAAATAAATACGACAGTTAGTTACCTACTAGGGGGAAAAAACCTATGCTTAATCTTAAATTACAGCTAGGTATATCCAATGAGCTATAAACATTGCTACCAAAGGATAAAAGGTCCTATAACAAAGAACGTTTTTATTGCATACAGTTCATTACATTTCTACAAAGGAAAAAAGGCCTATGGGCAAGTATCCAGTTGCATGCCCACTCTTGGCATCAATCTAAGATGAGAGCAACGGTTCCAGCAAGACGTTCATCCATTAGAATAAAATTGTGAATTACAACTTTGTTCACTCCCAAACTTCTGCAACAGGTGCTGGTGGGTGGGTCAAAAACTGCAGCTTGTTCCCTTGAGGGCTCACGAGCGACGAGTGGTGCAGCCTTCAGAGCGCAGGAACAAGAGGACGCTTGCCTGGATTCCTGCCCCTTTTATCTTGCAGCGGAAAGGCGGGGCCGCATCCCCATCCCGCTCAGAGGTTCACGGACTTCCGGGTGGGTGTTACGACAACCCTTTTAGGCGGCGGGGGCGTGCTCCACCACGCCACTATGGGCATACCGGCCGGAACACGCCCCCCGCCCGCAAAAGGTTTCCCTGGGGATCGGGCACCCAGCCATACGTTCGGGGTGACCGAGAGGTCTCCCCTTTCCATATAGTCCGGGATGCCCGCCACCCCTTCCACCACCAATCTCAATGGTAGGAGACTGACACAGTTTGAACTTTTGGAAGGCAGGGGGGCCTCACGACCCCCCGGCCGTATTTATTAAAATATGAAACACAATGTAAAACTTTAAATTAAAAACGTTTCATGTATCATGTACAAAATTCAATTTTCATTACACTTGATGAAGACAGGTATCCAGGCTAACCTTAACAAATCTCTAATGCAAAGATTTTCCTAACCGAGTCTAACATCATGAGATAATGCATTGCATACGAATTTGTACATCCTATCGTTAGGGGCCAACGGCAAGGTCTTAACCGGTGTCATATCCTAACTAGGATTGTGGTTCCTGCTTGGGCAGGGTGCATACCTATGCTTACCAGAACCCCAATTTCTAACAGCTGGAAGTAAACACAAAGGAACGTATAATAGGCTCTCCTATAACAGAGTTGCTGTTATCTTCCCTTGTTGTTGTCATCTTTTTTGGTCTCTGCCAATAATTGGTTATGGATGACAAGCAGAAACCACAAGTGAAAGTCGAACTGCAGCACCAGCATTGTCCCGACTACTGAGCACTCAGGGCTGGATAATCAAACTGCACTTTGTTGTATGTTTTGAAGTATTACGATAGGGTTTAGACATCACTATAGTACCTTCTTACAGGTTAGCAAATATATCAAAGGCATATTAGATGGAGGGGGAAAGACGGTGCTGATAATGTTTGACTTATCAACAGACTTTGATATGGTTCCACACTCCAGCCTCCTTGAGCGCTTGCAGTCACTCAGAATAGAGGGTCAGGTATTTAACTGCCTCTCCTCTTTTTCAGAGGGACGCAGCCAGCAGATCTGAATTCCACCTTCACTATCAGAGGCTCGTGAGTTGACTGTGGGAGTGCCCCAGGGCTCTGCTCTAAGCCCTACATTATTTAACCTTATCTTACCCCTCTTGCTCAGTTAGCAGTATACCTAGGTGTCAACGTTATATAATATGCTGCTGATACCCAGCTATTGTTCTCATGTGAAAAGGGCGAGGAGCTCCTTGGGAACTTGAATAAAATCTGCCTAATGGCAGTTTTGTCATTGGTTGGCAATATATCAGCTTAAGTGTAACACTGAGAAGACATATATTCTTTTTTTTCAGTGATATCTCATTAAACAGTTGGCAGGACTTTTGGCCTGAAAAGGCTTCTCCCCAGGCCCTCAGAATGTGTTGTGAGGAACCTGGAGGTGAAATTTGATGTCCCTCTGTCATTTAAGTCACAAACGCCTCACTCCGACTGTGCGCTACATTCTTGTTGCTGGACTTCACATCACAAGCACCTTCAACGGGATCCTTGACAACGATGCAGGCCTTCGAGTTGCAGCCTTGCTGCATCTTGGAACAAACTCATCACTTTGGCTGAGCAACACGTCTTTGATGCAGATCATCACAACACTTCATAAACCGGGATTTAAGGTACTTTGTTCAGCAGGCCTTGCTGGGTCCGGCCAGAGGTCCATCACGGTCGGCCTCATGTGACTTCGTCCTGGTCTGGCACAGCCAGAGTTTGTGCTTTGTGCTTTTTGGCACTATCTTTACTCAAATCTTTGAAGTTAAATATCTCCAGTTCTACTAATTGGATTTTTGTTGTTCTGCTCTTGTTTTCGCTTTATTACTGTTTGAAGGCTTACACAAATATTTTACACATTACCTCTAAGTTAAGCCTGACATCTCTCTGCCAAGCCATCAAAGGGTTGAACACATGTTACTTTAAGGTTGGCTTGTGCATTACCCTGTCTAGGATTGTGGTTGCTGCTTGCTCAGGGCTCACACCCCAGTCAACCAACAACCTAATTTTCACAGGGTTGATTTCTTTAGCCATAAAAAGGGACAAAAGCATTGCAGAAGAATTCTGTTTGATGCTTAAAGACAACAATTTGGGTCAAAAGCCAAACCATATTTATTCCATCATAGATGGAGCAAAACCAAGGTTTTTAAAAAATAATTTGTCTCCTATATTTTGATTCTACCAGTTTTAAATTGCCTTTAGTTTTCAAGTTACATTTTCCATTCTTTGGTAGCTCTCTTTCAAGGCCAAAGCAATTGTTTTAGGTTGTACAAATGAAAGAAATTGAGAAGAAGGTCAACCAAAGATCCAATTGTGAAGAAAAGTGGAAGGAGCGTCAAGTTCCCAATAAAATCATCAGTCCAATACCGCAGTCTCAACTGCTCTTCCTTATTATACTTCCCTGCACCAATAAATATTCCGCGTGTTCCTACCTAATTATCACCTAGTAAAGTGCTCTTCACGGTCCGCTATATCCTCGTCCAATCAGGAAAGTACTAGATATTGTATACCTAGAAATGGATTATGATTTTTTGTTTCATTATTTCACAGCCCTGGTGATGTCCTAGGAGGACGAAACGCGTAGTCTGTTTCTGAGTTCTGATTATTCGTTGACAAGGAAGTATTCATTTGGAGGAAACATTTTGCTGTATATAATTGAATAATTCACGTTGGATTGGATATTTTTCTGTTGAAAACTTGAATTTTTAAAAAAGATTTTGAAAAATAAAAAAACATGGACTACAGTATTGAACTGATGATTTTATTGTGAACTTGACGCTCCTTCCACTTTTCTTCATATTTATGGAACAGTTTGGTCTTAACGGTAGACCTTTGGAAGAGGAGCGCCCAAATCAGTACATATAACCTTGAACTATTTGTGTATATCTCACCAGTGCATACCTGGCACAGCCCTTGCCATTGCCATTGGTTTCAGATTTACAAAGATCCAATTGCATCTGCTAATACCATTTAACCCTTCAGGTATGAAAATTTGTGGACATAGCAGACAAATGTAAAAAAAGGCGCAACACCATTTCTGCCAAAATCATGATGTCAACATTGCTCCCATGTCTGAAATGAAAGTGGTGAGTAATGCACTACTACTAGCCACTTGATTCCACTGTAGCTGTATTCGTTGAGCCGCAGTCTTGCTTCTGAATGGCCTGTGGGACTGGGTAGTGGCTGTAGACATCTTTTGGGCCTGATATAATCTGCTTTAGATCTTGAACGGGTACACCAAATATTGATCTTATTCTGTACATCTCTTCTCGAAGTGTGCCACCCAAATAGTCTCGCAATCAAACCCCAGGTTCTGTGAAGCTCGGATGTCCTGTAGTTGGAGCATTATGATAGCACTGAAATACCAAGTGCTGCATCTGATCAGTTGATACAAAGAGTTGCACATTTTATATGGTTATCCCTGTCTTACACTCATCTTGCTCTTACTCCTCCATGATCTGCTAATCTCTTTTCTAACTGTATTCAGAAAAGAATGGCAATTCTCCAGGGCTTATTGACAGGAGAATCTGGATTTTATTAAAATATAGGAGGTTAGCATAATGCATTACATTCTTTTACACACTCCTCTGCAGCTTTTCAAAGAGCATCCAGCATTAGAAATGTACTGAACACACAATGGGAATAGAACAATGCAGTACTAAAAAACACTCATGCATACTCGTCTGCAACTCTTTTCTTTGCTATTAAGACAAGATCTTCCAATATTAAAACATGTACACTTCTTCTGTTCTGAAACATTTTTTTATATTTCTTCAATTTTGAACATTTTCCTAATAATATTAACATTTTCTGCAATTAAACTTATTTTTCATATCACTTTCTATTAATGAAAGAAAACATCCACATACCAGCTTAAATTTGAACTTTAAACAATATAACATTCCAGTAAACAATTCTTATTGATTTTTTTTAACTACTGCCTGGGAGAAGATTAATGATAACCTCATAATCTATAGTAAAACCCTGATACTCTTGCCATTAAACCTTTGGATTTTGTTTTGTAAGATAACAAGCTAGCATTATTCATGTTCGAAGATTTTAATAACCACATTTGATACATGTTCTGTGGGTTTAGAGCAAAACTTATTAAAAGTTTCTACATTGGACCAATTGCATACCTTAAGAATGTCTTCCAATCTGCCCCCCTCTACAAAACCTTGATTGGAATTGCCCCCTAACAGAATATGCTCTAAATTCTCTCAAATCTACTCCCGCCAATTGCATTATAGCCTCACCAATCTCGCAATAGTTGCTGACAAAACAGCCTTACATGGCTTTACATGTGAAATAGTTTACTCACTCCCAGGGATCGGTTTTCATGTACTCTCTGCTCATAGCCCTTCAAACAATGAACCACACACAACTTGGGATACTCATCAAATCTTGATATAAACAAACAGATTGAGACAATCTCGTTTTGTTTCCAGATTTCAAAATATATTATATTTGGCTGAAAGAATCTAATACCAATATCCAAAGCTTTACATTAGCATCTCTTTTAGAAGAGATTAAACATAGTAAAGTTGCTGATTTGCAACTCATATGTCTTAACAACAAGAATCTATTCACTGGACAGTCTTCAAACAATATTAAAACCAGATTTACATCCCAAAATGTATTGTATGTCGATTGTTGTGGTCTTCCTAAACACATTCCTTCTCCTGACTCTGCATACAATTTCACTTCTACCAGTTTAGGTTCCTTCTAATAATGTACAGCTTTTAGCAACTGCTTATCTATAAGAATGTATGGTTCTATATGATAACCCTTTCTTAAACTATTCTGTGAGGTAATTGAATACCATAACTTCATCGGCCTCCACAGCATCCAAATTCGTCTCCATGCACCAACAAACATAGCTTTTCCATGCACTCTGGTATCTTTTCCTTGCACCTAGTGCCCATAATTCTTTAATGAGTTCTGCAGTCACTCCTGAAAGGTGTCTATAACTGCCTTATCCCTTGATATTCTCCAAAGAAGAAGGTTACTCAAACCAGACTCTTACGATGGGTGTTCTCCCATCCTACTCTTACCAGTAGTCCTTTGCCGGTTCGAATAAAAAATGGCTCCTCTATTGCTAACTCCAGCACTGGTGTACACCATGCTTGGATTTGCCAAAAGGAAGTTACTAGAACTGTACAAGTGTGTTGACTCCTCACCTGAATAGATAACCTCTGAATCATAGAAAATAGAAGGACAGCATACCCCTTCAGATCCTTGCAAACGTGATTGAATACATCCACCGCTCTGGAACCTGCTTCTGGCCTCCATCTGAAATACTTGTTCAATTGACGAGTCATTCTTTACACAGGAAGATCTACTTTTAATGGACCACACACTTTCTATATTTCTTGAAAATACTCTCTCTCTAAACTCTAATCCCCTGGAAATGTGATTTCCAATCTACCACCTTCGTCACCCCTCCTGCTAAACAATCTGCATTCAATTCCATATTGTGTTCTAAACAGTTATGCCCCATTTCGCTGGCTTTGTTCAAAGATTTCTTTTTTATCTGCTGTTCCCCAACTTGCTCATATATGTCACTGCTGTCATGTTGTCCATTCTTAATAAAACTGAACACTTCTCATCATCTTCTTTCTTTTCCTGATAAGAGCATTTCCCAACTGTTTACTGGTTTTAAAGAAATCCTTTTATGATTCATGCCTCTAAATGTTCTAACCACCAACTCATTTCTACCTTCGCCTTTTCTATTGTTCTATTTTTTCCCCATTCTTTTGACAAACCATAAGGCTTCAAGCAGTGCAAGGCATAGTAATGAAGGGGATCTGGGAACATTGCCTGAACTGGGAAAGATACTAAAACGTTCACCCTTACTAAATCCTGCAAAGTTACTTTCTGCATTTTTAACATATGGCTTAATCTTAAATCTTGTTTGATCTTCTTCACCTTCCCTTCGAATAACTGTACTTGACTTTTAGTGTTTCCGCATAAAAAACTAGAAATCCCAAATTCTGGCAAGGAATCAATACTCAATTGATCCATTTATTATTAAATGGTTCCCCACTTCTGTTCTGACACACCAAAAACATACTGTCCAGATAAATATTTCATGCATATATCTCTTTCTCCTAAAACTGCCACTACTGCTCTGAGCATCTTGGTAAAACACTAGGGGGCCAATGACAGGCCGAATGGTAGACATTGGAACTGATAAAGCTGGTCTTGCTTTCTAAATCGTATACATCTCTGACTCCTTTGGTTGATTGAAATTGAAAAATATGCCATTTTTAAAATCTAGCTTTATTAACTAATCTCCTTCTTGTAACAAATCTCTGAGAAGGTGAATCCCTTCCATTATGACATTTCTGTAAGTTACAGAACTTATTACTAGATGTCATCCTTTCTCTCTTTCACATGCACAATCACACCTTTCTCTAGCATCTGAATCATTTCTCCTGTCAGAGACTTCGGTAATACTTTTTGAAGTTATAACTCCGTTGGTTCCTTTGCCCCACAACATACTTCCACAACGTACCCTTGCATAGTCAGCATTACCCAAGCATCTGATGTTATTTCCAATCAATTCTTCAAATAGTTCAATAAACTTTCTTCAACTTTATCAAGGGAAATACCAGAAGTAATCCTCTAGATTCACCTTGAGAAGAGCTTTTTTCTGCCTCCAAATATTATATTCCTTCCATTTCTTACTCTCTGTAGAAAGAATCCTGATTGATTCTGTTATCCTCTTACCCGGCAATCCCCTGTTTACATTGGGTCCTGAAAAATCCATGGCCGAGAAGGTACCCTCTCCTCCCGGTCTTCCATATAAATTTCCACCAAAAACATAGACCTCTGTGCTTTATCTAATGCTGTGAAAGATTTTACCACTCTTCACCCTTCCTTCTCTAAAAATAAGTCATTTGCTTCTTCCCTTGGCTCTTTCTGAGTTAATCGACCCATTTATTTTTATTTTCTTTAACAGAGCTTTTTGACATTCAGCAATAAGGCCAGCATTAGCTCTTCATAAAAAATATTGCTCGTTGGCACCACCCTATGAAAAAGAGAAAAATTCCCTCCGCCAAACAAGAAATAACATTAGACTTTTGGGTGTGGCAGAAGGGATTGAGGGGCAGGACACAAGGCGTTTTGTGGTGAACTTGTTAAAAGGGGCTTTCCCAGAGTCAGATTGGCAGTGGGATACAGAGATACAGCGAGCGCATAGATATCCCTTCACATTGAAACAGGGCGCCAGGAAAGATGGGCAGGGCTCTTATCCCAGAGCGATCTTGGTAAATGTAGGGAACTTCTTGCTGAGGGAAGAGATCATTGCCAAAGCTAGACCAGATAGCAAGAGGGTATTTGAGGGTATCTCATTTTTCACTAGGCCCGATTTTTGCCACGTGACAGTGGAGAGAAGGTGGAGGCTCAGACAGCTGATTGCACCATTCCAGGCATTAGGGTCAGAGGCATACCTCCTTTTTCCTGCTAAACTGAAAGTTGTAACAAAAGGGAAAATAAGAGTGTTCATCTCTGAAATTAAAGCACAGCAGTTCATTGAAGAGTTGAAGAGTAGGAAGGGGGCTTGAGGCGATGGTAAGGATATAATAGACGGTTTTTTCACTATAAGTATAGTTTATTAAACGATAAGTGGTGCCAGGGACTCAGCTAGTGATGAGATTAGGCTGAGAGGGGAAGCGACTGACGCAATTCAAAAGCGGCCACACATAGGTCTTTTGACCTATTTGCCCGTAGAGGGGGGGGGGCGGGGTGGGAGGGGTGGGAACTGTGGAGACGGGAGAGAGGGGGGTGGGTGGGGGAGGGGGGGGAAAAAAAAGTACAAATGCATGATACACAATATTTGACTCAGCACAGTTACACATCCTACAAATTCCGGAATATGTGGTATACAAAAAGATCAGTCTTTCATATAAGGAAACTGTGGCAGTATGATGACGTGTAGAATCGCCTCAATTAGTATTTGTGGTCTCAACTGTGTTAACAAGAGGTTGAGGGTGGCAGCGTTGCTAAAATCTCTGAGATTGGACTTGGTGTGTTTGCAAGAGACACATATTGAAGGTACAAGAGGCTACCTTTTGGAACAACTTGGTTTTAGATTATTGGCCAACACTAAACAAGGGACAAAAACAAGAGGAGTAGCAGTTTTGGGTAAGACTAGGGAGATAACGGTTAAAAGAAAGAAAGAAGACCAGTGGGGAAGGTGGGTCATCCTTGAAATCTGCTTTAGAGGAAAGACCTTTACGCTGACGTCAGTATATGGTTCTACTGAGGATGATCCTGACGTTTTTCAATACTTGGACATTGAATTAGCTCAATGGCCTGAGCCAATAGTATGCTGCGGAGATTTAAACATACATGTTCCAGATGGCTCTTGTTTGCAGGTGGGTGGACATTATGGTGGTAGGAAGAAGAAAGTATATAAAGCTTTAGTAGATCTGGTTTCACATAATTCCCTGGTAGATCCTTGGGTTAAATCACAGCAACAGGTAGATGGTAGCACATTCTTCTCGGCCCCGCATAGGACTTTGGTTAGGTTGGATTATTTTTTAATTTCTAGTATAATACTACAGGATGTCCAAATTGAGAAACAACCTCGGATAGTATCAGATCATAGTCCGTTGATTTTAACTTTCAAACTAGGACAGGGCCAGAATATTAGGTCACAATGGACGTTTGAAAGATCATTACTAACCGACGAGGCATACAGAGCTCATATGGAAAAATGGATAACATTTTATTGGGAAATTAATAGAGGATCTGCCAGTTCAGGAATCGTCTGGGACGCTTTCAAAGCGGGAGTAAGGGGGGAGACAGTTAGCTTTGTCCTAGCAAAACAGAAGAAGGAGAGGGCGAGACTGGAGGAGGTAAGACTGAGACTGATAAAGGAGGAAGAAGATCTTGCTTTGGCCTTAACACAGAATGTTCCAGTGGAATCACATCTCTTCAGAATTATAGCTGTGAAAGCAGAAGCAGTAGAAGGCATAGTAGAGAAGGAGGCAAATAATTATCTGTCCAAAAAGGAGAGCGCATATGAACTAAGTGAGAGAGTAGGACATATCTTGGCGGTCCACACGAGACAGAGAATGGCTACTTCGGATATTAAAGAAATTAAGGATAGCCAGGGTAATTTGGTAAGCGAGATAGAACAAGTGAGAGAGGTCTTTAGGGAGTATTACACAACCCTCTATACCCCAGAGAAGGAAGAGAGTGTTACCGATATAGAGAGATACCTAAGGGAAGTTGTAACCTATAAATTGTCTGAAGATAGAAGAGAAGAACTTGAGCTGGGAATACAACTAGATGAGCTTAACACCGCATTGAATAGCCTACCATCAGGTAAAGCTGCAGGGCCGGACTTGATTCCGGTGGAGTTTTATAAAGTATTTAAAGATGTATTGATTAATGATATGTTTAATGTTATGATTTCAGCACAAAAGGGTGAAGGGGCTCCCCCATCTTGGGGAGGAGCAGATATTATTGTAATCCTAAAAAAGGGGAAAGACCCAAAAAACACAGGATCTTATAGGCCGATCACATTGATGAATGCTGATGTCAAGGCCTACTCTAAAATACTAGCTACAAGGTTGTCAGGGGTTATTGAGAGTCTGGTCAGCCCTGCCCAACATGGGTTTATACCTGGTAAAGGGACAACGCAGCATACCAGGACGGTCCTAACTATGTTCGATGCGGCAGGTGGCCTGGGAGACCCTATGGCAGCACTTTTCTTAGATGCCGAGAAGGCATTCGATAGGGTCTCTTGGAAGTACTTATGGCAAACTATGAGGTGGTCTGGGATAGGCGAGGGATTTATTAGGGCTATACAGGTGTTATATAATGATCCTATAGCCAGAATCAGAGTCAATCGAGGGTATTCAGCAAATGTTAATATAGGAAGGGGGACAAGACAGGGGTGCCCATCATCCCCATTGTTATTTGCCCTGTACTTAGAACCATTGCTCCACAGATTAGAAGGCAATCCTTTGATCACGCCAGTTAGGCTGAATGGGTGCGTTGTTAAATCCCTTGCCTACGCAGACGATGTGGCAATACTTACTCCGGACCCTCATATCTCAATTGGGCACGTTGAACGGGAAGCGGAGTTATTTGGGCAAATCTCTGGGTATAGTCTTAATAAAGCAAAGACCCAGATAGTAGAAAATGGATATTCTAACTGTAATGATCCACGTGTGGTTACCTCGGCAGTTTATTTAGGGGTGGCTATCTCGGCAGATCTCGATAATGTTGTGGGAAATAATATCACCCCACTATTGGCAAAAGTCAAAAATGACCTGGAAAGGCTCAATAATTTACATCTGTCTCTGGTAGGAACTACAAATGTCATCAAAATGTTAATTCTTCCCAAGTTCCTTTATTTTTTTAGAGCTATCCCCCTGTTTTTTGAGAATAAGTGGTTTAACTCATTAGAGATTATTCTGAATAAATTCATATGGGCACAAGGCAAGACCAGAAGGGCTTATAGATTTATGGCTTTGCCGAGAGAAAAAGGGGGGTGGGGAGTGCCTGATTTCAGGATGTATTACGTTGCTGCTGCCCTGCAGTATATGCAGGGGTTAATTGGGGGAGGTGGTAAGACACAAAAAGTTACAAGTATGTCGACAGAAATTTACAAGGCTGTTTTGGGTGAAGAAGCAGAAAATTGTTTTTTAAACTGTACGGAGTATGGGTATTACAAAAGGACCAGGTTTAAAACACTAAATGCAGCTGTTAGAATCTGGAACGTTTTTTTAAAGAAGTCCGGCCTTGGCAGGTTTAATAGATATGTTAGATTATACAAGAATAGGTCATTGCCTGCAGCAATTTTTGCGGACAGTACAATGGCTGGCTGGGCTGAAAGGGGAATTGATCAGATTGGGGACCTCAGAGGGGTTGAAGCGATGTTACAGTTTACAGATCTTGTGACGAAATTCGACATTGATAGGAGATCTTTCTTCAAATACCTTCAGGTTAGGAGCTTCCTGGGTAATAAACAAGGAGGACCTGCAGGATATCAGAGTAATGAAATTTTAGAGAAAATACAAATCTCTGCAGACTGTACAATTAGGAGCCTGTATGCATGCCTGGTGAAAGGAAAAGCAGATGATATGGAGAAATTTAGTAACAAATGGGCATCTAAATTGAGTATACCAAAAGAATTATTTCAAGAGTCACTTGAGCTTGCGCGTACGGTTTTATGTTCGGCACCTCTACAATCACAGCACTATAAAACGTTGTACTTTTTATATTTTACCCCAGCAAAAATAGCTAAATGGGGAGGTACTACGGGCATCACGTGTCCAAGGTGCAATCATCCAGAGGCAGATATAATCCATGTTTTCGCCACCTGTCCACAACTGTATACTCTGATTGAAAATATTGAACGATTTCTAATTAGGTCATTGAAGTTAAGCATAACCCTCACACCATCAATATTATTGTTGGGGATGGATCAGGATGGAGGTATAGTACATAAAGGGTTTATCTTTGTGGCTGCTGCAGTTTACAGACTGACTATAGCTAGAGCCTGGTTAGATAAAAATCCTCCTATTATGCAAACCTGGTTGGCTAATTTATTGGCAGCCTATAACTTGGAGAAACCTATTTATTCCCGAAAAGGGATAAGAGGTAAAATGAGAGGATTAAAAATATGGGAACCCATAACTAGATGGAAAGAGAATATGGGGCCTCAGTAAGATTAAGGGCTATCCCTTGGTTTTTGTTTTTTTTTTTGTTTTTTTCCTCTTTGTTTTTTTTTTTATTATTTACATATATCAAATGAGTCGTTATTGCCGATCTTATGTTTTACCTTATAGGCAAATAATATGAAAAGTATTATACAAAATGTATAAATGTATGATGTGTAAACTGTGCAAAGTATGGAAATAATAAAGATATTAAAAAAAAAAAAAAAAAAGAAAGAAAAAGAGAAAAATTCAGGTCATCACCTTTAAGATAAGCAACTTACACCAAATCCAGTTTACGTGTCACAAGACCCAATTTATCTAACAGCCTACCTTTATATTGTTTAAGAATACATTTTAAATGCTTCCAGGGGTCTCTTCCCACCTTCAGTAAATAGGTAATTAGTTCAGGATCATCATTTTGAGTTAAAGGGTCCTACTATTGGACATGAAGTAACATCTCTCATATTTACTCTCTCTTCTTTCACCAAAGGCTTTCTAATCCACAATTTAATATAATCAGTCACATTTTCTGAGGGCCACCAGCCAGAACTGTGGGGTATCATCTCTTTAGAATAAAATAACTTTTTGACCTAATGTAACCTTTAAAATATTTGAGAAACTTCATTAAAATCCATACATTTGTTTTGTGAACATTTGTAAGTATTTAAATCCAAAACATATTCATCTACATTATTAAGGTCATCATTAAAGTAAGCTTGTTTAAAGACTTCATATTTTGCAGGGTGAACCAGCCCTGTTTGTGTGGTTCTATGGACACCTCTGACTTCTGTGTTGCCAGCGACACATTGTTTTTTGCTGACTTGTCAGTATTCCCTAAATCTTTCTTTTTTCGCAAATATTTCCCACTAGTAGTTTTATTGACCACACATTCATCTTCAGATAAGGACCAGAATTCCTTATTATCACCTTTCTTTTTCCATGGTAAGACATCTTGGAATGCCTCATGCACAGATTCCTCTACATGTTTTAGAACCATATTTTCAATGATCTCTTTCTGAACTTGTTCTTCCTAAGGATGTGCCATGCATATATTTGACATTACTGCCTAATCTCAAAATCTCTTCTGATAATATTTATTTAGGCAAGTCTCCTTCCTTAAGTCTTCTTTATATTTGTTTATATTGCATAAGGTAATTCATAAAAATTAGCGCACTTAACTGTGATCGCATAGTTAACAAATACTTCCAATTTTCCACGAAATTTGAATACATTTTCTCTGGCTATATAAAAAAATGTCACCTCAGAGATGATCTCCATAACAGACTCTGTTCTGTTAGGGAGACCATCAGTAAATAAACAACCGCACACTGAGTTTTGTGTGCATTTTAAAAGAGCATCATATGCCCAAAGTCAAAATGGCGCATCAGGCAACCAGCATGCATTTAAAGCAATCTCCCGTTCAAAGAAGTATTATACACATTTTCCTAATCAAATACATTAGAAACTGCTTCAAAATGCCCTTAGATCAAGGGCTTTCTTCTCGGAGACCAGTACCAAAATAATCTGATGAAAATATAAATTTCAAACTTCAACCTTCAAATCTTCGCTAGATAGTTACATAAATACTGATTGTCATCTGTTAAACAACCACCAGTATTGACTCTGTACCGACCTTCCCACATGGCCCAACTGCTCTGTTCAAAGGGCCTTATTCATGAAGGAAGCTTACACTTTTGAGTAATTTACAACTTCTGGCTATTCACAAAATCTGTGTGCAAGATACTACAAAGAAAGTAGTAAGTTCCGTCAATAGTGCAACACCCTCCGATAGAAAATAATGGAGGTAAGGAATTAAAATGAACCCTATTCTATGCATCACTTAAAAAAATGCCCAGGAAAATCTTCCTATATCCCATATTGTTTTTGTCTTGGCTGCCTGTTCCTGTCCCTTCCGTTCTAGAGCCCAGGTCAGCCCTGGCTGTCTGTTCCTGTACATTCAGTTATAGAGCTAAAGAGCTGCTGACCACATTTTTCAGTGTCAGAAGCTGTGTTGTAATTTTTATCCATAAAAAAGTTTCACTTTAGCTTTCCTATGCTTTCTCTTTCCAGGCCACCCATTTGACCCATATCTCATGCTAAATAATGCTGTGAGCAATGTGATCTGCTCCATCATTTTTGGAGATCGATTTGAGTATGATGATAAAAAATTCCTAACGGTGATGAGGCTATTCGAGGATATAATAAAAACTACTGGTGAATTACTTCCACAGGTAAGTCATGAATACTACAGTGGCACTCGTTCACACAACCTTTACTAAGTCCTTAATTATGCCTGCCCTGTTATATTCTGATGAGTGCAGTGATAGGAGTTACCACACACTGGAATTATGAGTGCTCCAATCACTCCCACACCCCACATTTTTCCCTTCGAAAATGTCAGCAGATCAGATCTATCACAATGTAATGACCCAGATAAATAAATACTCCATCCCAAAGTATTGGAGTTTTCCAGGCCCGGTGGTTACCTAAGCCTTCCCCAGTGAACTGCCACCGACAGGCCGTCTGTGGTGGTCTGCCCACCAAGAGCCTCTCGGTCCGACAACTAGATTACAATACTGGCAGACAGACCCACAGTTGTCAGGAGGGAGACTGACACTTCCTCAGGATCAGTGATCCCAACAAGGCAACGGTTGGATTCATAGTCTCAAATGTCAGGGGTGCCAGAGGAGGCACCGCCGTTGGGAGAATGATATCCTTTTCCAACAGCCCTTTCATGGTGGGAAGACTGCCAAAAAAGGCTGTCGGAACCTGAATTTGGGGGCCCTAATTGGACCTCATCCATCATGGACCATTGTAAAGGGGCCCTGGGGGCATATATGGTGCGCACACGCACCTCCATGCACCATGTGCCATGCAGCACCTGGTGCATGGCACACAATCCATGGATGTGCAGAAAGTGCTCCTTTTCATGGTGACATGCTGCAGAGCTTTTCCTGGGCCGCAGCACAAGCCGCCATGAAATGGAGCACTTTGCGACACCAGCTCAGCAGTCGCATTGCAATGCAGCAGTCAGACCGCCACCTGCTTGTCGGGCAGTCTCCTGACCACTGCGATACCGGGCAGCGATTCGACTGCCCTCCAGCTATCATAATCAGGCCCTTAATGTTTTGGAGCATCTTGATATCAAGTTGCCAACTTTTAATTGTGGCATTTCAGTGAGCTTGTAAGTTTAGATTATTTTGAAGTTTAACCTAAGAAACTTGGTAAATTCAGTGTGCTTAGGATGTCAGCTTAAAATGTCTAGTGAGTTCAGTCAGTCTTGGAACCCGGGTCTAACTGGGAAAGGAAGAAATCAGGAAAAATTCTGTATTCATTGGGTTTAGATTCAGGTGGTTGGAGGAAATCAAAGTTTGATTGTCTTTTAGGATATTGGCTGAGAAAGAATATGTCTTCTTTGGATTGGACTTCCAGATATAGCTGTGCCTCAATGGCACATAGATGGTTGAATAGGTAATGTTTCTGGTTGGATGTTCCCTGTACAGGTTACTCCCCCACATTGAAGATACAATTACTAGGACATAAGGCAGCCGTCAAGATACATTTTCTACTTGATTCTATACATAGTACAAATGCTCCCTATTAAGATCCCTCTTTACATTATCCAAATATTTCAAAGTATACTTTCCGGTGTTTTCGGGCTGACAAATCTCTGAAGATTTTGAGATGAGTAATTTTCTTGGGCCATTAAAGATTGAGGTATAGCAGTTCCAGATGTGGAAAGTATTTATTAGCTGCCAGTCTAAAATATCTTCTGGATAGGTGTTTAGCTTTTGATGAAAAAGCATACTAAGCAATTATGTTGCTCAGTCCTTGTGCTCCCTTTCTTGCATACCATCTGAATACCTCCAGGAGAGCACTACCAATGTACCTATATCCATGCTAGCATAATAGAGGATTAGATGTAGAAAGTTAAAAACTCAAGGATTCATATAGCGCTTGGCAGAGCAGGAACACTGGTAAACCTGAAGTGTTCCTTCAACAGCATACTTGAGGATCCCCTTACTTTATCTAGAGTCCGTCAAACACTGGGTTTATAGTCAGGGACCTTTGGCTGTGCTGGCACACAACTTTGACCTTTTAGTACAGTATTATGATTACTTGTTTTTACTACCTCAGAGGCATGGTTTCCTACCTTGTGAGGTATGGTGGTCTGAAGTAGAGAACATGCACAATGGCTCTCATTCAAAGGTAGAAAGAATCCTACGTGTTAGCTGTTTTTTCTGGTTTTCCAAAAACATTTTGGGTTTTGTATCTTAAAAAAAATAAAAACATTATTGAGCTGCTGCAACAAACTTGCCACCCTTTTGACAAATTCAGTGCCTTCAGTGAAGCCACTGCACCGAAAACTTAGTTGAAGACAAAAATCCCCACCTGCCTGGTCTCTTCTGCACTGGGGGAGCAGAGGCCATGGCCTCTGCTGTCCTAGTTAGTTGACATACTATACTCTCAGAGGCTAAATTACCCAGTCAGTTCTTATCCCTCTCCTCATACTCTGCTCTTCTGTAATCCAGATTTTACACAGCATATATGTCTAAATTGCATGATGTGTGCAACTTGGGTGGATTGCGCAACTTGGATCAACCTCACACTGTGGCATTTCCTCTTTAGTCTGAAGCATGCAATGCATTGTTTTTGTTACTTGTTTATGTCTTCAATATGTCCAAATTTGAATAGATCAAAAATCAGTGTGATCTAAAAATGTTAAGGGCCAGCACTCCTTTCAAATCACTGCTTACTCATCCTTATATTTGCAAGCCCTTGTCTTTTACATATTCTCTTCTGGTTTCCTCCAATCTGGAAAACAACCTTGGCATGGATATTATGAAATAGATTACTGCAACAGATCTGCATTCAGACCTTGAAAGTATCAATTAGCATCCTGCATAAGTGCAACAGTTTTACGCTCCTATATAGATTGTACTTGACCGCAGCCAGATAGAATGAAACATACTCCAGCTCCCCGATGCAGTGTTGGTGAGGTTGCCATCTTTCAGGCAATATAGTGCAGACATGGTGGTCCTACAAATCTGCTCAAATTTTTGGGAAAGGGTGCTTTCTGACAGTAAGAGTATCATTAATATTCTGCTCCTGCTAGCCCCATTGGTTGTTCTTTAAGGAGCTCCTTCATTACAAGGATTATTTAAAGTCTTCCTGCTCACCAGCTTTCTGATTTCCTAATTGCTTCTGGTGGCACCTGTTATACAGGCTTATAAATAGAAATCAACCACAAAACAGTTGACTGATGCATGATGCAGTAGATAGTGGCATTTAGCAGCATTAGAAAATATCACAGCTACCACGAGAGGTATGTCTGTTAATTACAACCCTTCGTAAGACTCAAAACAGTTGGAGTCAGAGTACATACAAATCGTTTTTGTATGAATGTTTTTCCGTGCTGTCAAACTAGTCCTCTTAGTTTGAAATACACTGTTCACTTGACTACAAAGCAGTCAGCATACTAGTATATAGAACCATTTATTTATGAGAAATGCGTGGTGTACATTTGGTCATTCATCTCATATTAAGGTTTGATTATGCAGCGTATATTGGGTGCATGTAGTTGATCTATGAACACTGATTTACTTTATTCCCTTACTTCTTCTTGCGTTGCTGGTGTTGGTGGCAATGCTCTTTGTCCACTGTGCTTCTTTGATGTCCAGATGTTCAATTCGTAAAATTGGACTCTATTCATTGAACGCCTTAATACCTTAATGCAAAGGTAGTAAAATACTGAACTTAGGTCCAAATTAACCATGTCATGAGACTTACGTACTTTAAACCATAGTAATTGGACCTTTGTATTCTCAAAAATTATTTTGTTTGAGGAGAAACACCATATTTCCCCTAAAGTTCTCTTCGACACCTAAACAAATTGAAAGAAAGGTCCGGTATGCTTAAAATGTACGATTCTCAATGAACTGCCAATAAATTAATAATAAGAGAGTCCATATCTCATTGTTTGTGGGAATATCATTGACCAAAACATCCTCGGCATAAATATTGTGGTCTATACATCTTATACAAAAATATTGACTCGTTTATGTCGACTTTCTGATATTAACTCCAATGTGGAGCTATTTTTAGGTTTCGCCTGAGGCTGGAGCTTCTAGCTCTGCCCAGGAGAAATCTATTGTCTCTACAGTGTACTGCTTAGTCCCGCCCTCTGTTCCATTGGCTAGCTCCATAAATGGAGGCTAGCCATTGGAAGAGATTGGCTGTCAATCACGCTTTCCCCGTGAAAACGCGATTCGGGGGCGTTTCTGACTCTTTTTTTAAGTCCCGCCCCTTGTCCCAGGCCGCGCTGTGATTGGCTGCCGGCCCGGGACAATCCTGTGACGTCATTCCCCGGGCCGCGCGTTGATTGGCTGCCGGCCCGGGACCTGACTTGTTTACTTTGCCTCCACTTTTATTTTTTTTATTTTAAGAGCTTGTTTTCCTTTTCTTTGTAAGAAGTACCAATTTAAGTGGAAGTCCCAGCGTTCCCCTTTCCTTGCCTCAGACAGGCCTCTGTTGGAGAAGATTCGATGCTTTTGCTACTCCTACCCAACAGGAAGCAATACGTTCAGACACGTGATTAAATCGGAAATGAAAGTTTAAAAGTACTGCGTCGTCAGAAATGCTGTCGAGTCATCTTCCAATCGGAAAAGAAACCTACTTTCCAATAGTTCAACTGCTTTACAGTTTTCACGCAGTATTTGTTCATCTGCGTTCTCCGATTCCCTAGAGTGCATAGATTCGGCCTCTGCGCTTTCTTTTACAGCGGTTTAACAGTCCACGCTATTTGGTGTCGGTGCGAGCTGTGTTTAGCTCGGCAGTTCTGGAAGGGCGTTCCCTGTGCTTTTATGGAAACCAGATGCCTATATTTGCTTGAGAAAAACCCGATTGTGCAACGTGTATATTTCATTCATTAAAAAACAGTTGGCGTATTATTCTCTGTGAGCTGTTATTCTCTCCGAGCTGTTTTTTTATTATTAAATAGAATCCAGGTTGCATAATCTTGTTTTGATAGGAAGGGGCGTTGATCGTGTTCGTCACACCCCTGTTCCCTGTCTCCCGGATTGGGCCTCCTCTCCTCGCTCGCTCCCTCCATCAGCACGGCTTCAGGGACACCGCGCTTTCTGAGCGCCATTAATCATACAGTAAACCATGTTGGAGGCTGGAGCGCATAACAACTAATGGTTAAAATGTCCATTATTTACAGAACAGTAATAAATACGGAGAGGAAGAGAAAGGTGAAGGCAAAGCCTACAAAGTGCATATCTGCTAAGCCTGGCTAGGTATTTATAAGATATGTTAAGATGGCATCATAAGTACGGCAGGAAACGAAAATATAAATAGCGGTAAGTTCAAAAACAGTGCTTTGGTGACTGATGGAACTTGGTGACAAACGGAAATTAGCACAGGAGCTTGCATTCCTGCTGGAAGAGGTGCGCCCCGAGGGCCCTGTTGATGTCCTGGTGTATAAGTGGTGTCTGGTATTGCGTTGATTGTAAAAAAATTCTTGTACCTAATAGATATGTGTGATATTTGCGTAAAACAAGCGTGTAGTTGTGCAATATACGATATACTATTTGTCGAGTATATGTTTTGCAGGCTGCAGTATTAAAATAGGTGGTGTGTGTGCGGGACTGGTTTTCACTGGCAAGTAGTTATTTACTAGTCTATGTGAGAAATGTGTAATTGCTACTGTCCAGGGCTATGGGCGTTGTTTGTCGAATAAAGTGTGAAGTGCTGTAACTGAAGGGAGCTCCTATTAGTAACGTAATGAATAGAGAGGGCACATTTTACATTGCGAACGTTTCTTATGTTTGTTTTGAGGTAAGCTTGCATTTTCCTATAACAGCTGTGTGTTAAGGCCTCCAATACACAGATCACAGATAAACAAACATAGTCCAGAATATAAAGTTTGTACCCCTAATTAGATTACTGCCCTTTAAAATCCAGAGCAGCTGGTGGGAACTCGACACCTGGCAGCGTTTCGCGTTGTCCTCCCTATAATTAACTCTTCATCTCGCAATCGCTAAAGGCAGGTTCAGGGGCGCCCTGAGTCCACCTTCAAGCACAAAGAAGAGAGAAAATTTGCTGCGTAAACAAAGTCCAAACAGCTCATGCCTGTCAAATGCCGGCAGGTTTGAATTATATTTAATAATGTGTCCACATATAAATATGTGTGCAGAATCAATGTCCCCGTGCACTCTGCTACTTAGATACTCTGTTATTATTATTACAATGTATAATGTCTACTCCTAGCAAATATATGTAGGGGCGGGTGTTAATTACAGAATGTGGCTCTTACAAATATGTGTCTGCATAGAAGTGTAGCCTGCTCCATCTGTACTTTAATTAAACCGCATCTATTTTGTTGGGTTTTAAAGGGCCTGGGGCATCTCTTCCATTAGAAGCAGCGTGTAAACCTTCCCTTGCACCCGAGCATGCACTCAGGCTGTGGCTTTCGAGACAATGGAGGGAGGACGGTGGCTCCTGGCCCCCTCAGGTGCTGCTCTGCATTTTATGCAAAGCTTAATCTGGTAAAACTATAAACGCAGGGGCCCGGAGCCGTTCCCAGGAGCCTGCTGCTAGTTCTACTGAATGTCCGCATCCACCAACACTGAGACAACCTCGTCTTAATCTCATCTCAGGGCTCTTTTTTTCACCTGCTCTCTATCTTACTCACTGCTGATTCTTATTCATACCTGCTTTCTCCCTTTCTCCAATATTTCTCTTCCTCCTACCCCCCCCCCCCTCTTTGCTTCCTTTCTCATTCTTGTTCTGGGTCAAACTCTGAGGGTTAAAAATAAGTGCGGATCACCAAACGTCAGAGCATGCACCTAACCACCGGCACAAATTAAGCAGTGTTTTTATGAATGGACAGCCCAATTCATGCAGTTTCTCACAGCACTTTAATTAAAGGGCATGCGACGTAAGTGATCTGATTGGCTGCTGTGACCCACCACCCGTTCCAGCATCTGCAAAATGATGAATGCCCCCTTTCTTGTATAGCGCTGCTGGCTCGGCGCTTTATACCGCCGTTATCGAAATCCGGCAGAATAATAAAAAATTATAATAGGTATAACCATGGTAATAATGATGACAAAGATAACAATGATGGCAATCATAATTGCGATTTAGATAAGAGGTTTTTTTTGCACTCACACACTCCATGGGGCATGGTGCCTCGCCCTGCAACGAGTATGATTGAGTAGCCACTGCCCCTCATTACAGGGGAGCGGCTGCATCTCTGTTGCCATGGTTACTGTGCAAGCATGTCCTGAGTGGTTCTCTGTACAGTGCGCTGACACCTTCCTGGTAGAGTTATGATTAATAAAACATGCAAAATAAACTCGCTGGTTGTAGTGTCAACACAGTTCTGACACATAGGTACCATTGACTATTTCCAAACAATGCTTGTTTATTTCTGCCGTCCCCATAGCACTGCATCACAGTTAGGGGCACAGAGAGGTCAGGTTTTTACGTTGAAGTTAGTAAAATTATCATCTTTAAAACTTCTAACATTATCACGCTAACTACGCTACTTAGAAATAACATTAGTGCGTTATGAAGCGCTAATTGAAAACATATTGATGCTTTCAGCAGAACACGGTGGCAGCGTTGCTAAGTAAGGCCTCGTTTCCCTCCAGGCTGGCCTTATTCTCCCGCAGCAGTGCACACCCCCTTCCCTCCCCCATGTCTGAGCTGTAGCTGATGCTCACGGTCCCCCCTCCAATCCCCGGATTGTAGCGTTATTCGTTCAGCATAAGGGAAGCAATTCATTATTCTTATAGTCGTGATGCAGGAGGCTTTGAGGCAATACCCCAAACCCTCCATTTGGATATTGGTTCATTGCATTTTGTTTCAGCCCTTGCGGGAAGCTGGGGAGGGGCGTCCTGCGGGTTTGTGCACTGCTGTCCACCTTTTTTGAACCCCTCACAAGGCGCTTAGTGCTTCTTCGAGTATCCTGAAGGAACACCAGGCGGGTGGGAGAAGTCGCTGGTGTCCCCAGCTGACAGTGTCTCTTTGTCGTTCTCACACTGGGGGCCAGTGTTTCTTAAAAATTATGCGAGCCTAGAATATCATTGGGGGCGCTGTAGAGACCCTTTTAGTAAGAGGGCGGACTGTCTGGTCACCATGAGATGGATCCACGTGAAGCCTTCATCTCGCGCGTTGGAATCCAGCTCTTAACTCAGCCTTTCATCCTTCCGAGGTCGGTAATATAAGTACCGTTTATTTAGGTACTGAAAGAACACAGTAGTGGCAGAAAGCTCCATATAAGAGTGTCCACTGTTGATGTTCTTGTTTTCCTTCCCCTCTAATAGTCGTATTCTTATTCTTACTACTACTGTTGAAAAGTCTATACACTTACGCTGCCTTCTGGCCGCTCTCGGTGCTAGCAATGTGTGTGCGTGTGAAGCTCTGCCTTTCACAAGAGAGCGCTCAGTCCGAGTCTTCTCTATCAGAGGCTGTCAACTAAGCTGTCTGATTTCTCCTGTCTTCACAAACGTAGACTGCTTGGAAGCTAAACTGCTGAAAGAAACAATATATAAAATCAGGGTCCTTAACTCTTTCCACGCAGACATAATCGGTGTAGGACCTGTCCTGATTATTTTATTGTGAATTGCACCTGCCTATCCTATTATGGGCACGCCCCCAGGCCAAGTCTGGTGGGTTGCAAGTGACGGAAGGACACAATTGCTTCTAGAGTCATGCTGACTATCATGAGAAGCCCAATAAACACACATTTTTTCACATATTCCAATGCACTTTTCTGTTTGTTAACTATTCTATATCTATTACGTGTTGAGTGCAGTGCATGCATGTATAGAAAATCGGCCTCTTTAATTGATTGTTGTGATTGTTGTTCCAGTGCCGGTATTAGCATCTGAAACCATAACCCTGCGAACAATGATCAGCCAGTAGCTGCCACGTGCTGGGTACCAGTAGAGCCTTTATCCCTGCTGCAAACATCCCGTGTGGTCATTAATGCAAGTCGCGTGTCGCGAGAAAAGAGGCACTAAACATTATTTTCTTAGCCAGTCCTTTTGTTAGGATCGGATATGGAGCCAAGGAGGGAGTAAGCCAACTGGGCATGTTGTTTAACTACAAATTATTAGGTTTATAATTGCATCGTAATTCTGTTTTTGGCATGAGCAGTGCCCAGCCTCCCTTAACAAGGTGGTTAGTGGAGCTGCCCCTGTAAATTGGATGTTGGCATAAAATAGCCCTCCTATTGCTTTCAAGTGATACCGAAATATTGCCGACCCTGCAGGCCTTGCTGTCCGTACATTTGAATAGTGTTTGGTGCAGAAAACTAATGAGTTTCAGGGCCTTGTCAGAGAAAGAAGCACTATATATTGGTGTAGCGAGCTACCCATCTGCTAATGAGCTTCACCGCGTTGTCAGGGTAATGAAGCGCTATAAGTGTTGTCACAATATTGCACGAGACAGCTGCCTGAGACACACCCTTTGGTAGGTGGTGCACGCCGACGTAACTTTAGGCGATGCCCATTGTCTCTGGAGAATAACTCTGTCCAAAGTAGCTGATACCTGTGAGAGCTCCAGCAGTCTACGTAGACCTGCATTTTGTACATGACTGGGCTGTTGAGCACCATGTTTAATATTCAATATTCACTGAACATTGAAGAGTCAGTGAGGTTTCAGGAGACAACTGGTTGTTTTCCATAATTAGGTAGTCTCCCTTCAGCAACACAAAACAAAAAAAAACAGTTATGATTTTACTCTCATGTTTCTTTAATTTCTTTTCCTTTCATCGCTATAACGTGGGTAATTAAGGCATCAAAGATGGAAAATTACTAATTATCGGCAGGACGGCGTTTGATTTCAATTTGTAAAATGTAAACCTCTGAACCAGAGTGGTATTTGAGCAGCAGCCCCTTTTCGGCGCTTCTGTGTCTTAAAATGTATAGAAACACATTCAAAAGAGCACATGAAATGGTGTCGAACTTCCTTTCAATGCTCATTCGAAGTCAAATATTGGTGTACAGCTAGAAATACCACTCATGGAAAAAGAAAATTGTGTTTTTTAACACAAAAAGCGCCTGAACAGGTGTGTGTGGCTCTGAGTGTGTGTGTGTGGCTCTGTGTGTGTGTGTGGCTCTGTGTGTATGTGTGGCTCTGTGTGTGTGCGTGGCTCTGTGTGTGTGCGTGGCTCGGTATGTGTGCGTGGCTCTGTGTGTGTGGCTCTGTGTGTGTGTGTGTGTGCAAATGCAATAGATCTAGCATTTGCGAGAGAATAAGCTATTGGCATTTTAAATGACAATGCCATTTATTTATCTGTTTTCAAAACCAACACATAAAAAAAAATGTTGTCATTAACAATGTCAATAGCTCTAACTTTTGCAAAGGCGAGACCGTTGCATTGTAAATGCTTGTTGCAAGTGATATTAAGGACAAACTATTGTTGTCTGACAATATTTAAGGCCTGATGACGAGTTTGGCGGTTTTACTGCCATATTGCCACAGCCGCGGTCCCAAGAAGATGGCTGTGGCGGCGGTCTCCCGTCTGCTATATTACTATGTCACCACTCGGTCAGTAGCGGTGTTTCTGACGGCAGTCAAAAACACACCTGCCACAACACATATGAAAAAATATTTCCTACCTCTTTGTCCTGATGGAACAATAGGCTAGTGTAAAGTCCTTTTCTGTGAGCTGGAGCAGGGTTTTTGAAGTGCAAGTGTGACAGGTGACAGCTCTCACCCCCATCAAGTCAGGATGCCATTCCTGCCAATATCCAGCCCCCTATTGGGTAGCTGTGTGGGAGGAATACACAAAGACCACCTGCCAACTACATCTAGTCACCTGACCAAATAACAGGTTGAAGGCACCAATTGTTAGGGCAGAAAAATCAGGACCTGAGATTGTTCAACATAAGTTTCCAGGCACGAAATAACTGTAGAACTGCTTTTGGAACAAACTTTGCTTCAAACAGTTAGCTATTTTGCACACACAGAACACTAAAATATTTAAACAAAAGAGGTTTTCTTGGCAAAAAATTTCACTTTCGGTTCAGAGAGGGGTTATAAGTGTTCAGAAATTTGATGGCGCACAACGTGTAGTTGTTAAGTAGTCACGAAAAGGTAGTATTGGTTGGTGCTGCTTGTACAGAGAGAACCCTAAAACTCTGAAACCAAAGGGTGTAGGAACTAACCCTTATGATAAGTTAAACAGCCAGTAAAGCGCACAAAACAATCGTAAGGTTATGAGTTTTCAAGGTAGAGTGTTCAAGGTTAACATCACACACGATGTTCTTTCTGTCTTAGTTTAATGGGTATGTGAGAGGGACCTGGCCTCAGAGAACAGCTGCATTATGGGAGATGGAGTCCTCACAGAACTCTGTGATGGTATAATGTCGGATCCTAATTCCGACGCGATGCTACAGAACACTAGAATTCTTGGGCTCCCCAATACATCACCGGCCCCGGCACTAGAGGCATTGGAGGTGCTTGTAACACAAGAGGCAGTTGAGAACTTTTTTTCATTATCTGATCCTTCCTCGGATGAGATTATGAATTTTAGTAAAGATTGGGCAGATTGCAGTGAAGATAGTAGTTCTGCCGAAGCAGGATTAGAGGAGTCAAGACATAATGCAATGTCTCCACATTCGAATGCTTCCACGGTTAGAAGGCGAAAGAAAAGAGGCTCGCATTGCACGACCGGTATGGTCATTGAGGCGCGCGCTGAAACACACGAAGGGCTTGAAACAGCTATTGTGGGTTCTGTGGAAGAAGCGGGATTAAAAACTGGAGAGGAATTTGGGAAGGAGGACGCTCCAATGAATCCTAAAGAAATAACCCTAACTACTATCTATACCACTATGATGAGTCATCGTGCCTAAAGCAAGGCATAAAACCTGCTCACTCAGGCAACGTGTTCAAAAGTCAAAAATGCTGTGCGACGAGCCATCAAACTTTGCACTGAAACAGCTAGTAGAGTGTCGGAGGCTGAGGCAAGAATTCTGGCACTGGAGGAAGAAGCTATTTAACAAAAACGTGAACTTGAGAATGTTAAGTGCACAAAGATGATGTTATTTCATACAAACTGTCTGGGCTGGAGAATCAGGCGCGCTGGAACAATTTATGCTTTCTCAGAATACCTGAGAAGAAGGAAGGGGTCGACGTAAGAAGATTTATTATCGAAATCTTGACCGAAGCATTCACCGACCTCTCATTATGGGACTGGTCAAAAGAAGTGCAGAGAGCACATAGATTCCCATTTAATACCAGAAAGCCTAGGCCGGGAGAGGAAGAATATCCCAGGGCTATACTAGTTTGTTTCAATAACTTTCTTGCCAGGGAAGAAATCTATAGTTTAGCCCGTCCCGACAAAAAAGCTGTGGCTAAGAATTGTTCATTTTCCGTACGACCTGACCTCTGCCAGGCTACAGTCTCCCAGTGCTGGCATTTAAGGCAGCTAATACCAGAATTTCCAAAAAAAGGGGCTACTGTATTCTTGCAGAATCCAGCTAAATTAAAAACTGTGGTTAAAGGGCAGACAACATTTTTCCTTAGAAATTAAAGCAAAGGAGTATTTAGACTCTTTATGAGGTCTAAAAACCAGGGTTTGATTCAGTAA
The DNA here is from genome assembly GCF_964263255.1 of Lissotriton vulgaris. Classification (NCBI taxonomy): domain Eukaryota; kingdom Metazoa; phylum Chordata; class Amphibia; order Caudata; family Salamandridae; genus Lissotriton; species Lissotriton vulgaris. Next base: position 112,057 of record NW_028245180.1, read on the forward strand.
GAAGTTCACTTACTAAAAAACATTGACCTGTTACTGCTACTGTTATTGTTACTATCAGATAAACAGTGATAGAGTTGATACATGATATTTATATCTATTATGTTGCGAATATCAGTTATCTATCACGCTGCTCTTTGACTACTATATGGTTTTTCCTTTTTCTTTCTTCTCTCTTCTTCCAGGGTTTCTCGGGTGGGGGGCATGGCAATCCATACTTTACAGGAACTGATGGTTCCTGTGCCTCATATGTTGGGGAGGTGGGAGGGGGGAGTTCTTTGGATGGGGTTGTGTTGGGAAGGGGGGTGGTGGTGGGGGTGTAAGGCAGTGGTAGATTTCGTGGTGCATTCAGTCAGACAGATTAATACAGCATGTGTTTTTGGTTCAAGTGTTGGTCGAGAAGGATTTATGATACCAGGCGTGGTGTTAACTCTATGTCATTATGAATAAAAAAAATTTAAATATGTACGCTTAATATTAATGGCCTGAATGACCCAAAGAAGATAGGGATTTTGCGTAAACGAATTCAACTTTCACGGATTGACATTTTGTGTTTACAAGAGACACATATATCTTGGGGTAAACACAATATATTGCATAGCCTGGGGCTTGATCTTTTAGATTGTTCTAAGCAGATAGGGGTAAAAAGAGGTATTGCGATACTTATGAGACAAGGGGTTGGAAAATGTGTCAGAACTTCAGCTGACAAATGGGGGCGGTGGGGACTAGTGGAAATAATTATAGAGGGTAATACATTTTCATTGTGCTGTCTATATGGTCCAAATCTGGATGATAATGAGGTGTTTGATACAGTTAATCTAGAACTTGCCTCCTGGCCTCAACCCCTTATCTTCTGTGTAGATTTGAATATTCATGTGGAAGCTGAGTGCAATATCAGGACACTAGGGAGATATAAAGGCCAGAAGGTCAGGATGTTTAGAGCTCTGCGAGCTTTAGTAGTAGGCAATGGGTTATTTGATGCTTGGAATAGATGTCAACCTACTGACCCTGGTTATACTTTTTTTTCATCACCACATCAGAAATTTGTTCGACTAGATAATTTTTTTATTTCTTCCTTTTTTTTTAATACGTTTAATATTGATATTATGCCCCAAATAGCCTTTTAACCATTGATCGGGCTGTCTTATATGCCTTCTTGGCTGATCAAGTAGCTATTAAATATAAACAACACAAGGCAGAATGCTATGAATGAGCAGACTGGTAAAGTTTTAGCTCAAAGGCTAAGACAAAAAGCTGTTATGAATGACATAACAAAAACCATCGATTCAGAAGACGTAGTCCAAGAAACCCAAGCCGGGATATTAAAAGCATTCAGTGGTTTCTATAAATCACTATATAATAAATTGGATAATGGCAGTATCGTACATAGGGATCCATTGGACTATTTGACGAATATTGATAGTTCCCCGATTGATGATGCAGATAAAACATTCTTGGGTGCCCCAATTACCCCAATTACCTGGGATGAAATTGAAGCTGCTATTTTGGGGTTAGCTTCAGGCAAAGCGATGGGGCCAGATATGATCCCCCTAGAATTTTACTGTGTCTTTCAAAAACGCTCAAACCCGAGTTACTCAAAATCTTCCAACAAACTTTTCAAGGATATTCACCAATATCCTGGTCTATGGCTACCATAGTGATTTTTAAGAAGAAAGGGAAAAATGGAGAGGAACTAGGATCTTATCGGCCGATATCCCTCATAACATCAGATAGTAAAATCTTCTCCAAGATACTAGCTAATAGATTGGAAGACATAATGCCAACGGTTGTTTCTAAGATCCAGAACAGCTTTATAAAAAAACGGGACACTACTGATTACGTTAAGCGGATTATTACTTTATTAGATTGGGCACAGGCCACGGGATCCCCAATCGGCGTAGTCTTGCTCGGCGCTGAAAAATCTTTCGACCGGGTCGACTGGAGGTTCCTGTGGTCTGTTTTAGCCTGGAAAGGGCACCCAAGAGAATTTATCTGTGCTGTGCAGGCATTGTATACTAATCCTAAATCAGTAATTCGGATAGCTATGCACACGTCCGATCCTTTTCCGATCACAAGGGGGACAAGGCAAGGGTGTCCTTGCTCCCCCTTGTTGTTCGCGTTATATATCGAACCTTATTTAAATAGTTTAATAAAAGATTCCCCCAGTTGTATTACATCGAATAGCTCACAAGGTCTTCGCTTATGCGGACGACGTTGCGATCATTACTGCAGATGTGGCTTCTGCCCTACCTAAAATGAAAGAACTTGCTCAAGAATTCGGGGAACTATCTGGATATAAATTAAACATCACGAAAACCCAGGTAATACATTCGGATGTATGCAGACCGGATGGTATAGTATTTGCTTCCACAGCCTCTTATCTTGGCATGACAATTTCAGCTAAAGTGGAAGACATTGTCAGGCTTAATACAGATCCATTACTGCTTTCTGTTAGTCGAACCCTTGAAAGGCTGAATAATTTACATTTATCTTTATATGGTCGTACAAATGCTGTTACAATGATTATATTTCCAAAATGTTTGTATTTATTTCGTACTATACCACTCTTGTTCCCCTCTGTTTTTTTAAATAAGTTAGATAGAACTGTATCCAGGTTCTTATGGGGGTTTCGGAGAACCAGAAGATCTCTTAGATGGTGTGTAATGCCGAAAGAAAGAGGAGGGCTAGGGTTTCCGAATTTTCGCCTATACAATTGGGCAATCTTTCTAAAAACTATGGGTATCTTAATTTTTACGGATTTTAAGCTGGATGAAGCTATGGCACACTCAATTTACAAAATGCTACTTGGAGCTGAAGCTCGACTATGTTTGCTCAGGTTTATAGAACTGAGTTACTATAAAAAAACGAAGTTTAAAGTCTTGATCTCAGCGTGGGAAATTTGGAAACAATTTAATAAAAAATTTAGTTTTTGTATAAAATGGAATTATTTTTTTGGGGGAACCCTCGACTTCCTGAAATCTTTAGGGATTCTGTTATTCAGAGATGGTACAATCTCAAAATCTGCTCACTCGGTGATTTATATCAGAATGGGCAACCGGTATCATACTCTCATTTACAAGAAAGATATTATCTTACAAGAGGGGATTTTTTTAAATATCTACAAATCCGCAGCTTTCTTGAGTCCAAAAATTTGCAAAATACCAGCTCTATGAGTAAAATGGAGGTACTGGAAAGCTGCAGGAGAAAAAGTAGAATTGGCATGATTTACCAACTGATGCTTAACAGAATCAAAGATGATCTAGAGGTCTATACTGATAAATGGCGGAGATATCTCGGAATAGAGCAAGTGGATATAGATCTCTAAAAATGGTGAGTATTGTTTTGTTCAATGGGTCATTTAAAAGCCAGCATTTTATGTCTGTTTTTGATTTGTATTACACACCATCTAAGTTGGTGAAATGGCAAGCATCAAAAGGTACTAACTGTAGTCGTTGTGGACACATGTCCGCCGATTTAGCCCACATGCTTTTTCAGTGCCCGAAATTAGCTCAGTTTATATCAGGAGTGCAAGGCTTTTTAAATAATATAATGGAGTAATCACCAATATTATCATCAGAATTAGTGATATTAGTGATATTAGGAGTTCAAGCTGAGCAAACGGCTATTATAACGATGGAAGAGGAAGGCTTTCTATGTATAGCTATGTCTGTTTGTAGATATTGTATCACATCCCGATGGTTAGAAGCTGATCCTCCATTTTTTTCTCACTGGCAGTCTAAACTACTAAATATTTACCAGCTTGAAAACGCTGTATACAGACTTAAGGGCCGGAAAAAGAAGATGTTTGGACAAAAATTATGGGCACCTATTAGTAATTGGATATAATTCCTTAGCCTGGATTAAATTTTATTTTAAAATATTGTATACCTGTTTTTTTTTGCTGTATGTTTTCATGTATATTCCTACTGTGAAAATGGTGATTATGTTCTTTTCTGTGATTAATTAATCAATGGTGATATAACTGTGATTATTTTTTATCTTTTTATTTCTTATGTATCAAATAATCATCCACTGCCAAAAATAAAAAAATTAAAAAAAAGAAGAAAAAAAAGAAAGAAAAACAACAGGTTAAAACTTCAATCTGTTGGAAAAAAATGTATTCTAAGAACATATTCACTAAAACGTGTATGTGCTGTTTACCTTTCTCAAAATATAAATGTATCTTGTTTGCAGAAAATTCTACTCAAAATGGGCAGGCAATGTCCCACATTTTCCTTTTTATTTAAAGAGAAATTAGACCATTGTAGATAAAGGCCCGTTCTTTGATGCTGGTGTGTAATGGCTATAGTATTGTGGGAAAAGTCCACTGTGGGCCTGTGGCTGAGCTTGAAGCACTCCACCTCACAGCTTTTCTTCTTCTTGCGTCCTTCAGATGGTGAATGTGGTCCCTGCCTTGGTTCACGTCCCAGGAGTGAAGCAGAAAATATTTAGAGCTCACAACAAACTCTTCGACTTCCTGCGGGATGTTATCGCCGAGCACAAAGAGGGTTGGGACCCGAGTGTGAAAAGGGACTTCATTGATGCCTTTCTGGAGAAAGTGGAGCAGGTAATGGATAACATTAGACTATTGTGGTCTTCTAACTGGAGGGTGGACCCACTTTTTTGTATTGTTAGCACTTTTTTGTTTACATGTGCCCATAAATACTATACTTGTGTATATTCGCAAATGGCTCTGCAATATTACCAAATCTTCTAAAAAGGAATTAAGCTCAATACATGAAATAAAATAGGGCCCACATTTAATCAAGTTTGCTGCCTCTGTGAAGTTTCCTTTGTTGCATGCCGTTTTTAATGTTGCACCAATTAAATCATCTCTGAAGTAATTTAAACATGCTTTATTTTCAATTAAGTTGAAATTAGCAAGTAAGCCAGAGGGCTGAAATGCATAAGCTCAGAATAAATCATCAATGTCCTGTGAGTGATTTGTGCCTGTTTCTTCATCATTAAAACATATATATGCAAAGCCCTAATTTAATAGTGCATACTGAGAAACCTCAAAAAAACTTCAAGTTATTTTATAGAATTCAAAAGCCTTTTTTCAGTTTCAAGTGTAAGTTTAAAATATAATTCAAACCCTAATGTATGATAAAAATATATTCTGTGGACCAGGTGAAAGATTTACAAATTTCTTGGATAAATTCTCCTGACCTTCTGCACAGGAAGCAGCCAAAGCTCTTGTGAATTTCCCCTGAACTAGGAGGGAATCCAAATTGTCTTGCACTGTTAGCAAAATGATTGCCTTAATTCACCTACTTAAAGCCATTGATGTTACCTTCTTTTCCCTTTCAGAATAGACAAAAATGTTACGCCAGTAGGTAGTTCTACTTAGGACGTGATCTCTATTAAAAAGCTGTTTTTCAGTTGCCTATATCTTTTGCACGGCTGACGGATCCACACAAAATGTTCCCCAAAAATTTGACACTTATTTCAGCTTCTGTCTGGAAAGTTTTGGGGTGGCCTGTCAAGCAGGGGCCGAGAAAAAGGGGAGGTCCAAAAATGTGTTTTCCTCATTTTAATTCCCTTGGTAGTTTTGAACATGATTACAAGCGGAACTCCTGGACGGAATCGCACCAAATTTGGCAGAAAGGTAGCTTTTGTTTGCAGATCACACTTTCTGTGATTTGGTGTGAATCTGTTTAGTATTTTTAGAGATATTAATTTAAAAGCATATGTATATATAGGGACACAGATCCTCCGTGGATCCACCCGCGGGGTATCCGCAGAATCACGTGCCAAAGCAAAGTGCTGATTGGCTAGCCTCACCTTCACAGAAAAGCCGCAACCGCCATATTATGTGACGGGGACCAGTCCCCAGGGCTGAAAAATTGTTTGTATTTTAAATGAAGGGGCCAGGTGAGTGCTTTCCTGACCCCTTGTGTATGTTTAAAAAAAGGCCAATCATGTGTATTGGGGGTTGGAATACCCTAAAAAAAAGAAATTACCACTCACAAGATCCGTAGATCTCTCATTGGGCTTAGGCAGCTTAAAAAAAGTATATATTTATTCAATAATGAGATTTTGGTGTGAGTTTAAGGGGTTTTATTAAAATCATTAGCAAGTATTTATTAGTCATCAATAAGTAATCAATTCATCAGTCATACAATACAGAACAATTGAATATATATGTCTCAGCAGAGAGTCTGGACAGGGTCTGAAAAGTCTTCCATGAGGAATCTAAATCTACTCTGGCACCATCCTCTCCTTCACATTATTTCTTATATCCATACACCATACTCCTGGCTAGCACTATTCTGGATCGGTTGACTCACCTTTGTCACTTTCGTTGTACACCTTCTACTACAGGAGCATGTATACTTACTCTCACTCTCTACTTTCCATGTTAATCAACACTATACGGTTGTCATCTTTTGACTGATGATTTCGGATTAATTATGGCTACCTATGGTATATTAATCAATCACGGTTACTCACCTCCTTCATTCGAGTTTCGCCAAATGGACAAACTTGTCAAGGATTTAGCAATCTATGCCACTGGCTGCACGACTGTTGTGCATGCAATAGAGACATTCCATATGGGTAGTGATGTCTCTCTAAGTGATTTTTCTGTTATTCCCAGCCCTGAAGATTCGCGTGAGCGATGAAACACGTGTCGGCTGGCTGCTGTTTCTATGTAATGAAAATTAAGAACTGAGGATTTCAGTTTACTCAAGACTCCTTCGTCATTCTGTCATTCTGCTACCTTACCCTTTGCAATTTTGTACTTAGCCAATGATATGACTATTGTATGTACTTTCTAATGTGTGTGCATAGGGTATCTGTTCTAATGGTTTGGGTCTCACCGGCTTACTGGTTAGACCATTGAGTGGTGTCACAGGTTTTCCATTCACCCAGTTGCAACACCAATCTATGGTCGCTATTCTGTACACTTATGCACGTTTGATTTCTAGCAGTGTGCCCATCTTTTACTGCCATTACAACCTTTCCCTGTTTCAAATCCCTGTTCAGTTTGCTTTGGTTGGGTAAATCTGCTCCTACAGATTTTCAATCATAGAGCAGTATGGGTACACTTCGTCTGCCTTCCGGCACACACTTGGTCCAATACAAAGGTCACAGGGGAGGGGCCAGTCTTTCCATACATTATACTACGAAGACTTATCATGCAAGAGAGATGTTTTAGCAAATAGGACCGTTCCTCTCCACAGTCTGCTATACATACCTGTCAGCATGGGAAGAGGTATGAGCAAGAGATACATTTTTCTCAAGCCTGACTACAGACTCCGCTCACCCTGGTAAGATGTGTTAGTGGACACCACCGTGTGTTCCAGACAGCACTGCACATTGCTGTTACTGTAGGGTGAGGTCTCAGGGTAGGAAATGTTGGTAATTGGAATCAAAGAGCGTGTTAGTATAACTATATGGATAGAGCAAGCATGTATGATTCTAGTAACACTGAGCTTTTATATGTAATTACGGCCATTTTAAATATAATTGTGCATATCTTATATTTTTTAGGAAGATTTCTGTTGTCAAAAAAATTTTGGCCCGAAGAAGGTGGCGTCTATCAAGTTTTATCCACTGAAATGCCATGTCGACAACTTTAGATTTTTATCTTGATATATTTGTGTATTTTTAAGGTGAAGCCATGTAGATAAAATGTACATGCTTAAAGTGATAGTTCTTTGTTTCTATGGTGAAACTATCTATGGAAATGTATAACTTGTATAACTATATATAAATATCAGATTTCTACCTGAAGAAAGTCTAGTCTGGAAGGGGGAAGTATGTGTCGATTAAATATACCATCACTGTGATTTTAATGATTATATTGTTTATATTTGAATAAATGAAACATTTTTACATATAATAAAGTTCATTGTGTAGATATTGGAGTGAATGTAGTGTGCGTATGAGAGTGCAAGACTTCATTCTGCTGAATATATTATTGAACTAAGTGACACAAGGGAGACTTTCTTTTGTTTTTGATTATAACTGACCCTGTCCCTTTCTGTTATAAGGGCACCTCTCACATTTTTATGGAGTTTAACAAAGGACCAGTCATTTATGGTCTGGCTATAAGGCTATTAGATCATTCCACCCTATGAGGGCAGAATGCCCTGATTAAAAAACAAAGGCCTCCTGGAAACTGGTCAGTCTTTGAAACCCTCTGTTGAAAATTGGGCTATTAGTTGTCTGACCATCACAAGTCATAGGTCCACAATTGTCCTTACTGGGAACTAAACACTCCATTGCAATGCTTGACTCTCACAGGTTATCGATTTGGAGCTGTCTAAGGTATACTCAAGGGAGGTGGTGTGGATAGCAATCTCCATTCACTGGCATGCAATAATAACACTCAATAAATGATTGTCCAGTCAGTACTTTTACTTTAGAACAAGATGTACATACACACACTACTAAATATTATGCAATAATTTACAAATATATACATTGGCAGGCGACAAATACCATATGCAATGGTTCAAGAACAAAAACCTACATGCTACACTCATCATTGGGTACCGTTATGCAATTAGGAAAACGATACTCCAGCACAAATGCACCTATTAAGGACAATAAAACATATCTACTGCAAGCATTAAGCATTGATATTCTTATGGTGAGCCAATAAAGCATTTGTAATGACTAAAACATGTTTGGGTGTTCTATGTGTTTTTAACCCGTTTACCGCTGCGAATATTTCGCCTCAGTGCGAGCGTTCCACGGAGTGGGTGGGGCCGCGTTGGCCGTTGGCCATTCGCAGCACCAGCGAGGTAGTGCTCGCGTCGGCCAACGGCCGACTGGAGCACGGAAGGGGTTAACCATCAAACTGCATTTATAAAATCAGCGTCTAGAGGGCGTCACATTTTATCGAAATTGTGTTGCAACCATACAGTTGGCCCCTAGAGGGCTTAACAACATCAATCTTATATTTATACACTTTTCTGGCCTTTCAGGCCTCCTGAATTTCAACATACACATGGCCCCTAGAGGGTGTAACACACCGGGCTGCACAGCAAAAGCTCCAGCCATCAGAGTGTTTAGAAATGCAAAGGAAATCCAGGGGAGGTGATCATGTTGGGGTCCGCCCAACTTAGGGTGAGGACTCTGGAGATCCATGCAGTGGAAAGGCTGGATCCTGGAAATATGGGCAAAAATGCAGGCAAGAGATACGGCCCCGTAGGGCATTATGGAGTGCTTCCCCGGGTGTGCAGAGAATTTCTTAGCAGCGGCTCTCCCGCTGAGCCATGCAGAGCTGGGTCAGGTTTCCTTTTTCTTCTTTTTTTTATATTTTATCAGACTGTTGCCCTGTCTTTTCTTCCTGAGTGTGTCCAGTCCCAATGGGAGCTGGCGGCACTCTTCCGTCCTGCCCATTTATGCAAACAGGCGTGTTGCAGTGGCTGGCTTCCTTTCCCCCAGTCACAGGCATGGGGAACGGGAGGGCAAGTAATGTGGGGAGCACAGTGGTACTGCCCCTCTTTTCCTTCTCAAGTTGGGTCCCAGGGGTGGGGTCAAGGCCCTGGGCAAAATGACAAAATGGGGAGGGGATCTCAAGCACACCCACAATTTTTTTGTGCTATCCTGGGCAAAGCAGGGGGAAACAAGGCATGAGCCAGGGAAGTATAAAAACTCCTGATTACAGATAAGGTGTACAGATATCATTTTGGGAGTTACATATTTGGAGTTGTTGCACAGAGTACACTCTAATTCAAGACACCAATGCTCTCTGTGGATGTACGTCATGACAATGCGGGCTTTTACACTGCGCTGCCATTACGATGCATCCTTTACAATGCAAGTCGACTTGCGCTGTAGACGCAGGATTTTGGAATAGTATGATTTACTATTCCAACTCCAGCCTACGCAACAGTAGGGAAGGTGTTGGAATAGTAAATCTACTATTCCTTAGTATCTAGCGCCATCCAGCGCAAGTCGTTGTAAGGACTTGCGTTGTGATAGCAGCGTCATAATGGCAGTGCGGTGTAAAGCCCGCATTGTCATGGCTGTCTTCCCTCTCTGTAGGCCAAGTCGGAGTGATACTACACACTAAGGCAGTTCTCTCCCTATCTGTATAAAGGGATGCCACTACAGGCAAAACAGTAAAGCCCACTGACTTCCCCTGTTAGTGTACACTACCCTCATAAGGCCTATCCCAGGTGAATACCTAATCCTGCAGAGTCCCCAAATTCGCCAGGCTACTTGTGCGCTGTTACAGGATAGTGCATGACAGTAGTCTCCCAAGTGCATCCCCCACATGTGTGCACAGTTTGTGCAAACATGTTTATTTGTATCCAGCCAAGTGCTCCTTACTCTTTTTGCATCGCAGTGGCCATATTGCAAAAGGTGGACACTGGTGGCAAACACTCTTTATCTATTTGCCATGTGATTCGCATGGGTGAGACACCCGCAGTGAGACTCAGCCACAATAAAAAGTCCAAAATATGAGTGATCAGAAAAGCAAATAAAATCCACCCTATGGCTCCAAAACCTTTGATTCACAGCTGTTGCTGTGAATGTTTAACAACTAACATCCATGCGCAGGGTCACAGCTGTTAACTGTTTGACATTCACAACAATAACTGTGAAAGGAGGCTGATGTCAGTTCATTCAGCTGATCCAGGGAGACACAAGAGCTGAGCAGAGTTTTTCCCTCCCTCCTTCTGATGCTCCAGTGGCACTGTGAGATATGGGAGGAGGGAAGGGGGAGCTCCTGTGTGCCCTGCTGCACAGGGTCTGCATTTTGCTTTACCCTGAAGAATCCATATATCTTGGAAAGGCCCGGTAGAGAGAGAGGCAGAGGATGTGTATTTGGACATTGAAACGTTGAGAGCAGAAGACCTATATCAGGATGTATAGGCTGTTCCTGCTCCATTGTCTTCAATGGAGATCTCAACATTCTGGTGTTCTAATATCGATTCAAAGCCTGCTGTAGCAGACTAAACCAGCCATTGCAAGCCAACTCCAATGTTTTACTACTGTATGAAAAGTGATGGTATGTAGCACTGTAGTAGGACTTCAATGACTGTAACACCCAACAACAGCAAGGTAGAACGCTAGCAAACATTGTGGCACATGATGGCTGCACATCCAAATACATCCTTATGACCTGCCACCACAGATCATAGTAGTTATATAGGACTCTGGGAGCACAGAAATAGTGCCAGCATAATGTACTAGACACATATGCAGCACTAACATGACACACAGTAATGAGGATGACAGTGATGACAGAAGCACAAACAGATAGGGTAGTGGCAGCAAGAGGCATCAGAGAAGGAACATGGAGAAGAAAGTACTACTTACAAAAAACATATAAAACAAGGGAAATGGATAAAGGTAGCAGTTTCAAACTGACCAGACAAGGCAACAGGTGATAGGATGTTGTTAATAAATAAAAATAAATTCAATTTACGTGTAGAAATAACGTGTAGGCCTAAAACGAGAAGCCACATTTTAAAAGGCAAACTGGAGCAGTAGGCTTCCATAGATACATATGTCAAGTTAGAAATCCTTCTGAATGCAATTTTTCTTTTCCTTTCTTCCCATCTTCTGTCAATAATCTTAGTAATGTGAAGACGTGAGTAGTTCAGTGATACAAATGTTCTGAGCTCACATGATTTAATGCAGAAAAAGTTGGTGCTCGACCTTCCCATAGAGAAATACTCATAGAATACAATAGTGTATTAAATGATGTAGTTTAAGTTTCATATAAATGTTTCTTCATGAATATTTTGCAAGTTGGAATGTGTGAGTAAGGCATGATTTAATTTGTGCAATGACAGACATAACCGTGAACTGTTTTCTTTTATAGAAGGAAAAGCAGTGGGAACTAAACATCGACTTGTAGAATGTTAAAAAAATTGTTTAGTTTAACACTGAATATCTGTAAACTTTTTGTCTTGAAACTGCTTAGACAATGGTAGCAGCCCTGTTCCCAGGAAGGCACCACAAAAAGATTCACTGAGAAAACCTTAGGGATAAATGACAAAATGTTATATTCACACGTGTTGTCAGAGTAGATTTATATTCCTCATAGAAGACTTTTCAGACCCTGTCCAGACTCTCTGCTGAGACATATATATTCAATTGTTCTATATTGTAGGACTGATGAATTGATTACTTATTGATGACTAATAAATACTTGCTAATGATTTTAATAAAACCCCTTAAACTCACACCAAAATCTCATTATTGAATAAATATATATATTTTTTTAAGCTGCCCTTAGCCCCACGAGAGATCTACGGATCTTGTGAGTAATTTCTTTTTTTGGGGGTATTCCAACCCCCCAATACACATGATTGGCCCTTTTTTTAAACACACACAATGGGTCAGGAAAGCACTCACCTGACACCTCCATTTAAAATACAACTTTTCAGCCCTGGACACTGTTCTCCGACACGTAATATGGCGGTTGCGGCTTTTCTGTGAAGGTGAGGCTAGCCAATCAGCACTTTGCTTTGGCACGTGAATCTGCGGATACCCTGTGGGTGGATCCACAGGGGATTTGTGTCCCTATATATACATAATTTGTTTATTAATATCTCTAAAACTGCTAAACGGATTGACACCAAATCACAGAAAGTGTGATCTGCAAACAAAAGCTACCTTTCTGCCAAACTTGGTGCGATTCCGTCCAGGAGTTCAGGTTTTAGTCATGTTCAAAACTACCATGGAAATTAAAATGGGGAAAACAAATTTTTGGACCTCCCCTTTTTCTCGGCCCCTGCTTGACAGGCCACCCCAAAACTTTCCAGACAGAAGCTGAAATGATTCACATTTTTGGGGAACATTTTGTGTGGATTCGTCAGCCACACAAAAGATATAGGCAACTGAAAAACAGCTTTTTAATAGAGATCAAGTCCTAAGTAGAACTACCTACTGGCTTAACATTTTGGCTAGTCTGAAAGGGGAAAGAAGGTAACATCAATGGCTTTAAGTAGGTAAATTAAGGCAACCATTTTGCTAACAGTGCCAGACAATTTGGATTCCGTTATAGTTCAGGGGAAATTCATAAGAGCATTGGCTGCTTCCTGGGCAGAAGGTCAGGAGAATCTATCCAGGAAATTTGTAAATCTTCCACCTGGTCCACAGAATATATTTTTATCATACATTACAGTTTGAATTATATTTTAAACTTACACTTGAAACTGAAAAAAGGCTTTTGAATTCTACAAAATAACTTGAAGTTTATTTGAGGTTTCTCAGTATGCACTATTAAATTAGGGTGTTGCATATATATGTTGTTATGATGAAGAAACAGGCATGGAGCACTCACAGGACATTAATGATTTATTCTGAGCAAATGCATTTCGGCCCTCTGTCTTACGTGCTATTTCCAACTTCATTGAAAATAATGCATGTTTAAATTACCTCAGAGATGATTTCATTGGTGCAACATTAAAAATGGTATGAAACAAAGGACTGCAGTTCTTGGTGCAAATGCTGATATTTGCGGCAGCCATGTCAGTGTGTGTATTTACTGCTCAAACCAGATGGAAAACAATTTCTTCTACCTTCCATTTAAAGTTCTTAAGTCTCTCATAGACAATGCAATGTTACACCTTGCATAGGGTAAAAATATCAAATGTGTATAATGTAGCTTACCTGCAAGCAAATCCACACAGTCCTTTGTGGGATGCAGGCATGGTAGCCCCAAACAAAGGGGCATTATATCAAGAATGGCATTATAATTATCGCCGCTTTAGCAGGAAACTGCCGCTAAAGTGGCGATAATGGGCTTGATAATATGCCCTTGAGAATTCCCATAGAAGCCCATGTTCACACCGGAACATGGGCTTCTATTGGAATTCACAGGGGCCTAAATGCCTTGTTAACAATCTCTCTGCCCCTCGCCGCTGCCGTGATTTTCAAATTGCATACATTCCCACCGGTTTTCGTCTATACAATTGCATCCATTCAATTCAATATTTAACAACCCTTTATGTTGATAGGATTGTATCATATTTCCACTACAGCAGTTCTGGACTGGTGCTTTAACTTGATAACATGAGGGTGAATCACGGAAAAATAATAAAGCTCAGAAACAGGCACTGAGCCCTCATGGAACAAGCCTCTACTATGCTCAGTCAGTGATAAGTGTGCAGACTGTGCGTAGAACCCGTCCCTCCAGAGACCTAAATAACATTAGGTGGACAATCACTTACTATGTGCAGTCAGGACTTAGTGTGCAGAATGTGTTTGGAGCCCACTACTTAAAAATGTGCAAGCCCCATTAGCTGTTTGTGCCCCTTGCATGCTCACTTTGCATTCAATGAGCAGACTGTGCGTAGGGGTTACTCTCTCCAGGGATCCAAGTCCCATTAGATGGGAAGCCCCTATCCAGAACAGTCTTTACTCATTGCGCAGACTGTGCAGAGAGCCCTCTCCCTCCAGGCATACAAGCCTCCTTTTGTGGGAAAGGACCTACCACACACAGAATGTGCTCTCCATGATGCTCTTCATGAAGGATTTACTGCCTTCAGACAACCAAGTACAATTAGGTGGGTGAGCCACTGCTACAGAGAGCCCAAGCTCTCGGTGCAGCTGTTCACAAAGAGCTCACTCCTTCCACATACTCAAGCCTCCTTGCATAATAAAGGGCCTATCTGTACAGTTAGGTATGTTAATAATATGTTATAAAAACCCTAGACATTCACCAAAAAAACAAAGGTTAAAGTGACATTATAGTTAGGGTACTATAACGTTTTGCTTTACCTTAAAAAACCTTTGAAATTCACTGAAAAAACGTTTAAAGTTGCGTTACTGTTAGGTCTATAAATAATATCTTACTTTACGTTAAAAAAAACTTTAGAATTGTACTGAAAAAGAAGCAACGTTTAAAGTAAGGTTATAGTTAGATGAAAATGTCTGTTAAAATACATGTTCGTGTTGAATACCCATTTTTATGACCAGAAGTTTCTGGTTATTGCTCTGTGTGCCACAATTCTGGACAGGAAATATCAAGATTGTTAAATCTTGCACATTCAGTTCTTTTCAGTTGACTCCTGTGCAAACAACAGCCTCTTGCCTTGAGGGACTACTCAATTTGACAACTATAGTTCTATCATCTGAGGGCTTTTCTCGGTCTCTTTTGATCATGCTGAAGCATAGCAGGTACCATGGATACAGTGAGAGAGTTGGAAAACACAGGGGCTTAGTTTAATTGGGTGGGGGGGGCTTCTCAATTCACACTACTTATTTGTACACGGATTGCAGTACAGCAATCCTCAACAACAGTATCTGGGACTATGTCTGGCTACAACACATTGCCCAAAAGGGAGTAGCACTGGTTTCTATATGTCCTCTCACCTCAAATGATGTTATTTTGGAGGTTTACGCTGAATGAAATGTGAATTGTCTGTATTTTAAAAAAAAATGTCTTCCTAGTTTTCCAACTCTTCAAAGAGAGCAAGCAAGTAACATAGTATTGTTTGCTGTGTTCCAGGATTTCTGGTCCAATAAATGTCAGCTGTATTCCAGCTGTATTCCAGGCATAGTTATATCTGTGTGGCACATAATTAGTTTCCTCAATTTTTCCCACTCTTCCATTATCTAAGTTGCATCACTACTGAAAGCAAAACTACACATTGATTACTACCGGTAACTTCACTACACATTTATTAGGCTGCATTTATGTTTTTGTTTCTGCAGATGAAAGGTTATCCCAGTAGCAGTTTCAGTGAGCCCAATCTCTTCTTGACAGTAGTTGACTTATTTACAGCCGGAACAGGGACAACATCCACCACACTGCGCTTTGGGTTCCTCTACATGATTCTCTACCCAAACATCCAGAGTAAGTGCCAACTTCATTCTAGATTATAAATAGGCTGGAGGGGTTAACAGTACTTGAAGCAATATGGGTTGTGTGGTACCAAATAATGCACAGGCAGGATCACCGCCCCTTGTTGAAACCAGTTTATGTTAGTATGAAGCCTACCGGTTGAAGTCTTTTTGTTGAAGGATTTAGAGAGAAAACAGCTTTCAATTATGACATATTTTAGTTCTCAGAGCATAATATAATCATACATTATGGTATTGTGAAGAACACTATGTCAAGGATCTGTGACAAGAACCATGCCATGACTATTATAACTTTTCTCTTTTAGGTATTACCCTTTCAGAGTTACATATACTAATCAATCAAAAGAGAAAGTGTTAAAATAGAATGAACATTTAGTTCATGCTCTTTTTCCTTGCAACATGATGATCAAGGCTGCTCGGATATATATTCATAACATTTAAACTGTGCTGACTGTTCTGTTTTTGTTCTAAATATTTAGAAAATATAGCAAAGTTTCATGGAAAGCTTATATCTGAATGTTTTGTTTGTTGTCATTATTAAAAAATGCAGCCTTGGAGAATAAGAACAGGTAAAAGGGCATAAAGCCATTTTCTGTCAATTATTTTTCCGAAAAGTTCCACCATTGACTAAATACTTTTATAGACTCAGAAGCTCAGAGAGTTAAAGGAGCGAGAGGGACCTTCACGTCAGGTGACAAGAAGCCTTCCGTACAGAATATCACCCACTTTAACTTTAGGCTTCAGGAAAAGTGGTGGTTTTACTAAACTACACCTGTATGTCTCATGAGATTGATTGCTACCTGAAACACATCTCACTCAAATATTGCTTAGTGGGTTGTTGGGTGGTCGCAGTGCAGTCGATTTTATGTCTCAGTCCTTAGTGCCAGTGGGTCTAGAGAGCCAAATGATGTGCCTTAAAATATTGTAGAAAATGAATGAACCTTGCACCAAATATTCTAATATTTGAGTTGTAACAGTTATTATTTTAGTCATAAAATATTGTTGGGAAAATGTAATGAATGTGTTTTTTTTATATGATGTGGTTATGCACTGTGCAATAAAGTCACAATTCCATATCAGGTCAAGTCAGGTTCCTTTGTCAAATCATATCTCAGTCCTGGGTGCCTGTGGCCCAGATTAGTCACGATTTTTTGAAGAAACAAGTGTAAATCATTTAGAAGTACCCAAAGAGTTGAATACGAAGAAAATGCAACACAATAAAAATCCAACACCACTTTCAAAGAAGAGTTTTTATCATTATCTTTAAATAGACACCTCTACGGCAAGATTCCACTATAGGCTTCAAGAGATATGAATTTTCAAAGAAACAATGAATTACAGCTTTTCACTAAAGCAATACATTCTTGTAATCTACAGTGGCTCATGGATTAGGGTCAGCCATGACAAGTGACCTGAAAACGGCTATAAGGGAATTCTTGTGGGGAACAATTCTGACAGTGAGCCAGTCAAAGGGACAAGTCAGGTCCAGTGGATAAATTACCTCGCAGTATATGCAGCCTCCAGTCCAGTTCCAGATTTTATGAGCAAATCACCAAAGAAGCCAATGGAGTTCTCCCAATGCAAGGGATGCAGGAATCTTTAGGTGCTCAAGGATTCTGAGGATGTTCAGCAGGTGTTGGGATCCTACCTGGGTCCACCACTAGGACCACAAGCCCTGAAAGGTGACTTTGGCCTCAGGGTGGATGTCTCACAACGGGAAGTCTAGGTAAAGTCCAGCACAAAACTAATTGCCACTGGTTTACTGGTCTCCAATTAAGAAAATCACAGCAGATCTGTCTTTCTTCATTCCTATCTCCAGCCTAGAAGTGATCTGAAATTTGGGTCCCTATTTTATGCCTACTACAAGCCTAAGGGACTGTGGTGGCTATCTAGTCAATGAGCTGCCAAGTCCTTTCCCACTTGATGATGACTTACTGTGAAGTTACTGTGAAGTGAAGCCATTAGCTAGCACACAATTCACTATGCCTCCCACTTCCAACATTTATAAGAAAAACAAGGGGGACCCAAAAGGTACCTGAGGACCAAGGGTGTATGCTATTTCAAGAGACAAAGGTCCTGAGCACATTGAAAAATGTAAACAAATGTAATATAGAACACAATAGTAACTATATAGTTCTCCTGTCCAGCCGGACCAGGGATTTATTTAGATAGAAGAATAAAATTGAATACAAAAGCGACATTTACCGAAAGTAGGGGACAGTCCTGTACCGTACTTGTGAAGAAGACAGAGTAGTAGAGAGAATTCAAAAGTCAGAGTTTACAGGCAAAGAACCAGAGCAACCTGGACACTTTTTAAATCAGTGTAGGTAGTGTTCTCCAGCGTAGACAATACACAATAATACATAATAGTTACATGTATGTCCACTTAAAAAAGTCGAGGACGTTTCGATCCATTGCTCTAATAAAAACGGATCATCATCAGGACTAAAAATTAAATTATTTTGCCTGGTTTGAATAGTACGCCTGTTGAGAAAGTGAAACAGGGAGGAAAGAACAAAAAGGTTTTTCTTAGAGGGTAAGGAAAGTCAGCATTTTAAAGCGGTATTACCGCATTAGCATTTTTTCGGAAACGCAGTGAGCCCACTGGTATTGTGCCATTGGTGAAAACACTTGAAAAGGTAAGTTGAGGGCGTGCGAACTGTATTGGACCACGAGATAGCGTTGTGAGGTTCAGGAGTGACCATGCTGCGCAGTGGGTGCAAGCCGCGGTGAGACATCATATTAATGCCTGACGTATAATTTCCTGCTAAGTGAGTGGCCGCATTTGTGCATATCGGTTCAAGGTGAGCGGCTATGGCGGAGCTGGTATCAAGGCTTTACTAGGTAGAAGTCATGCCATTATAGAGGGGCTATCCTGGATTGGAGGGCCACCATCGAAGGAGTTAGCAACCACCGCAGTAAAGAGTTGCCGACAACGGTTGTGCACGACGGTACCGGTATTGTGAGGAAGGGCGAGTTCAGGCTTACCTCGGTTGCGAGGGATCGAAGTGCAAGCGTGGCGTATGCCGCTTCGAACTTTTGTACAAGATACGTTATGGGCTTGCGCTGCAAAGGCAAGGATTTAGAGTTAACTGACACATGAGGGATATCACATACAACGCTCATGTCGGTCGATGTGCCTATATCTTACCGAGAATGACACTGGTTTTAAGTCGTTAGAAACTTCAGTAATCGTGTAGAATTACACGTCCTTCCGCGCGGTCTTGAAATGAAAAGATCCGCTGTTGGGAGAAAAGGGAGTGGGTTACGGGGAGAGGTAGGGGGTGAGGAGCGGGCAGCCCAGGGGATAGT
Organism: Lissotriton vulgaris; assembly: GCF_964263255.1. Classification (NCBI taxonomy): domain Eukaryota; kingdom Metazoa; phylum Chordata; class Amphibia; order Caudata; family Salamandridae; genus Lissotriton; species Lissotriton vulgaris. Next base: position 131,149 of record NW_028245180.1, read on the forward strand.
ACACTTACCACATTGTTGAACGGTGTCAAGTAGTATCGGCAAGGACGGCGAGAAGCTGCCGGAGTGCTCTTGCCGCTCGGTGCGCCTAAGGAGCAATGCGCGGCCATAATAAGCGTCAGTGTCAGGTGATACTATGTCACGTGCCCGTGAGATTGCAAGTCATTACCGCCAGGGCACGTAACTTGTAAGGGTGAATGATGACATGATAATAGGGTGTAAATGAATCATAAAGTGCAATTTAAAAAACGGCGCGAGTGAAGGGCAAGGTTCAGTGACAGTGAATCAAACCTGTGACTTATATACAGATTCTGAAGGTATTAAACATTTATACATAAGAGAGCAATGCTGTAGTTGGTCGAAAGTCAAGGTTATTCACCAAATTACATATTAAAGTTTATGATGTCAAGTTTATTTGTGGATATCAGGCTACAATAATGTAGTCCAGTCCTCACTTCTGTTGAGGCCAGTTCGTATAGTGTCAAATTGGATGATGCTCTTTAGTTCTTCACGGTCCATGAGCTGAGCTAGGTTGCCGCCTCTTGGTGGTAATTTGACAACCTTTAGTATTGTCCATCGAATATCATCCTCGTTGTGGTTCTTTTCTGAGAAGTGTTTCACCAGTGGTGCGTTGGGGGTCCTGCACCTAATCCGACTCCTATGTTGACAAGTTTGGGTCTTTGCTTTTTGAGTAGTCTGTCCCACATACATTTTCAGGCAAGGGCACAATATCTCATAAACAACATTATTGGAATTACAATTAGAGAAAGATTTCAGTTCAACATTGAAACCATTATGGCTGAAATTGCGTGTCTCAATTGCATATCCACAGACGTTACAACCACCACATTTGACGTGTCCTAGCAGTGGGGGAAGATTTCAATTTGATTCAATAGTGGATCTTGATGTAGGGGCAGGTAGTGCTGCTCTGACCAGATGGTCCTTAAGATTCTTGCTTTTGCGGAAGGCAAAGAGGGATCTCTCTAAGTTAATGGGGCCTGCATTAATCGTGGGCCAATGCTTAAGGATAGACTTCCTGATTTTATTTGATACAGGCGAAAAGGTAGTGACACACGCTATCCTTTCTGATTTGTCACGTACTTTTGGTGTCAATAGTACCTCTCTCGGGCAATACCATGCCCTTTTCGGGTAGCCACGTTGTTTGAGCTTGTTGGATAGAATGTTGGCCTCCCTAAAGTAATCTGATTTGCATGAGCAATTTCGTCTTATCCGTAAAAACTGGGAATATGGCAGAGAGTCTTTTAATGCCCTAGGATGATTACTGTCATAGCTCAGGAGCGTGTTCCGCTCCGTAGGTTTCCTGAAGAGACGTGTGAGTAATTCACCATCTTTGTGGTAGATTGTCAGGTCCAGGAATGCAATTTGTGCTTTGTCATGCGAGAGTGTGAATTTGAGGTCAGCGCAATTGTTATTCAACCAGTGCAGGAACTGATCTAACGTGTTGATATCAAGATTCCATTTGAGGAAAATATCATCAATATATCGGTGCCACAGCCCAATACCTGAATGAAAAGGGTTAGTATCTATCAGGATTGAGCCAGTTTCCAGTGCATCCATAAAGAGAATTGCCAGGTTGGGGGCAAAAATGGCCCCCATGGAAGTCCCCTTTATCTGTTGATAATACACATTATAAAAGGTGAAGAAATTCCTAGTCAGACACAACTCCAGGAGTTGAAGAATGAAAAGAGTTGGTATTTTATGTGGGCGTGGACGAGAGTCGAGTTTTTTCTGGATGACAAGTAGAGCCACTGTCTGAGGGATGTTCGTATACAACGACTCTACCTCCAGTGTGCATAAAGTATTAACTAGAGGGTCAAAGGGACAGTGTTCTACTAGGTTGACCATGAACATAGTGTCCCTAACATAACAGATGGTTCCTGGCACAAAATCTTTTATGAAAAAATCAACAAAGGCACCCAATGGTTCGAGGACTGAGCCGCTGGCTGAAACAATTGGTCTACCTGGGGGACTATCAATGCTTTTGTGCACTTTAGGGAGAGTGTATATGACTGATAGCCGGGGAGTTTTTACATTGAGAAAACTGAACTCCTTCTTGCTCAGATACCCTTCAGCACAAGCGTCGGAAGTGAGTCTGAGTATAGTTTCCTGGATGTCCTTAGTGGGGTTCCCTGCTAATCTTTGATAGTGATCTGTATTTGCTAATTGGCGTAGAATCTCCTCTTTATAGGAATCAATGTTCTGAAGGACAATCCCACCTCCCTTATCTGCACTTTTTATTATTAGTGAAGGATTGTTCTTAAGTGTGCTAATGGTATCCTTCTCTTCGCGGGAAATATTGAAGGGAATAAACAATGTTTTCTTCTCTAGGGCTTGGAGGTCCTTTTGGACTAGTTTTTCAAAAGTCACAATTTCAGAGGGAACCATGCTAGCAGAGGGCAGAAATGTGGATGGTGGGTGAAAGGGTATACTCGAGTGGATGGTAGGTGAAGGATGTAGTTGAAAAAGGCTTTTAAACGAACTAACCTGAAGAATCTCATGAGTTCCGTTTGTAGGTCTATGAAGTTAGGACAGATCGTTGGAACAAACGATAGGCCTTTTTTCAGGAGTTCCAGTTCAGGGTTTAGCAAATTATGGTCAGACAGATTAAAGATGGGGATAATCTCAGGGGTAAAAGCCAAGGAGAAGTCCCCTGTGGGGTCCGGTGCCTCATTGGAAATTACCATTGGTAATAGTTGTTCCTCGTCCTGCGTTCTCCTGGTGGGTTGACCCATCTCTGTGGTTTCTTCACCCTGCCTCTTTGTGGGGTTTGTTGTTGGCCTGTGCCTAAAAAATTGTGCTGTGCTCCACCGCCACGTCTCGAATTACTGGCCCCTTCGTCAGGATCTGAATTATCCGAGGATTCCGCAGATGTGTCGGAGAATCCTACTAAGGTCTGACGTTTATTGTAGCGGCCCCACGGTCTATTGCTCTGGGGGTTAGAGTAAGCTCTGTTGGGGTAGAAATCTTTCTTGAGGTAAGGGTAGGTGTTCTCGATATTATACACCTTGATATCTTTTTTTATTTTATTGGCCTTTTTATTTTGCTCAATGCGGTTGAAGTTCGCTACGGTTTTATCAACTTGGTCAAGCAATTTTTTGCATTCAGCACTGGGATCTGAGTAGTTAATCTGTTTCAAAATATCATTTATTTCTTGTCCTAGGGATTTCAATGTCTCCGTTGCTATATCTATACCTAGTGCCAACCAATGCCTCCAGCAAGTTGTTCCTATATAGCTAAAGTTGGAAATATATTTTGGGTTATCTGTGAAAATCCCTGGAATATATCGGACTTGGAGGCCTAATGGTATAACAACAGCCTTCAGAAAATCTGTTAGCATTAGTACCATCAATTGAAGTCGGACCTGTTTTTTTTTTTGTTTTTCTAGTTGGTTTGGTAGGGAGGAATCAGCAGATGGGGGTGCATCTGCGGTTTCGGAAAGAGGGAGGGACCCGAACACAAATGCTTGATGTAGTCTGCTGTGTAAAGAGGGGCATGTGCTGACATATCTTGGTGTAACAAGGTGAGGAAAAATAGAGGTAAATGAGTGACTGTACAAAGGCACTAGGAGCGCCCACCTCGTGAAACGAGGTATTGGTTTGTGTAACAAACCCTTGCAATCTGGTGATTGCGCTCAAGTTTATTAGAAAAACAAGGGGGACCCAAAAGGTAGATGAGGACTAAGGGTGTATGCTATTTCAAGAGACAAAGGTCCTGAGCACATTGAAAAATGTAAACAAATGTAATATAGAACACAATGGCACACTTCCAACATGGCACAATAATTCTCTCAGTGTGTATGCTCACAGAGGAATAACTACCTAGGGGACTATTCCTCGCTTGAAAACCAGATTTAACAAAGGCGTTCTCCCCCAGCCTGAGAGGCCAGCCTCTCGGCTAAAACAAAAGACTCTCCTGAAGGTGACTACCATTTGCTTTAACACCTTAGATGCGCGGAAACATCCCTCCCCAGTGCTGCGCTGTCCATTGGAACTAGTGCTGAATGGACGTCCAATGGTCGTGCGCAGCACTGGGGAGGTAGTGCTGCCGTCGGCCAATGCCCCGACGCAGCACTTAAGAGGTTAAAAAAGACCCTCTTGAGTGTGACTACCATTTGCCCTGCAAAGGTGGCTTCACCTTTGAAGCTTGCTTTTGGGCTCATCCCCACTTTGGCGATCATCTTCCCCCAGCAAGCCCTTTGTTTTCCTTCCTGAGAGTCAGTCACACCTCTCTCCAGGAGGGCAGAAGGTGTCCCTTCCTGTACAAAAACAATCCTGCCTACAATGCAGGGATCCTTGCACCATGACACAAGAGTGACTGTGTAGGCATTAGGCAGCCAAAAGTGTGCCAGCACTAGGAAAGGGCAGGAATGACCTGTAGAATTTTACATTCGGCTCATTCCTGCCCTTTCCCTTTAACATCACAGCAAGGTGGTTTGCTACACTGCACTGTGTGAGAAAAAAAGAAAAATATATCTGAATATTTCTTTCAAAATGCTTCCATCAAGACAGTTTTCACCCGTTCACTTTCACTAAGAATATATTTCTTTCCCTCAATCCCATCCTGAACTATGAGGTCCAAGAGGGGTACTCTTACTATTACCAACACAACTTATCATTACAAGCCCACAATATATAATGAACTAAAAAGTATGTCACATTCTGAAGCATATACATCATGGTGCATTGAACAATATATAAACTGGGTTTAATACATGAAAGTCCTATAAAATGTTTACATTTAATGCATACTACACGTAGGGTGGTCATCCAGATGAAAATTGTACATGAGATATGCGCTCAGATACAAAAGATATATTCAGTGCTCTGCTCATACAGCCCCAAATTTACTAGGCCCTTTAGTTACCATTGTGTCAAGCTAATTGACACAAGGCAACACAAGGGGTTAAGTGATATTTACTAATCCACGAAAAGACACCTTGCGCAGCTCTGCGTGACTTAGTAAATCCAGAGTAATGAAAGGCAGCACAAATCGCTACCTTGCATTACTCTGCTTTGAGAAGGTGTTCGTTGGGTGGAGTTTGGGCATTCCCACACATCCACCCAAGGAGTTTGGCACATTCCCAGGTGTACTAAGAGTAGAAAACCTGAGAATGCATCAAAATGCTACGCTGTCCCAACAGAGGCGTAACAAGCAGAACTATATTTATTTCTCCTCATTACGTCCTCTTTCTATGTGTGCTGTAGTTGTTTTTCGTGGCACACTTCTAGTTTCAGAGTTCCCACACAACAGCAAGTCTTGCCTGGGTGGAAATTAAGTGAAAAGTGTAAGCAATGGTAAAACAGGAATGGAAAACCCCCAAATCTGGATTTTCTAAAGATTATGTTTACAATTTTTTTTCTGCTTTACTATTTTATGAAGCAACTATTACAAGACAGACATAGGGGCTGATTACAATGTCAGTCGGAAAGGCTCCGACCAACAGTCAGATTCTCCTCAACTGTGTCGGAACGCTTCTGATTGACTCAGTCAGTTTACAATCAACCCGACCAATTATGATGTTTGCGATCTGAATGTAAAGCCATCAGTCATTCTGAATCGGTTCTGACTGGCTCTTGGAATGTTTGTGTCGATCGGAACCACATTGTAGTCCTCTGTAGACAGCATTTCTGACCTTGCATTACAATGCTGATTTTCAACAGCCTTTCCGAGTTGGCCTGTACGACACGAAAAGGCTGCCAGAAAGTGACTTTGGGACCGCTAGCCGGGTCCCCTGCCATCCTGTAACCTCTGGTTGGGGGCCGAGGGGGTACCTAAGCGACCCCCCCTGTAATACCCTGCACTGTGTTGCTGGCGCAATGAGGCACTTGCAACAGGGTGCAGGGTTTTACACACATACCCCATTTCCCCATAGGAGCTTGTGTTATGGCCGGTTGTCTGTCAGAACACGAGCTTGCATAGGAAACAATGGGACTCCGGACGAATAGTGTTTGGTCGCATCCTAATTGGGTTGGGTGGAACTGCCGATCGCTAGTCGGTCAGAACTAATTCCGAGACATGTCAGGCGGAAAGTTTCTGCCGGACATCGTAGTCAGACCCCTAATTATTTCAGATATTGTAAAGGAAGTAGTGACGACCTACCAAAAAGACAAATGCTTTAAAACTAGAGATGAGAAGATGATCTATGTAGGACAGAAGCCTATGGAAATGCAATAGACTTAATTAGAGCAAAAGGTAAAATTAATGAGGGCCAAATTTGCCACTATCTGCAAACATCTTGTGAGGATCTGGGTGTATTATATGATATGGCTGTGGGCCTTATCATTGAGTACATTTACAGACACTGTCTTGAGTGCAGTCAGAGTTGTTTACTTGACTTTCACCTCAACCCTTTGATAGCTATGGCACATAGTAGCAAGTCTAAGCAAAGGAACAATGTGTAAAGCATTTAAAAGCACCAAACAACAGAATAAGAAAATCATCAAACAAGAAAGGAACACAACAATTTATCAAAATAAGAGCATATTTATTTTTTATATTTAGAGACCTTAATAATTAAAAACCATAGGAAGATTCCAGAGATACAGATATTAGAACTTGTTTTTAATTTTTGGAGGCAACTGCAAACAACATTGGCTGGTATGTTGCCGCCCGACTTGGGTGTCCAAATCCAGCAGGGATGAGGTCTAGGGGGCGGGAAAGGATACATGGGACAGGTACCTAGCCACTAAAGCATTCTTCAAGCAAGAACAGCTGCCATATAGGTTAATGGAGTGGTCCTGAGGCTGAGTGATGCAGTCAAAGATTGTCAAAAGGAGGCTGGTTGAGACCTCGTCCAAAGGTGATTGAGGGGTACTCTGTCGACGGATCTCAGAATCCTACAAACTCCTCTATGTAGGGTTCCCAGGGCTGCCAGCACAGTGGTCACAGTGCAAAACTTTGGTGGGGGCTGGTGTCTTCCTTGGGCCAATGCAGACCGTGCGCGTGTCACAGTGCAAAACCTTGTTGGGTGACAAATCTGGTTACACCCAACACTCACAGGTCCAGCAGACATGGGTGCACCTTTTGGCTAATTCTGAATTGTCTTAAGGGATGCCCTGTGCCTGGTAACAGCAGAACATCTGTGGTGGCTACCAGAGATGCGATTTGGGCTCTTTTAGCTTTAATGTCCCCAGTGCCAATCTGGGACGTAGGCCAACTGGCCCTTGGAGTCACTACTTCAGACTGATGCTGGGAATCAACCTTTCCACAAGCTATGCGCACAAAGCAGGGTCTAAACACTGCTAGCTCAGCGTGGGTGCAGTTGTATGGCACTACAACCTCTCTTTGTGCTCTTCCAATGTGTGGAAAGTAGTTTTCATCTTGTCCTTCTTCCAAGTTCAGGGAGTACTCACTTCTCGGGTGCCAGGGGTGTCTATTATAGCCTAGTAAGTGCCCAGAGGGAATAACACTGTCACTAGCCAACAGGGCCGGACTGAGAACCAAAACCGGCCCTGGCAAAGTGCTCGGCCGGCCCCCTGGAGGTGCGACCGAGCTCTTTGTCGGGACGATTTTCTGCCGATTTTGTTACAGGGCCGCTTTTTCAGCTATGCTGCAAAAACGGCCCTGTAACAAAAACGGCCCCCTGGGCCCAAAACCGGCCCCCACCCTTGCGGCGCACCGGGGGATTGCCCGGTGCCTGCAACGGCCAGTCCGGGCCTGCTAGCCAATGAGCTAGTGGATCCCCTCCTATCTGATTACACAGTTACAGTGATGTGGGGCATCTGGCTATCCCAGATTACATCTTACATGCCACAAACTACATGGTTGAAATCTTCCTCGAGTGTGAGGACCTTGGCAGCCTACTCCAGCCGGTGTGGCTACCAACGGCTGCACGCCCATGGAAAAGTGGTTCTGAAACTGTTTTTCCTTTCCTTGGCCTTCGCTCTAACTTGTCTAGGGGAAACAAAAGGATTCCTGCATGGGAATGTTGCTGCAGCAGCCCTTCAAATGCAGCATCACCTTTGATACTCGCCTTTTGGAATAACACCCTTTGCAGCTCGTCCTGTGGGGAAGGAGCTCCGCTACAGCACAGCAATAGCCTTTGTTCCTGTCCAGGGAGTCGTTCACATGTCTCCACAGGTGGGCAGAACCCTGTCTCTGTGCAAGTGCCTCTGCAAAGTCACTGAACCAGCTTGGTCAACAGTGGCAACTTTCACAAAAGTGAACAATATTAAATTTGACATAAATGGTGACTGCAAAATGGAGTGGTATTTAAGGTGCCCTTTAATTTGATACCTTACATGACATGGCTTCTGTCAGGAGTTAGACGCATTGGAAGGCCAACCGCTAACCCTGCAATTACCGTATAACGCTAATAAACTGTCCACAGCAAATACCACCATGTTAGGGGTTTGCTGTACGGAAATATTCAAAATATATGTCAACCTTAACAATATAAAGCTCCTTGCCTTAGGGCTTCATGGCATGCCCTTGAAGAGCCTTATATATAATTTACTAGTGGTAGTGGGAAATTCATGTGAGCAGTACCGTGTCAGTCTGCAACGGCAGCTCAAAGTCATCTTTTCCCTTTGTCATGCACAGAGGGGCACAACCAGTGCTGTAGGTATTGTGTGGACAGCCAACCTTACATGCCCTGGGTACTTGGGCACCATATACTAGGGACTTATAAGTACAATGTGCCAATTGGGGAAACCCAATTTAACATACCATTTTGAAAAAGAAAAGAACACCATAACTGAGGTCTGGACAGCAGACTTCAGTGCAATTTCAAATTAGAAACCCAAGAGCTAGTAGTTCAAGATGGGGCAAATAGTTAGGGTAAACCTGCAAAAATAACCTGTTTTCTCACACAACCTCCACCAGCTAATACTCCAGGGAGACCTCGACCACCTCCTGATGGGTCTTCATGGATATTAAAGACCTCATTACGATGCCGGTCAGACAGCATTGTAGCGGAAACAGGACCGTCTGACAAAGAGTCGCCGTCCCTCTATCATGATTAGGATGCAACCGCCTTCACAGCAGTCAGAGTGTGAATTTCTTCTATTGCTGCTTGTGCTGAAACATCTATGCACAATGTGGCAGACACCATGTGGTGTCTGCCTAACAATGCATGGATGTTTAGGAGGACAAAATAGGTGCCCTCCATGGCCCATTTCAGAGGGCCACGGGGGACAGAGGCCTTGCCTGGGGCCCCAAAAGACCATTTACACTAGCCTTTTCATGGTGGCAGGCCCAATATAAAAAGGCTGTCTGAAAGGTGCATTGTATTCCCAGCGGTAGTGCCTGAGCAGGCAAACTCCATTTTGGGGATTACAATCCTCCTGCTGCACAGACAGGCTCCTTGAGCCTGTTGAACGTGGATCAGATTTCCTCCTCAGGCATCAGTCAGACTGCCTGTATCATAATACGGTGGTCGTACCGATGATTCAGATGTCGGATGGCCTTCCGCCCAAAATTGTACTGAGCCCCTAATTGAGGAAGAAGGCAGGAAACTGTCTGTCATTATTGCAGGGCTTACTCTGGCTTACATCCTTTGACAGGGTCTTTCCCACTGGGAATGTGACTGACTCCTTGTTTTCTTCACCCTCTCCCATTTCTATGAGGCCAGAGGTACCTACCTCTTCTAACTCTATCTTAGCCAAGGTGTTATGTAGTTCCTATAAGATCTATATAGGTTCTGTGCATTTGGACAACATACACTGCCGGACTGGTATCCAGATTGATTCCAGACACCCCCACCGGGTATATTAGCCTGTGTACCAGCTACCTCACAATGCCACTATTACCTCTTCTTACCAAGGAGAGAATAGTTCTTGGCAACTATCGAAGATGAAAATCCTGATCCCTCAGGACCGTGGAAACAGTAACTTGCTTTTCGCTCAGTCACCCGTGCTCACTTTTTCTCAGAGAGATACACAGAATAAACAGTTGGGACAATTTCAATAAGCATTTATTGAACAGTCGTTTTTCTGGTGTAAAATAAGTGTACTGAATTTATTTATTTTATTTATTTATTTATTTAGGACCTATGTATTGCGCACAAATAATTCCCAAGAGGATCTCTTGGCACCTGAGAAAGACAGGCAATCTATGAGGAGCAATTTAAAAGAGCCATATTTTGTGCAATTTTTTAAATTGGGACAAATTCGGGCATTCCCGAATTTGTTCAGCGAGGTCGTTCCAGAGTTTAGGTGCCAGATAGGGAAAGGCATGACCTCCTATTTTTACCTTCCCGATTCTATGGCAGCACAGCAGCTTACGATTACTAAATCTGAGCTGACGTGCAGGTTGATCCTATTTAAGTTTATTGGTCAAATAAGCCAGTCCCAAACCGTGCAAGGACCTAAAGACCAGGCAAAACAACTTAAAGGTGGTCTGTTTCTTAACTAGAAGCCAGTGTGATTGGTGTAGGAGAGGCAAAGCGGGAGTTCGGGCTGGTTTATCAAGGGCAAGGCTGGCAGCTGTATTTTGCACGACCTGTAGTTTGGATAATAGGTCCTCCCTAATGCCTACCAGCAAGGAGTTACCATAGTCAAGGCAACTAATTAATAGTGCCTTAATAAGAGTCTTACTGGCGCTGAGCCAGATCCTTGGGAAGATCTTTCTCAGCATCCGCATGGTCCCGAAGCAGGGACCTGCAAGCATCTTCACCTGCTCCTCCACAGCAAGCTGATTATCAATCTTTATCCCAAGATTTTTAGCCCAACTTCTTGAGGAGGGAGCCTCTCCCAATTCTAAAGGCCACCAGTCTGAATCATCAGTAAACAGTAGCATAGATAAATGAGTAGAAGCATTAAGAAAGTAAACAGATGGTATGTCGCTACCATTTTGCTTAAAATTCATAAATACAGGCAAGTATATAAAATACATGGCAATAGAATGCGTACTCCTACGATGTACTCTAACTAGATGTACCTAGCATGTGAGTAGGTGTAAAGCCAAGAATCCCTCTAAGATAAAGCCAAACCAATTGTCTGATGTGAGAGTGCGGAATCCCATTCTAGTCTCAAGCTGAACATCCCGAAAGGGATGTCAGACCACTGCGAGCTGGAGTATCTGTATGCAGCGTCTTGCATCAGTGTACTGTCCGGGAAGCCTTGATCTCCTCTTCCTATCTCAGCAAGATACGTTTATATACCCTAATGTATCACCAGGGGTTCTACCTTGCTGTGCCAGTATCGGACCTAGGATGACGTCAGGAATTAACTTTATACATAGTTATTATGCAGGAGATGATGGTCCTGCTGTATTTCAAAGAAACAGAGAATCCTCATGCATAATTTATGAGGCCAGTGTTCAGAGAAAAACCCTACGTACAGTGTGTAGTATTGTAACTAGGTAAAAGGTCAGTCCTTTGAATCTGTTATGTATTTCGTATAGAAGAGAATGTAGGTGAAGGGTTATGATGTTACCCGGACCTATATTGGGGTACCTATATGAAATATAACAAGGGCAACACCTAGCTTACCCAAAGAGGTTATCCATAACTGGAGTAACCCCTCCATGACAACTGAGGTCAGGGGGCCTATCTTGCTGTGTATATTTGGGTCAGTCCGCCAAGCCAAAGATAGTGCAGCCAGAAAGGCTAGCTCCCAGCAGAGGCTAATGAAAGCTGTCAGTACCCAGAACCACACCTTTAGCTTTCCACTGACAGGTGGATTTGCTATGTAGTAGGTTTCCTAGGGTTCAAGGGGTCCTTATGCTTTTTCTAAGTGGGGTTTACTACATCTTATAGCAGACACCCTTATTTCACTCTTGGTTCTGTTAGAGGAGGCGACCCAGTTGTATGACTAGTTAGGATTTTGTGAGGGGTAGGTGAGGCATTAAAAGTGCCAACTCTGGAGCTCTTCCTTCCTGGACTAGAATCTTTTTAATTCACTGGAACTTTCTCTAAAAGTTGCCCACCTCTCCTACACTTCTTTATCTCGCCTTTCCTCTGGGGCCTCCTTTTACTACCAGTAGGTTCAGCACCTCTAGATTCCTTGGGAGAGGTATTGCACTAGGCAATTCCTTCCTTTGGGCTCAGACCAACCTCTGGGAGGTCATTTCCAAGGAGACAATCAAAGGGGGAGGTCTGTACAGACAGGCGACCGCCCTCTGCCAACCAAGGCACCTAATTTCTAATTTCTAATTTCTAATTTAAAACACTTGTAGAGCGCGGCGTACACCTTGCGGTTTCTTGGCGCTGGAGGTTCAGTAACTGAGGGAGAAAGACCATGGAAGGGTGGAGTAAGTTTTAGACGGGGAAAGCCTGGCTGAAGAGGAAAGTTTTCAGGTCTCTACGGAAGGAGAGATACTGAGTTGCAGAACGGAGATTGTCTGGAAGTGAGTTCCAGAAAGTAGGGGCCAGAGTTGAGAAGTTGGACCCGCCCCACTTTTTGCGTGAGAAGCGGGGGATCTGGAGAAGGGACTTGGAGGAAGACCGGAGATTCCTTGCGGGGACATAGGGTTTAATTAGTGAGGCGATAAAAGCGGGGGCAGTGCCCTGACGGGCCTGAAAAACCATGCATCCGATCTTGAAAAGGGAGCGTTGTTTCACGGGGAGCCAGTGAAGCTCTTTCAGAAGGGGGGTGGAGTGGTGATAGCGTGGAAGGCCGTATATCAGCCTGGCCGCCTGGTTCTGGATGGTTTGGAGTCTACGCAGGCTGTACGCTGGAATGCCATGATAGAGGGCGTTGGCGTAGTCCAATCGCGAGATTACCAGGGCGGCTATGATGATCTTAAGTGCCTGGGGGGAGAAGAAGCGGGAGACAGAGCGGATAGTTCGGAGAGTGAGGAAACAGGAGGAAACCACGGAACTGATTTGTGAGTGAAGAGTGAGCTGATTATTCATTTTAACACCCAGTGTTTTGACCGTGGTGGAGGGGGATGGTGCCGGGCCAAGAGAGGGGGGCCAGAAAAGAGAGTTCCAGGGGCTGGATGAACCACCAGTGAGAACCAGCTCGGTTTTGTCAGGGTTCAGTTTAAGATGGTTGTGGTTCATCCAGTCCCTGATGAATGTCATAGTTGACTGGAAATTAGAGACCGAGAGAGAAGAGGGGGACAGATCAAAGATGAGCTGGAGGTCATCCGCGTAGTTATAAACAGTGACCTCCAGCTGCTGGAGTGCATAGATAAGAGGAAAGATGTAGAGATTAAAGAGTAAGGGAGAGAGAGAAGAGCCCTGGGGAACACCGCAAGTGACAGGGAGAGGGGTGGAGGTGAAATCGCCTAGTCGGACCGCCTGAGTGCGGTCCCTCAGAAAGGAGGAGAGCCAGACCAGAGCTGATCCCCCGATGCCAGCCGCCTTGACACGGGCAAGTAAGATGGTATGGTCCACCGTGTCAAAGGCGGCGGAAAGATCGAGGAGGACCAGTGCCTGGTGGTTGTTGTCATCCATACCCTTTCTGAGGTTGTCTAGGACTGAGACTACGACCGATTCGGTCGAATGCCTGGGGCGGAATCCTGCCTGGCGAGAGGCCAGACCCCCATTCGCCTCGATGTGAGCGCTCAGTACCGCGGTGACATGGCGTTCCATCACCTTGCCCAAGAAGGGCAGCAGGGAGATGGGGCGAAAGTTAGCCGAGATGGAAGGGTCCGCGCCGGGTTTCTTCAACAGAGGCACTATGGTGGCGGCCTTTAGTGCAGGGGTCACAACACCCTGTGCCAAGGAGCTGTTAAGGAAGGCAATAGGGGGATCAGGGCAGCTAGAGTAGATTTGCTGTAAGATGCGAGCGGGGCAGACGTCCGCCGGAGACCCCGACTTTACTTTGGGGAGTATTGCCAGAAAAGAATCCTGAGTGAGGGGAGGGATAAGGGTGAGAGGGTTTTGGACGGTGGGGGGGGAGGGATCAACAAAAGCAGACGAGGGTAATGGGATATTAGCCTTGATAGTGGTGATTTTGTCCAAGAAGTAGTGGTTGAGTTGATCGCAGAGGAGCTGGGAGGGAGGGATTTGGGGCGAGGTTCGGTCAGAGAATGCCAGGTCATTCACAATGCCAAAGATTACCCTGGGTTTGTTGTCGGCAGACGTTATTTTCGTGGAGAAGTAGTCGGTTTTAGCAGCCAGGATTGCTGATTTATATTTAGCCAGTGATGTAAGGAAGTGGGTTTTAGATGAAAGGCTGTAATCTTTCCTCCACTGCCTCTCCGCTCGTCGGGCGCTCAGTTTGAGTTCTTTTAGGTGGTCGTTAAACCATCTATTGGAGTCCTTGAGTCGGCGGATGGAAATGCGCCGTAGGGGAGCCACTGAGTCGCAACCTCCGGCCAGCCAGGTGTTAATGGCCTTGGCTTGAGAGGCAGATGATAGGCCAAAGAAGGAGGGAGTGGAGTTGCGGAGCAGGGAGGTCAAGGAGGGGAGATCCAGCCTGTTCCAGTTCCGCGCCCAGGTGTTTTTGGCATGCGGGGTTTTGGAAAATGGGTTGTGGAGGATGGAGAAAGAAATGAGGGCATGGTCGGACCAGGGGCAAGGAGAGACAGCCACCGAGGCCAATGGAAGGTTGAGAGACCAGACCTGGTCGAGTGTGTGCCCGTGAGAGTGAGTGGGGACAGTTATATGTGACACAAAGTTGAAAGATAGTAAGGATTCTGTGAATTCTTTTGAGGCAGGGCACTCGTGTGGGTCTGAGGGCCAGTAATTAAAATCCCCCAGCACCAGAACCGAGGCATAATTGACCACCAGATTGGCCAGTAGGTCTTGAAAAGCAGGTAAAAATGAAGGTGAGGGCTGAGGAGGACGGTACACGAGAAGGCAAGTGATGGGAGGGGAGGATAGGAGGGAGCGGACTACTAAAAAAAAAAAAACATTACTAACGCCATAGGCCTAACAGTAATCTCACCTGGGACAGCCCTTACTCTCCTGGCCTGTCCTGGTAAATATTGGTCTGGGGATATCAGCCTGTCGTTCACAATAGTGTGACTCGCACAAGTATCCCAGAGGGCAGTGACTGGGGCTTCATTCATCTGGTTGTGGAGAAAGTGTTTACCATAGTCTGGAATCCCACTATAAAGCTACAAGGATCTTCTCATCTGAAGAGCAATCCACAGAAGCTACACTGACAACCCCAGTTCCTATCTTTTTCTTGTGACAAGCTGACTCCTCTCTGTAGTGCCCAACCTGCTGACAATCAAAGCAGGGCCCAATTTCTATGAACATTTTAGGCTTAGGGTCCCCACTACTCTGGTTATTACTAGAGTTGGGTATTTGAGATGTATTATCTTCCTTTTTAGAGTTCTGGGTCTCTGAGGAGATCACTTTGGTGGGTTTGCCACTTCTCCATTTTCTATTCTGTTTGTCCAACCCCCTCTTTCTTATGATCACCCCCCTGAATTTTCTTGGGAATTATAGTTCTAATTTAATTATCAGTCTTTGTTTTCCAAACTCTCTAGGGCTAGAAAGCTTGAAATCCACTAGATGCTGTTGTACCTTCTCTGAGGAAAAATTTGTCAAAATGTGTTTTTTCACAATTGGTATCAAACTGGTTACCTTAAAGCCATCCACCAGGGACTTAACTGATGCAACAGCAAAGTCTACCTGTTTTCTCACACATCTCTTCAGACTGGTATGAATTGTTTACATTGTGCACAACTCATAATTACAAATAAGTGCTGTAGTACAATGTGCAATGGTGAATATTTGTTCCCTTGCTGAGAAGGTGTTACAAAATGAACATATTTGGAATTCACTTGTGCAAGTGGTGTTCGCTGATTCTAGGTATCTGAGTGTAAGCAAGAAAGTTCCGGCCTGCCATGGAGAGCCAGGAACGGCACTCAGGGCCCTATTCACAAAGGTAAAGTTATACCACAAGTCAAAGGTGAGTTACTACGTTTACTAGTAGTAAAGTTACTAGCAGTAACTTACCGTTGTGAATAGCTGTAGGAAGGATATTAGTAGCGTTAGGTAGGTTCCTACAGCTAGTCATAATACCGCTACCCCTAATAAGGCCCGGCCAAGTCTCAATAAATTAATCCTTGCTCTAACCTTGGTAGCTTGGAAGACGAGCAGTCAGGCTTAACTAAAGGGATAGGTGTGTAAAGCATTTCATATCACCAAAACAGTAATAAGTAAAAGACACAACATAATCAAACTGCAACAGCAATTTATATGTATATAAACTATTTCTATCTTTCAAAATACACCAAAATGACAAAAATCAAATGTAGGGAACCGAAGATATGAATTTTTAAAGATTAAAAATACAAGAAATGGCCTTCTAGCGCAAGAAACATTAAAATGCCAACCACAACTATCTTGTCGCACGGGACCAGGACAAAGTTAAAGTTTCACACTGACTGTGATGGTGTGGTGGTCAGGAGCGATGAGTGCTAGGTCCCAGTCAAAATATTTCCTTTGCACTTAGTCAATTTTTGGGAGCTTTTCTCTCATTGAAGGGCACATCAGCCGGTCCTTGGTTTTTTTCAGATGTGATGTTTGGTTCGTCAACAGCAGCCTTCCCCTGCCCAAGGCCTCGGTGGTTCTCTGGAGATCTTTGTCCCAGACGTGGATGACAGGGAGTTATGGAGTTTTCAGTGGAACAAACCAACATGGTCAGGCTAAATCTCGAGTCAGCGACAACGGCTTGACTCTCAACGTCAAGCTGGTCTTCTCATGGAGCTTTTTAGCAAACTTTGGCAAAAAGTTCCCAAACTTTCAGATATTCTTCTGAAAGGTTTTCTGAAGGTCATAAAGTGTCCAACAGAACCAGCCAAGGGCTCGGAAGCTCTGGTTTGCCACCTGGGGTCTGTAACTTAATCTCCCGCAATGCACTTGAATGTCGGGTAACATGGCGCCACGCACAAGAGTGCTCCCCCGCCATCAAAAATATAACGTAACAAAGGTTGTGAATTGAGGGTACCTTTGTTTCCTCCGTGATGAGGTTAGACTGGTTGGACTGTGTTGGTGTGAAGAGCTGTAGGGAGGCAGGAAGAGGAGTCTTGGTGTGGGAGTGGGCAGCAGTGCAGCTACAACGTTTGCGAGCAGAGGGCCAGAGTCTGCACAAGCTCCCCAGAGACTGCTGCGGATAAGAGGAGCAGCGAAAGGTTGCTACTAGCCAAGGACAGCAACGCTACTGATCCCCAATATGTTAAGGGAAGCTGAAGGGGCATGAAAAGAGACCTACCAGCTCGACAGCCCCCCCTTTGGAGAAAAGAGTGCACCACCTCCGTAGAAAGTAGGTGCGACTCCAGACAAGATCTCCAGGTACACTCTGCG
Organism: Lissotriton vulgaris; assembly: GCF_964263255.1. Lineage (NCBI taxonomy): Eukaryota > Metazoa > Chordata > Amphibia > Caudata > Salamandridae > Lissotriton > Lissotriton vulgaris. The sequence goes on from NW_028245180.1 coordinate 148,319, forward strand.
CACCCCTGCACTTGGGAAATCAGCTTGGGCAAGTCTGAATCTAAATTTACCTTCAGGTACGATGACACACCAGGACTCAAGTGCTATAAGTGCAGGCAAAATTGGGAAATCAACGGGGGAAAGTATGGAAGTTAAAGATTGCTAATTAAAGTGGTCCCCCAGGGACCAGAAGAGTAGGTGGGCCAATTCTAAGTAAGGTAGTGAGGGCAGGGAAGGCCGTAAGACAGCAGGGAAGAGCCTGCAAGGAAGGGGTAGAAAAAACATCTCACCCCCCCCCCCCCCCCCCCCCCCCAGGTTAGGGTCACCCCATCCGTTAAAATCTTCTACAAAGTTTTGACCCACTCAATGACATCGGCAGTGAAGGGCAGTAGAATAATAGCTGAGCCTCAGGAGGAGCCGGAGATGGAAGGGGATAATCTTAACCCTATACGGATAGAAGTAAATGAGGCCCCCCCCCAGGGTGATAAAGGAGAAGCAGATTCAGGAAGCAGACATAGAGTGGATGATGATACCATCTTTCAGATACCAATACGGAATAGTATTAGCGTTCTCACATCTAGAGAGGAAGAGGCCGATGAAGAGGGGAATCGAAATGATGATGCCGGTACAACAGAAACCAGGGGCCTGAATCTGCAGTCTGAAGTCCCATTGGCCCCACTGGCTTCCATTCTTCTCGACCTAATGAAGGAACTCAGAAACAGGTTTAAGATTTGAGAAACAAGTCAAGCTGATATACAGACATCCTGCACGGCTCTCACGCAAAACTTGGATGAAGTGGCATGAACAAATGTGTTAGAGGAAGAAGTCGGGCTGTTGAAGAAGGATATTGGAAAAAACACTGAAGGGCTAGGAGTATTGGTCAAGGTAAATCTTGGGCTCAGGGAAGATCTTCAATGAATAGAGAATCACTCAAGAAGAAATAACTTGAGTGTTCTAAATATTCCACAAGCGGAGGAGGAGTATAACATAAAAGCCTCCATAGTTAAACTATTAAAAGAGATCATCCTGAAAGATAGGCCCAACATCAACTTGGATCATGAAATACAATGGATACATCAAGATCCCTTCAAACGTAATTTGAAGGGACAGAATCTCATACATTTTCTCTCATATACAGTGAAAGAAACCATCCTGACAGCAGCACTGAGGAATGGCCCTTTCTCAGCCCAGAACTTCTCTTTATCTATTAGGTCGGATGTATGCCGCACAACACATCAGAAGCAGCGGGAACTGGGTAAAAGGATGGAAGAATTAAATAAGCTTGGAGCTAAAGCCCAATTGAAATTCCTGGTGATGCTGTGCGTTATGTGGAACAACCAGATGCGCAACTTATGAAGAACAGAGGAAGCTGATGGCCTAATAGATAGTATGAAAAAGGGTGGACAACCTTGAGGGAAAATTCTAAATAAGAAGAAATTGAGGAACTGTGCTCAAGTAACCATAGATCCCAGAGATAGGTGGTGTGGCGGGGAAGGAGGAAGGGAGGGCACCGTCAGCTGTTTCAGTTTAGTGAGGTTTCTTCCTCTCTTCGGCCGCCCAACAGGCTTAATGCCTGAGAGTCAAGGGAGGATTCCCAAGGAGGGGAGAGTGAGGGGGGTAAGGGAAGAGGATAGGGCACTGGGAAGGGAGCAGTGGGACAAAACACAAAATAAATAAGTCCTCAATTTTTATATGGCTTAGGTCCATTAAGGAATTTTTTCATCAAAGCCCCCAGGGGGATACAAAATTTGCCCAATTCAATGTACCATTAGGGGACACAAAGTTTGCCTAACTTAAAAAAGATGGGCAGGGATGATAATAAACTACAAATTTCAACCTGGAATTTAAATGGCCTTAGATCTAAAAATAGACTGAGGCTGGTGATGAAATATCTAGACGATTCCAAATTCCAGGTTATCATTCTACAAAAAAACAATCTAATGGCAAGGGAAAGCAGGGCAGCTTTAGCTAAATATAGCTGGGTAGAAAGTTATGCCGTATCAGACCAAACAGAATACTGTAAGGGGGTCACGATACTTATAAGGAGGGAGTCAGGAGTGGAGCAGATCTCTTCTAAAATGGACAGCTCTGGCAGGTGGGTCTTGGCAACTCCCAAATGTTTTGGTACTGAGTTTGTCTGTGTTGGTGTTTATGGTCCTAACGTAGATGACCCCCAATACATTGTGGACTACAACTGACCTTGGCTGGGTTTACAACCGCCTTAATCATAGAGGGCAAGTTAAATACTCTATTGGACTCTACGTTTGACAGGTCCACTAGCAGGAGGGGAGCCCGAGCCCAATTGCCTAAGACAAGACAAGCCCTTAAACATATGCTACGAGAAATGGGGTAGGTAGATACATAGAGATACTTAATGGGGCAAAGGAGAGGGTACACCTTTCATAGCAAAAAGTATAATCATTATATATGCCATAAGTAATTGAATTTACAATAGGTGGAGGATTTTATCAGGTCGCGCCCAGTGATACTTTGGTTGAAAATATGGCAGAATCCCGCAGCAATTTTAACAAGAAAAATAATCATAGACTGCCTTAAATGCGACAAGGTGGTTTTGTACCCTGGCTAGCTGTAGTAAAAAATTGTTTAGCTAGCGTGAACTTGGAGCATATTTTTTCATGCCCACCAGCAGCGGAAGGAATTAATATAAGATCAGTCAAGGGGGCGCTTTACGGCCTGTATCATAAAGAAAGACAGGACATTGAGTACCACAAACCATCGATTATTAGATATATGCCCTTTTTGGAGACACCGAGCATTCAACATCATATGCCACAACAATATCTTATGAAGAATATACTGAGATGGAAAAGGAGTTTACTCTACCGCCTTAGGGATGGCAGCATAAAATATTCACTCTGCTTTCCAATAGGCTTTAATAGCAATTTGGAGCAACTGAACTGCCCCTGCGGCATTGGTAGTAAACAAACTTTGTTACATTCTTTACTCTTTTGTAATTTCTATGTAAAATATACAAAACAGTACTTCGCTCCATATTTCAAGGCATGGGCTAACTTGGATTTTAAATTAGCATACTTTGAAATCTTAAAACTAGGAAGTGATGATTTGATTTTCCGTGTAAGCACATTCCTACAAGCTGCGGTACTCTCCCATGCCTCAATGAATGAATCCTAATGCCGTATAAATTTTGTAAAATGAGAAATAAATTCTGTAAGATGGCCAAGCGCAATGCCTTTATTACCCCTCTCATAACCAATATCTTGATTTTGTTGCAAGTAGTCCCAGTTAAGCATGGGCGAATTTTGCGAATCTCGCGTTCGCGAATTTTGCGGATTTGCGAATTGGCAATCCGCAAAATCCGCGAATTCTCGCGAATTTGCGGATTTTTTTTATTTGTGTTCGCAAGTGTTTCTACCAGTTCGCGAGGATTTGGTACTAGTTCGCAATTGCGAACTTACTTGTCGGCTCGCAACGGTCGCGACTATGTTGTTTCTACGTCTGGTTCATCATCACAGCCTCCCAGCACCCTCTGTTTCACCACTGGCACCCTCTCTTTGACCCATGCCACCCTCTGTTACATCAATGCCACCCTCTGGTTCATCATCACTGTAGAAGATGGGGGGGGAAAAGCAAGCCCACCTGCCCTGCTTGAACTGACATGAATTAATTTGGGGTTAGTTTATTAACAACACCTGCCCTGCCCCAACTGACAATAATGAATTAGGGGCTAATTAATGTGTCACTGAAAGAATTTCAAGTTCCAGCCTGGCACCTGCTTGTCTGCTCCTTTAGCTGTAAATCAGGACCTTTGTGGCATACAGTTAAGGTCAGAGCAGGGTCACACAATAGTTGCAAGCAGGCAACCGAATTCTGGAGGGCCCCCTCAGGAAGCACTACAGAGAATCGTTACAAATCATGAGGTTGACCTTTTGCACCTGCTCATTGCTTTTGCTTTTGCTGAAATCGTTTTTCGTTTTTTTCGCGCTATTCGCGGGGCGCGGCGTCGTGCGAAACCGACCGCGGAAGCCGCCAATTCGTGCGAATGAGCATTTTATTTTTTTGCGGCTTGTTGTTTCGCGAGTTTTTTTGCAGTATTCGCGAGCCGCCTGCAGCGCAACACGCGAATTTACCCCAAGGTCGAGTACGGGCGCGGCCATTTTGTTTGCGTGACGTATTTCCGTTTCCGCCCGCTATGTATAATCTCGCGCAGTAAGCGCATTGCGAGTAGAGGTTCGCACGAGATCGCGCGGGAAATCTAGAGGTTCGCACGAGATCGCGAGGAAAATCTCGCGCAAACTTACTTTCGCGCTCGTGAACGGGCGCCGGCCATCTTGTTTTTCATTCATTTCCTGTGTCTGGGCATGGTGTTTAATCCTCTTGGTATCTTTGCCACCCTTTGCTTGTTTTCAGTTTTTTTTTTACGATTTTGCTTCTTATCTATCCCTCTCTTTTCCTAGCTGTATATTTTTGTCTTTTCTGCTATTTTTCTTTACTTTTAAACTACTTTTTTAAACTCTTTTCTTTTCTTCTTCCCTATCCTATTCTTTCTTAATTTTCTACTTCTTCCTACCTTACCTGCCCAGACCATGGTCAAGCCAGGCGCCGTGAAGCTGCCCAGGCACTTGAGGGCCGCAGCGGCGGCGGGGAGTAGTGCTGGACCCAGTGCCAGGACAGCATGCGGGAGATTGAGGGGGGAGCAGGTGACGCGACGGGAGATATTCAGCCCGGAGGAAGTGGGCGCGCTGGTCTACTTCGTCCAGCGCCACCTGCCCAGGACCATCGCGGGAGGCGGCAGGATCGCGGCCGGCGGCTACAACATGCGGGAGCGCCGGAAGCGGTGGGAGAAGGTGTGCTGGGCCATATCCCACCTCTACGGGGTCCAGCGCACCTACAGCCAGGTCACCTATCGCTGGACGGACCTCCTGGACCGCGAGCGCGACCTGCTGGACCAGCTCTGCTTGGAGATCCCCGGGCTTGGTGAGTAGTAGTAGCCATTTAATCACTCACTACTATGATGTTTTCTCCTGCTCTGTGTTGTTGTATTGCAAATATTTGTTTTTTACATGGAGCAAGCCAATAATGCCGCTGATGACGATTACATTGTAGTTAAATTATATTTCAAAATCTTCTGTGCATTTCAGGTGCACTGCTCTCCTTCTCAGTGGCGTTGCTACTATGCTTATTTGTTTTCTATTTCGTGGTCTCATTGGCCTGAGTAACTATTATGTATGAGTGTACTTTACAGAACTGCGTAATGCTAGACACTAGGGAGCAGATTACATTTACAAGCCCCTTGCGCCACGTTTACGTTGCCTTGCGTGACGCAACAGCGGCGTAAACGTGCCGCATCCCTGCGAGTCATTTACGACATGACGCATCTAGGGAGATGCGTCACGTTATAAAGCCATGGGCCTGCACCACAATGGGTGCGTTCCTAGTACGCAGGGTGGGCGGTCCGGCGGCTGTGCGCCTCGCAAAATTGCCTGCGTGAAATCTACAAGATTTAACGCAGGCACTTCTGCGACGCTGCTACGTCAATTCAATTCCTTATGTCTGCTCGAAGCAGGCGAAAGGACTGACACAGCATGTTAAGTATTGGGTGGCCCTGAGCATTACTGGAGTTGCATTGCGTTGGCGACGTGACTCCAGCGATGCGCCGCTCTTACGTGACGAGATGCGTCACGCAAGTGCCTACCCTTGCGCCAGGGTGCGCCGCATTGTAAATGAGGCGCATCTGCCGTGTCGCAAAGGTAGTTTTGCGTGACGCATTTGATCTGGCGCATCTCTGGAGATGCGCCAGAACGCGTAAGTAAGTATGCCCCTAAGGGGCAGAATTGCAATTACCGTCGCATCCCTGCAAAGTAGCAGGGATGCGCCATTAATTGTGCGGCCCGCTACCACCACCAAACATGGTGCGCCGTATTTGCAATGCGGCGCACCATGGGCCCAAAACGTCACCGAAGCTTTACTGCTGGAGTTGCGTCGCAACGATGGCGCAGCTCCAGCAATGCTCTGGGGTACCCTATCTCCCCAATGCTGGGTCAAGCCGTACGTCTGCTTCAAGCAGGTGCAGGGTTTGTGTGACGCATCATTGTCCTAAAGGTGACTGATTGAAATTTTGTAGATTTCCCTCAGCCACTATTAGGATGTGTTCCAGCGCAGGAATGCCCTCCCTTGCGCCGGAACGCCCCCTGATGGCGCAGGGCTTTATAACGTGATGCATCTCCCAAATGCGTCAGGTTGTTATAATATTATACGCCGCACCATGGCGCCCTTTTTTGTTTAGCTGCTGCGTCACAAAAGTCACGCAAGAATGGCGCAAAAGAGCCGCAAGGGGCTTAAATCTGCCCCTTCCTTTGTACCCCTGACAATAAGAAAAATAGTGGCGGTGGATTGATAGTTTGACTATTTAAATGACTAGTAATGTAGCAGGCAACTGTTAGTGTTGTCACTGATCTGACTGAAATCACAATGGAGTTTGTCTGTCACTTTGCGTCTTGCCTGCGGACTGCTGCCTGCCAGTCCTAGGTGAACGTTTCAGTACTTTGTTTAGTGAGTTACGTGACTTTCGAAGTCACAGGTCCGCAAATAAATGAAAACTAACCCTAATCAATATAATTTCGCGGAAATATTTTGTTATTGTTCTTTTGAAATGTTTGATTTGGTTGACATTGACAAGCAACAATCATCCATGTTTTCTGTTCTTTCTTTCATGTTGTACGTCAGCTCCCCCCAGGGGCGAGAGGAGGACACAGGAGCAGCAGGCGGCGGATGCTGTTCAACAGGGCCAGGATCGGGCAGGCGAGGGCTCCTCTGCTGGCCCCAGTAAGTTTTCATTTTAGACTAGTACCTATTTTTCCTAGCGTTCCTCATTTGACTTTTTTCAAAATTGTCTTTGCTCTTCTTGTAGACTGTATCTAAATTCTTATCCTGCCTCTACTATGACTCCCTGTGGTATTACTAGATTATTCTTATTAGTCTGTCTGTGTAGCTAACTAAGATTGCACGGTTGGCGAAACTCCCATGATTCTAGTCAGCAATAGCTCTATCAACTTAGTGCAGTCCTCTGGGATTGTCCATAATGTCTTTTGAAGTGTTCTATCTGGACTCATGCTTGCAAAAATTGCAAAACCTTTCGCTCAGTCACTCTAGTCTGGACCAAAATACACAGATTGTATTTAAGTTTAAAAGCTTTATTAAAAGTAAACACATTTATTAAAATGAAGTCATAATAAAACTAAACGTTTAACTGATAATGGAAAAGTGGTTAGTGCTGACGATTAATTGAAGACATTTCTTGTGGTCGAGCCGAGCTCTCACCTAGTTTCAACTTGATCTTGTTGTTAGAAGTCCATCTTCTGTTTGTGTGGAGAAAAATGGTGCGTGTTAAAAAAACAGCCTTCATCAGTTGTGCCAAAAAGTGCAGCAAGACAACCTTCCCTGAAAAAAGGGACATTTTTTTTAACTTTAACGTAGACAGTCACAAATTACATTGTTTTCACATGTCTTCATTCCTAGACCAAAGACTAGTGAGTGCTTTATTCTAACATTCTTAAATGTACTTTGTAGGTGGAACATCTGGTGGCGGGGCCAGTGTGGAGGTGGTGGTGCTCGACACGGAGGCGGAAGGCGATTCTTCAGGGGAGGAGGCGGCGGCTGTGAGAGTTGAGACGGTGGTGGTGGCGGCCAGAGGTAAGCTCTTATATATTCCTTACTTATTGAGATTGAAGACTAGCTGGGAAGGCAAGAATATGAGATGCATGGCTGGGTGAATGATAAAGCAATGATGGGTGGAAGGACAACAGCCTGGGTGGGTGACACAGAAACTGTATGTGTCCATATACCTGGATCATGCTACTATCTGACTCTTAGATAGCATATGTGTATCTAGAGCAGGGGTACTCATAGTACGGCCCGCGGGCCGGTGGTGGCCCGGCAAGCCTTCCTTGGCGGTGCGCAGACCTTGCAGACAATCACTGCTCCCCCGGCCCCAAAGAGCAGAGGCTTTTTTGTATTTCACCTGTTAGCGCCCCTGCATCTCCACTCTGACAATCACTGCTCCCCCGGCCCCCACAGAGCAGAGTGGAGATGCAAGGCCACAAAGAGGTGAAATAGAACAAAGCCTCTGCTCTGTGGGGCCGGGCAAGCAGTGATTGTCAGGGTGGAGAAGCAGGGGCGCTACAACAAACAAAGCCTCAATAATATGTTAATGGTCTTTTAAAGACCTGTTAAGTACTTTGGTGTTGTTGTCTGTGTGTGCGCGTTGAGGAAGCGGTCTCAACCCGGGCTGAAGGCTGACACAGATAGACACACACACAGTGAGATGACAGAGGGGGAGGTAGAGGGAGGGCAGGAGGGAGAGAGAGATGGAGAGGGAGGGCAGGAGGGAGAGCAGGAGGGAGAGAGATGTATGTAAATGCTGGGTCTGGTGGCTCAGTGGGTGAGGGCATCTGCTGCAGGGACCTGTGTGCAACCTCATGGTCACAAGTTATCGTTTTGCTTTAGCCCCGCCCCCTCTGACTCCGCCCCCACCAGTGCGGCCCTCGGCCCCAAACTACACTGTAAATGTAGCCCCTGAGAGAAAGTTTGTGAGTACCCATGATCTAGAGAGAGTAGACGGTCAGTGGATGAACTAAGTGTAACTTTGAAGAGCATGTAACACTGCACCCGCACGTCCGTTCCAGTGTAGGAAAGGCAAGGAAAAGAACTTTTAATTTTGTCCAAATACTACCATCAATAGTAGCAGTAGTTTGTATTGCAAGCACTGCATAGATCCGGTTATTACGGTGGCCACTCCCTACCTCTCTTAATAAGTTTAGTAGTACTCAGTCATTCATGTGTGGATGTATCACTGGTCACTCAATAAAAAGCAAAGCACCTAAAGTCATCCCATATATAAGCAAAAACATCCCATGTGAAGTGATAGATAATCAGATTATTTATCTTCTTCAATTTTCCATTTCTAGTACTCATTTCCACTGTAGGGTGAAAGTTAAATTAATTAAGCAGTAGCCCTTGAGTTGTAACAGAGTATTCTCAGTGCCACCCGTAATAGAAAAGTAAGAGCTTCACCACCTGCATGTACTGGACGGGTACAGTAACGCAACGCAAGTCTAGGTCACTCCTCATGGCGTGCGTCTCTTTTTCTCGGGTGCAAGTTTACTGCGCTGGCATTATGCCGGCTTGCAGAAGATAACGTACCAATTTTCCAAAACAAGAGACAAGAAGAAGAATAAGACTGGTGTACTTTCATAGTCGACTCCAATGGAAGTCCATAGTGCTCGTAGAATTTGTTCCTTAAACTCCCACTAATGTTAGAGCAAGGATGAAGAAGTGTGAGGTTAGATAGATACTGGCCTCAATAGTTATGTAATGCGTTTGCAAGTTGCTAGTTGTAGTGCAACACAAATTTCTGCTGAATGATTGAGTTAATCTTAAGGAGCATTGGTTACAGACTATGTCTTTCTTTCTTCATATAGGTTCTCCTTCCAAACGAACAAGGAGGAAGGAGCTGGCTAGAGCGGCCCGGCAACTGAGGATCGATGCCACTGTGGCCGAATATCGGCGGCTGGTGGCCCTGGAGGACGAGGAAAGTGTGCAGTCGACCACAACAACTACGTCGTCTGCATCGGCCTCCGTTCCCCCACGGGCTGCCAGTGCCACCCAGCACAGTGGTCCACCCAGACTGAGCCGGGCTGCCAAAGCCAAACGCCACCGCCGAGTAGCAAGGACAACAGCTACAGCTTCCTCTCACAGCCGTTGCACCTACAAGGCATTGAAGGCACGCCTGCGCCGCAGTACCCTGATGGTGTCCCGCCTCCAGCAGGAGCTCCACCACTTTTCCAACCAGTTGGAGGGGCTCCGCGTAGAGCATGCCTTGCTCCGCCAGGAGCATGATGCCCTGGCCCAAAAAGTTGACAGCATCCACCCATAGTGTCCCTTGCCCCTTTTTTAGAGACTTTTGGGGGGTGGGAATTGGGAGTTGGGTTTTTGGGGACTTTTGAAGGACAATCGTTGGGGTTAGGGAGGGTCTTGCGGGAGATTATTTTGTTAGGGATATAAATATACTTTTTCAAACTTTATCTGAGCATACCCGTTTCTTACTGCTTGCCTGGTAGGTGGGGGTTTAACGTTGACTTTGTTTTCCTGAAAGTTTAGTTCCATTTTCTTCCTTTAAGTGTAAATGCCCAAATGTTTTCAACACTAAGTGCCTCTCACAGGCTAAGTGAAGTGAATCCAAGAGTCCTAGGACTTTAGTAGTACTACCTTCAGTCTCTCGTCTCTCGTACTAATACTCCATTATACCCCCAAACCACCAAACGCTCATCTTACCTGTAATTTGTGTTTGAAAGTAGGGCTAGACCCAGGGCTGGCTCCACGGGAAACAGCGAATATGGTTGGCAATCTTGGTCGGATAAAATTTCCTCATAGCGGTGGTACTAGTGGTGTGACACAGTGGCAGTTGCATGCCTATGAAAAAAAAGAAAATGAAATCTGGTTTGTCCTCCTGAGCAATTCAACGGTACAACTGAGAATATAGCAGGTGACAGAAGTACAGTAGAACAGTGCCACATTGTAGCCTAACAAATGGTAAAGTATAACTACTAATTTGGTTGAAGTTCTTTCACATTAGCAATGGTTCTTTGTCAAGCAGAGTAAGAATATATCCTCGGATTTCTTCACCAGCCTGTTGCTATCACCTTATCCTCCCCAGCAAGTGTGTGGATTTATTGCTGTCATTTAGTCACACATCAATCAAAACCACACAGCCCGGGGGAAGAGGGTTAGGGTTTGAAAAATGGATGGGTACGGGGGTTTTTGGGAAAGGTTTTGGGAGACAAGAAAAAATAGCACAGCATAGACAAACAATTGTGAACATAAACAAATCTTTGGGTACAAACCTATCCATCAATCTTTGAAAGTGCATGCACTACTGCATACATGTCAGTGAAAAGTAAGTAGTACATTCGACAACTGTGGAAGAAAGAATGCGACAGTACAGGGCCTGTGTGGAATTATTGATAACGATATTCAACATAAGGTCTCTGTAGCCAGATACCCGAGAGCCTTGCTGGTCACTATAAATCCATTCACAACAACACTCAATGGGGTTGGTCTGGAAGGTATAGTAGATAGAAAAGGAGAAATTGCTTTTTTTCTAGGTGTCCCCTCACTCACCAGGGTTGCCCCTTGGTGACATGCTTCATCATTGGGGCCATCCCAGTCCTCTACGGCCTGGGGCGTGCTGCGACTTGCGAATTACGTAGGAGCACTTACAAATGACTATGTGTGGTGCAGATGTGATAGTGGAGTGGACTAAGTGATGTGTTAAGGGATCAATTTCGAAGCAGAGAGAGATGCAAGAAATGCAGTCACAGTCAGAGAAAAAGGCAAGGGATACTGTATCTATGTGGTTGTAGTGGTCCTGTTGGAAGTGGTAAGTAAGTTGCCTGCAGAAAAAAAATCCTCCTATTAGCGGCACTCCTCCATTGCAGCCAACGCTTCGTCCATCGATGTTGGTCACCAGAAGACACCCTGTAAAAAAAAGCATAGCATAGACAAACAATGGAACATAAACAATTCTTTGGGTACAAACCTATCCATCAATCTTTGAAAGTGCATGCACTACTGCATGCATGTCAGTGAAAAGTAAGTAGTACATTCGACAACTGTGGAAGAAAGAATGCGACAGTACAGGGCCTGTGTGGAATTATTGATAACGATATTCAACATAAGGTCTCTGTACTTAGCCAGATACCCGAGAGCCTTGCTGGTCACTATAAATCCATTCACAACAACACTCAGTGGGGTTGGTCTGGAAGGTATAGTAGATAGAAAAGGAGAAATTGCTTTTTTTCTAGGTGTCCCCTCACTCACCAGGGTTGCCCCTTGGTGACATGCTTCATCATTGGGGCCATCCCAGTCCTCTACGGCCTGGGGCGTGCTGCGACTTGCGAATTACGTAGGAGCACTTACAAATGACTATGTGTGGTGCAGATGTGATAGTGGAGTGGACTAAGTGATGTGTTAAGGGATCAATTTCGAAGCAGAGAGAGATCCAAGAAATGCAGTCACAGTCAGAGAAAAAGGCAAGGGATACTGTATCTATGTGGTTGTAGTGGTCCTGTTGGAAGTGGTAAGTAAGTTGCCTGCAGAAAAAAAATCCTCCTATTAGCGGCACTCCTCCATTGCAGCCGACGCTTCGTCCATCGATGTTGGTCACCAGAAGACACCCTGTAAAAAAAAGCACAGCATAGACAAACAATGGAACATAAACAATTCTTTGGGTACAAACCTATCCATCAATCTTTGAAAGTGCATGCACTACTGCATGCATGTCAGTGAAAAGTAAGTAGTACATTCAACAACTGTGGAAGAAAGAATGCGACAGTACAGGGCCTGTGTGGAATTATTGATAACGATATTCAACATAAGGTCTCTGTACTTAGCCAGATACCCGAGAGCCTTGCTGGTCACTATAAATCCATTCACAACAACACTCAGTGGGGTTGGTCTGGAAGGTATAGTAGATAGAAAAGGAGAAATTGCTTTTTTTCTAGGTGTCCCCTCACTCACCAGGGTTGCCCCTTGGTGACATGCTTCATCATTGGGGCCATCCCAGTCCTCTACGGCCTGGGGCGTGCTGCGACTTGCGAATTACGTAGGAGCACTTACAAATGACTATGTGTGGTGCAGATGTGATAGTGGAGTGGACTAAGTGATGTGTTAAGGGATCAATTTCGAAGCAGAGAGAGATCCAAGAAATGCAGTCACAGTCAGAGAAAAAGGCAAAGGATACTGTATCTATGTGGTTGTAGTGGTCCTGTTGGAAGTGGTAAGTAAGTTGCCTGCAGAAAAAAAATCCTCCTATTAGCGGCACTCCTCCATTGCAGCCGACGCTTCGTCCATCGATGTTGGTCACCAGAAGACACCCTGTCCACTGCCTGCCTGATGCTGAATTGTGGCTCGCTACTGTGAAGCCTGACTCCATCCTTTTTTCCCCATTGCAGAGACTGAAACCCGGCCTGTAATTATTCAACGAAAAACAGGAAGTGATATAATATTACAACACCACTGATAAATAAATATAAGGTATGTAGGCTGTGGAGTGCAAAAAGTCACAATTTGATTTTCCTAGTAGACAGTACAATATTTTTGAAAGTGCGTACTCTGAGTCACCTTTTGAAGGATAAATAAGTATGGGCAAATTAATGTAGCGGATCTTGCCCCTCAAGCTAGGTGTACTGTAAACTGTGTTTTAGAACAAAATTAGATCTTCCTAGCAGTGCTCCCGCCCAGACCCTTACTAAAGCCAGTCGCAAAAATGTAGAAGACCCCCAATCAAATCTCAAAAAACGAGGCCTAGCAGAAAACTGGTGACAAAACTTACTTTGAAATTAAAAGTAGGCCGAAGTACCCCCTTCCTAATTACCCCTTACCCGCCGTGGATTGCATTCAAACCACTTGCAAGCAACCAAGCAAAAGTAGCCATAGCCAGCATCGCTCCAAGACTCGAAATCCCCCCACTCAAACACATGCAATAGAAATACTGCTAACCCTAACGAACCCTAAGTTAAGAATAGTGGCAAAGGCTTTCTTTAACTATGCCAAATCCCCCCTTTCCCACCATGGATTTTCTTCAAATGACTTGCAACCAAAATTACACATTCTCACGAGTGCTCTAAGACCCCAGAACTCAGTTGCAAAAATCTAGAACACCCCGAAACACATGCAATCCTGCTACTAGGGCTAACCCTAACGAACCCTAAGTTACAAAAAGTGCCAAAAGGCTTTTCCGCGAGGATTTTGTCCCAACCACTTCTACCCGGTATTAGACCTTCCCAGGAATGCCCCAAGACACGCCAACCCACCCGCCAAGAAGCATAACACCCCCAAACAGGCCTAAAGCAAAATCTCATACTTGCAATATTTCTCGGCCTTCGGTCCAAACGCGCTGCGTAGCTAGGCCATAAGTCGGGGTTGCCACCACGGATTTCCTGAAAAGCAAATGCAATCAAGATTAGAGTGTCCCAGCAGTGCTCCCAGACCACGAAACTCACCCACAAACACCAGGAAGCCCCCAAAAACGCTACATTGAGCAAAATGTCAGAAATAGCCAAAAAAAAATCGCCCTGGATTTTGTCCCAACCACTTCTACCCGGTATTAGACCTTCCCAGGAATGCCCCAAGACACGCCAACCCACCCGCCAAGAAGCATAACACCCCCAAACAGGCCAAAAGCAAAATCTCATACTTGCAATATTTCTCGGCCTTCGGTCGAAACGCACTGCGTAGCTAGGCCATAAGTCGGGGTTGCCACGACGGATTTCCTGAAAAGCAAATGCAATCAAGATTAGAGTGTCCCAGCAGTGCTCCCAGACCACGAAACTCACCCACAAACAGACGGAACCCCCCCTAAGAGCACCTCAAAGGCAAGCAAGTCATCAAAAACACAAAAGAAATTCCGCCTGGGATTTGGTCCAAAACACTTTTATCCGGTATTAGAGCTTCCCAGCAATCGCCCCAGAGCCGTCAACCCAGGAGAAAACGAGTAGAAGACCCCCAAACAGCCAAAGAGCAAAAGTACAAAAATGGGGACTTAGTCAATTTTTCACAAATTTCCCAAATCACTCCGCGCGCGCTCTGCAGCTAGGCCCTAACTCCCCTCTGCCACCATGGATTTGCTTCAAACCTCTTGCAAAGTAAAGTATATATAGCCAGCAGTGCGCCCAGACCCCGAAACCCACCCACAAACACCAGGAAGCCCCCCAAACAGGCCCCCGAAAACGCTACATTGAGCAAAATGTCAGAAATAGCCAAAAAAAAAATCGGCCTGGATTTTGTCCCAACCACTTCTACCCGGTATTAGACCTTCCCAGGAATGCCCCAAGACCCGCCAACCCACCCGCCAAGAAGCATAACACCCCCAAACAGGCCAAAAGCAAAATCTCATACTTGCAATATTTCTCGGCCTTCGGTCCAAACGCGCTGCGTAGCTAGGCCATAAGTCGGGGTTGCCACCACGGATTTGCTGAAAAGCAAATGCAATCAAGAATAGAGTGTCCCAGCAGTGCTACCAGACCACGAAACTCACCCACAAACACCAGGAAGCCCCCCAAACAGGCCCCCGAAAACGCTACATTGAGCAAAATGTCAGAAATAGCCAAAAAAAAATCGCCCTGGATTTTGTCCCAACCACTTCTACCCGGTATTAGACCTTCCCAGGAATGCCCCAAGACACGCCAACCCACCCGCCAAGAAGCATAACACCCCCCAAACAGGCCTAAAGCAAAATCTCATACTTGCAATATTTCTCGGCCTTCGGTCCAAACTCGCTGCGTAGCTAGGCCATAAGTCGGGGTTGCCACCACGGATTTCCTGAAAAGCAAATGCAATCAAGATTAGAGTGTCCCAGCAGTGCTCCCAGACCACGAAACTCACCCACAAACACCAGGAAGCCCCCCAAACAGGCCCCCGAAAACGCTACATTGAGCAAAATGTCAGAAATAGCCAAAACAAAATCGCCCTGGATTTTGTCCCAACCACTTCTACCCGGTATTAGACCTTCCCAGGAATGCCCCAAGACACGCCAACCCACCCGCCAAGAAGCATAACACCCCCAAACAGGCCAAAAGCAAAATCTCATACTTGCAATATTTCTCGGCCTTCGGTCCAAACGCACTGCGTAGCTAGGCCATAAGTTGGGGTTGCCACGACGGATTTCCTGAAAAGCAAATGCAATCAAGATTAGAGTGTCCCAGAAGTGCTCCCAGACCACAAAACTCACCCACAAACAGACGGAACCCCCCCTAAGAGCACCTCAAAGGCAAGCAAGTCATCAAAAACACAAAACATTTTCCGCCTGGGATTTGGTCCAAAACACTTTTATCCGGTATTAGAGCTTCTCAGCAATGGCTCCAGAGCCATCAACCCAGGAGAAAACGAGTAGAAGACCCCCAAACAGCCAAAGAGCAAAAGTACGAAAATGGGGACTTAGTCAATTTTTCACAAATTTCCCAAATCACTCCGAGCGCGCTCTGCAGCTAGGCCCTAACTCCCCTCTGCCACCATGGATTTGCTTCAAACCTCTTGCAAAGTAAAGTATATATAGCCAGCAGTGCACCCAGACCCCGAAACCCACCCACAAACACCAGGGAGCCCCCCAAACAGGCCCCCGAAAACGCTACATTGAGCAAAATGTCAGAAATAGCCAAAAAAAAAATCGGCCTGGATTTTGTCCCAACCACTTCTACCCGGTATTAGACCTTCCCAGGAATGCCCCAAGACACGCCAACCCACCCGCCAAGAAGCATAACACCCCCCAAACAGGCCTAAAGCAAAATCTCATACTTGCAATATTTCTCGGCCTTCGGTCCAAACTCGCTGCGTAGCTAGGCCATAAGTCGGGGTTGCCACCACGGATTTCCTGAAAAGCAAATGCAATCAAGATTAGAGTGTCCCAGCAGTGCTCCCAGACCACGAAACTCACCCACAAACACCAGGAAGCCCCCCAAACAGGCCCCCGAAAACGCTACATTGAGCAAAATGTCAGAAATAGCCCAAAAAAAATCGCCCTGGATTTTGTCCCAACCACTTCTACCCGGTATTAGACCTTCCCAGGAATGCCCCAAGACACGCCAACCCACCCGCCAAGAAGCATAACACCCCCAAACAGGCCAAAAGCAAAATCTCATACTTGCAATATTTCTCGGCCTTCGGTCCAAACGCACTGCGTAGCTAGGCCATAAGTTGGGGTTGCCACGACGGATTTCCTGAAAAGCAAATGCAATCAAGATTAGAGTGTCCCAGAAGTGCTCCCAGACCACAAAACTCACCCACAAACAGACGGAACCCCCCCTAAGAGCACCTCAAAGGCAAGCAAGTCATCAAAAACACAAAACATTTTCCGCCTGGGATTTGGTCCAAAACACTTTTATCCGGTATTAGAGCTTCTCAGCAATGGCCCCAGAGCCATCAACCCAGGAGAAAACGAGTAGAAGACCCCCAAACAGCCAAAGAGCAAAAGTACGAAAATGGGGACTTAGTCAATTTTTCACAAATTTCCCAAATCACTCCGAGCGCGCTCTGCAGCTAGGCCCTAACTCCCCTCTGCCACCATGGATTTGCTTCAAACCTCTTGCAAAGTAAAGTATATATAGCCAGCAGTGCACCCAGACCCCGAAACCCACCCACAAACACCAGGGAGCCCCCCAAACAGGCCCCCGAAAACGCTACATTGAGCAAAATGTCAGAAATAGCCAAAAAAAAAATCGGCCTGGATTTTGTCCCAACCACTTCTACCCGGTATTAGACCTTCCCAGGAATGCCCCAAGACCCGCCAACCCACCCGCCAAGAAGCATAACACCCCCAAACAGGCCAAAAGCAAAATCTCATACTTGCAATATTTCTCGGCCTTCGGTCCAAACGCGCTGCGTAGCTAGGCCATAAGTCGGGGTTGCCACGAAGGATTTCCTGAAAAGCAAATGCAATCAAGATTAGAGTGTCCCAGCAGTGCTCCCAGACCACGAAACTCACCCACAAACAGACAGAACCTTCCCTAAGAGCACCTAAAAGGCAAGCAAGTCATCAAAAACACAAAAAAATTTCTCACTGGGATTTTGTCCAAACCACTTTTATCCGGTATTAGAGCTTCCCAACAATGGTCCCAGAGCCGTCAACTCACCTGCAAAGAGGTACAACAACACCCCCACAAGTGCTGATGAGTCTTTCTTCATTGGGCGTAAACCAGCCCTCTGGTTTGATGGAAATAGGAGTCTGGAGGAGGAGGATAGAGGAGCATGTTCTTCTGAACTTGTGAACCTGAGGAATGCAGACTGCGGCAACTTCAAATCAATTAGCAAACCAGTGAAGACAGTTCTGCTGATGGGCTTGATTTTGTGATTATCTGATTAAAGTTTGAAATATATTAACTGTGCACAACAAAGAAAGACAGACACACAGGAATAAAAGTGAATAGGGACGAAAAAGAAAGTTATTGATTCGTTGTCTCATTTTCAGGGCTCGGTATCATGGCCCAGGAATAAGAATAAGGCTTCTTCATCATACTCTGCGAATTCATGCAGGGTGAGCTCAGTGTCACCTGACAGAGTAGAAATTCCCTCATCTATGTTGCTGGCCACCTCCTCTTCATCCGGCACGCTCTCTCGTACTCTGAAATCTGGTGGTATGAGGTGCTGATTCATCTTGATCATTGTTAACCTCTCCACATTTTTGGGCGAGAGGCGGCTCCGTTTGGGAGTTACAATGCCACCAGCCGCACTGAAAACCCGTTCAGAAGACACGCTTGCGAGTGGGCAAGACAAGTAGTTTAAAGCCAGGTTGGTGAGCTGTGGCCACAATTCTTTTTTCCCATGCCAATACGCCAATGGGTCAGAATTAACATAGACCTCTGTTGAGTCATTCAGATAGTCCTTCACCATCGACTCAAGGTCCTCATCCAAGGTTCCTCCACTTTGCTTAGCTCTTGCTGTGCCTCTGACCTTTTGAGAACCAAACCCACGCAGAGCTAGCCAATCCTCTTCAGCCTCCAATGTTTCTGTTGTCTTTCGTGCAGATGATCCGGTTGCCGGTGTCTTTAACGGCTGAGAGGTCACTTGTGGCACAGCCACAGGTGCAGAAGTGGATTGTTTTGACTGGGGATGGCCTGCTGATGTACTGCCATTTCCTTCAATTTCCAGCCGTTCTGTTTCAAACCTCTTGGCTGACAAGGCTAGCCAACGTTTGTACTTTGGAACATGTTCATCATCGAAAGGAAAGAATGCT
This sequence comes from Lissotriton vulgaris, assembly GCF_964263255.1. NCBI lineage: Eukaryota > Metazoa > Chordata > Amphibia > Caudata > Salamandridae > Lissotriton > Lissotriton vulgaris. The sequence goes on from NW_028245180.1 coordinate 167,061, forward strand.
TGGCCTGCCAGCGCCTTTTTGTAGCGTGGATCCAGAATAGTAGCACAAATGTAATGCTGTTCTGAGTGGATCTTTTTAAGACGTTCATCACCTTGTAGGAGCTATAATAATTGCTCAGCCAGAAGCAAAGAGTCTTGGTTTTTGTCATCTTTCTCAAACACAGAACACACCTCCTTCAGTTGGTCCTCCAGCATGTACAACAATGGGATAGCTTTTCCCAAATTAGAGTCCTCCTTGCTGACTGCACGCGTGAAGAACTCAAAAGGACGAAGCATGCGTGTCAGGCTTTGAACTATGTTCCATTGCGGCCCACCCATCCTCAGCTCCTCTGTACCCTCTGTAAGGAAATATTGATCGAGTTCCGTATACTGCTCATACAGACGCTCAAGCATGTAGAAGGTTGAGTTCCAACGTGTTACCACCTCCTGGATGAGTGCTTTCACTGGCATTTTACGTTGATATAGCAGGCTCCTCAGCTGCTTCCGGGCCTTAAAAGAATGGCTGAAATGCTTGCACATTTTTCGGCAGGTGTCCAATACACTGTACGCTGCACTGGCTTTATTAGCCAAGAATTTTTGGACAACCAGGTTTATACAGTGCGCCAAACACGGCACTCTGAAATAGTCACCGTCCCTCATGGCCTTAACTATATTGGCGCCATTGTCCGTGGAAACATAACCAACCCGGCGTTTTAGTGGGGACAGCCAGTGAAGGACCTTTGTGTTAAAGACATCCAAAATGTTTTCTGCTGTGTGACGTTTCTCCAAACCAAACATGGCTAGTGTTGCATGTTTCCGAGCAGCTTTAAAAACAATGTTCGTGTCAACACCTGTGTTTAGCTTTGCTTTAGCCCCTGAAAAAGAGACCCAGTGTGCAGTGATGCACATGTAATCAGCGCCTGCGCCACTGGTCCACATGTCTGTTGTCAGATGTATAGTGTGAACAGCACTCTTCTGCAAAGCTGCCCCAATCACCTTCAGAACATCTTCATGTAGTGCTGGAACCGCAACTCGGGCAAAATAGAACCGGCTAGGAACCTTCCATTTAGGGCAGAGCGCTGCCACTAATTCTAGAAAACCAACCCCTTCTACAAAAGAAAAAGGGAGAAGGTCCAGAGCTAGCATTTTAGCCAGCTTAGTGTTATACAGACGCGCCAGTGGGTGGTTGCGTTCATATTGCGTTTCTGTAAACAAAATCTTTTTAATGTTGCCCTGGACCAAGGATTTACGGGATGATGATGATATCTTCGACCCAGTTACGCTCGCTGATGAACTTTTCCTCATTGATGTCTCACTCTCTCCCACACTCTTAGTGTGGCTCACATGGGGTGTGCTGCTGACAGGGGTACTGGGTGTAAGTGAAGTGTTTGAATCGTCTTCTTCCTCCTCGTCATAATCAGATGAAAAATCAACGTTTTCATTACGTGCAATTCGGGCTTCCTTGACCGCATCTAGGTGCGCAAACCATTGGACAGCGTGCGTTCTCCTAAGATGACCTCTCTGGCCTCCGGTACCATAGTTGGTACCAAACTTACCACGACTAACTCGAAGCTTACAAATGCTACAAATGGCTACGTTTTCCTTTTTTGGGCAAACACTAAAGAAGTCCCAAACTGGAGACTTGAAATGTCTTTGGGGGCCGGAGGAGGCGGTGATACTGGTGGTGGTGGTCCTGCTGCTAATGCCAGATGAAGTGGAGGATGTGGATTGCCGAACTTCAGTACGTTTTGCACTTTCACCACCACGAATTGAGGTCGAGGACGAGGTGGGTACCTTCTTGCGAGGAAGAAATATGGAAGCGGTAGGTTTTGGTGTACTACTTAACTCCAAATCTAATGATTCCATTTCCATTGCCTCCTCGCCGGCATCATCATCACGCTCAGCAGCTTCTCGGGATAGGGTCAAAATGTCTCTTTGCTGCATGCCCGGTGGGGCTGCAGTGACCTTTGTGATGACTGGCTCGTCGTCATCGTGAGAGGCTTCATCACCAGCAGTATCTGTCACTTCTTGTTGAGCCTCATCACACTCCATAGGTTTGAGTTTTTGGACGACCTTCCTTTTACGCTTAGGTACCTGTGTCAGATCATGGTGTGCCTCACTGTCAGACCGCAGTTGTGGTTCCCAAGACAGATCACTTGCATCAGAACGAGGTGGGCTTGAAGAAGATGTAGACACCCCCCTTGATCTTTTCCTTGCTAGGGATGTGGAAGACAATGAATGATCATCAGGAGGAGTGGCTTCCAATGATACCTCGGCTTCATTGTCGATTTCCTGATGTGCCCCTACTTCGGGAGGAACAACTATTGTGGGAACTTGTGAACCTCCATGCACCTTTGCTTGCGCATCTCCTTTTGCTGCCTCTCCTTCCACATGTACTTGGGCGTGTACTTGCACATGGTGTTGTTGTTGCGGCTGTGGTTGTTCAACACTTGTCAGATGAGTTACAACAACCTGTGTTGATTCAGGGACATTGCTGCTACTTTCTTGCGATGAGCCAACATCACTGGTCGATGGTGATTGGAGAAGTACACTGACTGCCTCTGAAGCCCTCAAGGGCTTTGACTTAAGTTGGCGTGGTGGTGGAGGCACTGAACCCAATGGAGCAGGGGTGCTGCTCCCAGCTTTGTCCCCAGCAGATCCTGCTGCTGCAGGCGTACTTTTTTTTTTCTCCCAAAAAACGTGGCGGGTGGCACACCAGCCTCCTTGGTAACTTGCTTCTTCTGCTCCTTACTAGCAACTTTCTTGCTAGAGGAGCTACGGAGACCTTTCTTTGGGGCCATCTTCTTCAGAGCAGGTCAGACAGCAGGCCGCAGTTGCACGAATTGTAGAGTTGTCTGAGGCCAGACGTGACGTCGCGTGACGTTATGCTGCACACACACACCGCTGCAGGACTTCTTCCTGGCACTGGTGGTTCTCTTGAGTCTTGTGCACCTAAAAAAAATGGAAGACAGAGGAACATCAGTTCAGTTATACAGCACAAAAAAATCGAAAAACACTGCAAAATCAGCACAATCCCAATCCATCCATGCCCTCCATAATGTTTAAATTCAAGACAACCCACAGAAAGACTAGACTAGGCCCATGCAAGACTCACTACCCCTGGGCATAAATAAAGGTTGAAAAGTAGGCAAAATGGTTGCAGGCCTAACAACAAAGCCTGCATTCAAAATGGCCACTTGCCTGTCAGCACATGGCCAGTGCCTGTAGCTGCACTCAAAATGGCCACCAGCCACATGGCCTGTCCCTCCCCATGAACACCCCCAAAAATCGAAAAACACTGCAAAATCAGCACAATCCCATTCCATCCATGCCCTCCATGATGTTTAAGTTCAAGACAACCCACAGAAAGACTAGGCCCATGCAAGACTCACTACCCCTGGGCATAAATAAAGGTTGAAAAGTAGGCAAAATGGTTGGAGGCCTAACAACAAAGCCTGCATTCAAAATGGCCACTTGCCTGCCAGCACATGGCCAGTGCCTGTAGCTGCACTCAAAATGGCCACCAGCCACATGGCCTGTCCCTCCCCATGAACACCCCCAAAAATCGAAAAACACTGCAAAATCAGCACAATCCCATTCCATCCATGCCCTCCATGATGTTTAATTAAGTTCAAGACAGCCCACAGAAAGACTAGGCCCATGCTAGACTCAAATACCCCTGGTGAAAAGGCCACAAGTACAGGCCCAAAAAACGAAAATCACTGAAAAATCAGCACAATCCCATTCCATCCATGGCCTCCATGATGTTTAAATTCAAGACAACCCACAGAAAGACTAGGCCCATGCAAGACTCACTACCCCTGGGCATAAATAAAGGTTGAAAAGTAGGCAAAATGGTTGCAGGCCTAACAACAAAGCCTGCATTCAAAATGGCCACTTGCCTGCCAGCACATGGCCAGTGCCTGTAGCTGCACTCAAAATGGCCACCAGCCACATGGCCTGTCCCTCCCCATGAACACCCCCAAAAATCGAAAAACACTGCAAAATCAGCACAATCCCATTCCATCCATGCCCTCCATGATGTTTAAGTTCAAGACAACCCACAGAAAGACTAGGCCCATGCAAGACTCACTACCCCTGGGCATAAATAAAGGTTGAAAAGTAGGCAAAATGGTTGGAGGCCTAACAACAAAGCCTGCATTCAAAATGGCCACTTGCCTGCCAGCACATGGCCAGTGCCTGTAGCTGCACTCAAAATGGCCACCAGCCACATGGCCTGTCCCTCCCCATGAACACCCCCAAAAATCGAAAAACACTGCAAAATCAGCACAATCCCATTCCATCCATGCCCTCCATGATGTTTAAGTTCAAGACAGCCCACAGAAAGACTAGGCCCATGCTAGACTCAAATACCCCTGGTGAAAAGGCCACAAGTACAGGCCCAAAAAACGAAAATCACTGAAAAATCAGCACAATCCCATTCCATCCATGGCCTCCATGATGTTTAAATTCAAGACAACCCACAGAAAGACTAGGCCCATGCAAGACTCACTACCCCTGGGCATAAATAAAGGTTGAAAAGTAGGCAAAATGGTTGCAGGCCTAACAACAAAGCCTGCATTCAAAATGGCCACTTGCCTGCAAGCACATGGCCAGTGCCTGTAGCTGCACTCAAAATGGCCACCAGCCACATGGCCTGTCCCTCCCCAAGAACACCCCCAAAAATCGAAAAACACTGCAAAATCAGCACAATCCCATTCCATCCATGGCCTCCATGATGTTTAAGTTCAAGACAGCCCACAGAAAGACTAGGCCCATGCTAGACTCAAATACCCCTGGTGAAAAGGCCACAAGTACAGGCCCAAAAAACGAAAATCACTGAAAAATCAGCACAATCCCATTCCATCCATGGCCTCCATGATGTTTAAATTCAAGACAACCCACAGAAAGACTAGGCCCATGCAAGACTCACTACCCCTGGGCATAAATAAAGGTTGAAAAGTAGGCAAAATGGTTGCAGGCCTAACAACAAAGCCTGCATTCAAAATGGCCACTTGCCTGCCAGCACATGGCCAGTGCCTGTAGCTGCACTCAAAATGGCCACCAGCCACATGGCCTGTCCCTCCCCATGAACACCCCCAAAAATCGAAAAACACTGCAAAATCAGCACAATCCCATTCCATCCATGCCATCCATGATGTTTAAGTTCAAACTAGCCCACAGAAAGACTAGGCCCATGCTAGACTCAAATACCCCTGGTGAAAAGGCCACAAGTACAGCCCCAAAAAACGAAAATGACTGAAAAATCAGCACAATCCCAATCCATCCATGCCCTCCATCATGTTTAAATTCAAGACAACCTACAGAAAGACTAGGCCCATGCTAGACTCAAATACCCATGGTGAAAAGGCCACAAGTACAGCCCCAAAAAACGAAAATCACTGAAAAATCAGCACATTCCCAATCCATCCATGGCCTCCATGATGTTTAAGTTCAAGACAACCCACAGAAAGACTCAGTCCACCCACCACTGAGTACCCCTGGGCAAAAGGCCCCAAAACAGCCCAAAAATCGAAAATTCCAAAATTTTAGTTGCAGCAACTGTAATGCCCCAAACAAACTTACTTGTAAAATTTCTAATCCAACAGTGATCCAAAGAAAGTCAAAAAGGCCTCAAATCCAAATATCCAGCAGCATCCACAAAAAGTAATCCTTCCAGCTCCAGATCCAAATGAAAAGTGACCAGGAGATGGACAAAGCACTGGGAGGAGCCTGCTGAACAGGAACAGGAAGTTGAAGACTGTGGGGCACTTCCTTCCTCCCACCCCCCTGCCCCCCTCCCCAAAATGGACTCCTCGCTAAAAAAGTGCAGGCAAATGTCAAACTAATGAGTTATTCAGATAAAAATCATCATTTCTAGAAGGTTTATGCTGCTTGCTGGTGGATTTCTTGTGCAGAATTGCAAATTTTATATTTTCGCTCGCCGCATCTCAAATCTCGCAATTGCGAAGTACCGCGAGACGTGATCTCGCCGTACTCGCGTTGACAAACTATCGCTGGCAAGCCGCGATGACGTAATCGCGCTCGCCAATTCCCGCGGGATCACACAGCAAGATCCAAAATGGCGCAGCACTCGCAAACTATCGAGAAAAACAACTCGGCAAACGATGATAAACGCCGCGCGCCGCAAAAATTGTATCACCAACGCCGCGCGCCGCAAAAAAAATCCGCTGCGTGCGAATTTGCGGATTTTGCGGGAAATTCGCAAATCTCGCCGATTGCGAATTTCCCAAAAATCCGCAAAATCCGCGAGCGTAACGGATTTTCCGCCCATGCTTAGTCCCAGTGAATAATTTCGGAATTTATCTGGAAGATATTGTTGTCTTATTGAACAATAATGCACTTTACATGTAAATTATTGCTGATTTTGCACAAATTAATTAAAATCCCATTTTTTGCACTGGCCTGACCGATTGCACATTTTCGCACTTTATTCACAATCCATTGCTGATTTGCACAAACTATTTCAAACTTACATTTTGCACTATGCCATTCAAGCTGCTAGTTTTTGGCCTGTCGAACTCTTTTTAATGTGATTTTATCTTTGCATCTTGTATTTGTATTGGATGACAATGTATATTTATATGTTTTAACATTTACTGTATCTTTATTGGTGGTGATGAATTGTACTTTTATGGATATTCTTATCCGAGTAAAGATTATTTGAACTTGAACTTGATAATCATTTGTCAAGATTGGATTACTTGTTAGAGGATAATACCTGGGCTGGAAATTAAAAGAGGTCCTCATATCACCAGAGCATATCTCTGATCATGCTGTAGTTAGTATTACACTAATGGGAATCAGAGTGGGGTATAACGGGAGATGGACACTGAAAAGATTCATTTTATTAGACCCAGATGTCTCTGTCCTTATGAAAAAGGCAACTCAGTAGCTTTTACTGGATAATGCCCACTAGGCCTCCATGGGTGTTATTTGAGATACGTTTAGGCGTATGTGCAAGGCATACTACAAAGCCAGGTCGCCTACAAGAATAAGATAGATAGGGCTGAGCTGAGAAATTTAGAGGAAAGAATTGGGATATTAGAAACCAAGCTGCAGCAAATGGCAGGAAATATACAGAATAGAGAGGAGTTGAAACAGTTGGAAAAAACTAGAGCAAACTACAGGGCTAACTTAGAGATCAAATGTAGAGAGAGAGGTGGGCGACAGGACGCTTGCAACAATTTGAGTATAGGAAGAGAGCTGGTGCCCTGTTAGCATGGAAGTCGAGGGCAGAAAGGGCACAAAACCATATCGGAGAGTTGGTTATCAACGCCCAAGGTGATACCATGAACAAGGATGAGGAAATCCAGGCTACCTTGGTTTCACTCTTCTCCGGATTGTGTAGGGAAGAAGTGCGGCCTGATGTGGAGAGTTTAAATTCATGCCTAAATAGGGTTGTTCTCCTGAGTCTTACAACAAAGGGGAAGGATGAGCATGGATGTCTCAATCACTGAAGGGGAAATCAGAGAACAGCTTGTGCATATAAAGCATGGAAGGGCAGCAGGCCCAGAGGCACTACATGTTGAGGTATACAAACTAAGAATAGATTACATAGTCCCGGAAATGATGTCACTCTTTAACTCAGGCTACAAGGGACTAATGGAGGGAGGCCATAATTTTCCTGATATGAAAACCCGCAAAGGACTGTAGAATGGTGCATTCATACCGTCCAATCTCCTTGTTGAATGTAGATTATAAAATTTACACTGGCATTCCAGCAGGGAGATTGGCAAAGGTGGCACCCCAACTCATACTTATGAATCAGAAGGAATTTGTCCCAAAGAGACAAATCCAAGAACCTACATTGTCACCAATCAGGACCAGAGACCATAGACCTAGCAGTTGAAAGTTCGATTCCTCTGGCAGTGAGCCCTATAGACGCTTCCAAGGCATTTGATCCGGTGAGCTCGGTACTTCTCTGGGCAGTTTTTAGATCAATGGGCTTTAACACAGGCTTTGTCATGTCACTGCGAAGGTTATACAAGTGCCCAACAGCCAAAATCCTCCCAAACGGCTTCCTGACAAAGAGTTTTAATATCTATAGAGGGACGAGGCAAGGTTGTCCCATGTCGCCCCTCATGTTTGATATATACATTGAACCTTTGACGCATATCTTGAGGAGAGGCAAGCAGCTAACCCCTATAGACCTACTCCCTTCCTGCAGTAAAATAGCATTATATGCATATGATTTGATTATCTGTACCTCTGACCGGGCACGAACAATACCTAGGGTGGAACAGCTGACAAAAGATTATGGTACAGTATCCGGTTACTTAGTGAATATCACCAAGATGGAGGTAATGTGTTGGAATGTGAAGGATTGGGGAGGTAGTGAGTGTGAGGAGATGAAATATTTAAGAATTGTGATAGTCAACAAAATAGATGAGATCCCAGGACTCAATTTGAAGAGGGTGGCCAAGGATGTCGACAGGTCATTGTCCAGGTGGAAGAACTTACCATTAACGATCAATGGGAGAGTTAATCCAGTAAAAATGTCTACCGAAGTTGACACACTTATTCAACTGTATCCCACTTGGTTTCCCAAAAGATTAAATAAAAAAAATACAGGGCAAAATAACCAGTTTTATCTGGATATCTCGCAGGAGACGGCTTTCTTGGAAAAAGTTAAGACGTCATCTTAAAAAAGGTGGGTTGGCCCTGCCGTATCTTAGCATTTACTGGATGGCATTCCAATTTAAAAACTTTTGTATGCTTATGGGGGAGCCTGACCTTTCTACCTAAGGCACATTACTGAGGGAAATGACCAAATATCTTGGAACAGTAGCTTTTCTATACAAATTTGGTGCCCAAACATTTTTCAATAAAGTAAGACTAAAAGTTTTAAAAACCGAGCAATATCTGTAGTGTGGAATAAGGAAGGTGCTACACATCTGGTACTATTCAGAATTCGCACTGATTTGGGACTCCCTTGGGACACCCAAATGCTTGAGGGATAGACTAAGTCTCCCTTAAAACAAGCAGAGATATTTAATTGGGGATATTTGATATTTGAGGAAGGCTTATTACCATGGGAGGTGTTGAGCACAAAGTTTGGGTAACAGACTGTCTAGATTTAAATACATGCAGCTTACATCATGGTTTGCAAAGCAGCTTACATCATGGTTTGCAAAAGTCTCTAGAGAGACACAGGGGCTATTGGATTTTGAGATTCTCCTTCAAGATGTCAGCCCGAAAAGCATAGAAGTGGCAAAGTGTAATGGGTTTTTTTCTGGAGGCAGAGGAAGAGAAATTGGAGGCCTCTTATGCGATCTGGTCAAATGTATTTCAGGAAGAAAACATGCAATTTCTTTGGACTGACTCTCTAAAACCATTATACTCAACAGTTACGCCTGCGAACGTCACCACTTCCTTGTAATTAATAGTCTGTATTGGACCCCCCAAAAAGTGGCTACGTTTGTGATACATCCAGTACCCCGCTGTAATAGATGTAACTTCCCAAGAACAAACTACACACACATATTCTTTTTATGTCCTAAGATTCAAGAATATTGGAAAATGGGGGTAACCACTATGGAGAATGTTTTGGGCCACATGTAGGAGACTTTGGTACTCCTTGGGGTGGGCAACAAAACGCTCAATACTCTGAACAGCAAGCAAAGAGGCCTAGCATGTTATCGGCTACTTCTGGCTAGGTGGGAGATCGCCAAACATTGGATAGATCCCGCCCCCCCTTCCAACGGAGTGGTTAAAAGTGGTTAAGTGGACTAGTAATACAGAGATTAAATGCAAGTCACAAAGGTAGGGGGAAATCTGGGAGGATTTTATACAATAGGCAGGCTAGCATTCATGGCACTAAGGAGGGCTTCTGGAAAAGCATCTAAATTATAGTCCTATGATTACACCAGGTCATGAACTCGGAGGTGGGTCATCGCCCCACCCCCAATAAGACCAGAGACTGGGTTGCCCTGTGGCGAGTGAATGCAATGGACTGCAAGACGGATCAATGGTGCTAAATGGTCCAAGAGTTGCAGACGCCATGGTGAAATGAGGACTTAAAAAAAAATCTCAAACAGTGTACCTGGTCAGTCCAGGAAAGCCCAGGTGAAGCTGGTCAGTTAGAATAGTCCTTTCAGTGGATGTTGCATGTGGCTTCTTCCAGCACTTTTCTGTCTGTTGCTGCTCAGAGAGTCTGCCCCTTATCCTTTAAGGCAGGCCAAGTCCATCTTATTTGGAACCTTTAAAGTGCAGCAGGTGCAGTCCTTCTGAGTGCAGTCCTTCTGTGGTGCAGTCAAAGGGTCCAGTAGGGCATTCCTTCTTCTCCAGATGTTTCAGGCAGGGATCTGAGGGGCTTCTGCAAATCACCCATATTTATTCCCCAATCTGGTCTGGCACTCCATACAAGAGAGTTCAAGTTGCCACCCATTGCTATGACCACTTCCTAGGAAGTATGGCATATTTTTGTCCCACAGTGCACATTTCTTTAGAAATCAAAATGGAGAAACTCCCTCCTTGGAGTAACTTACCCACAGGTGTGGCTCCCTTTCCAGCCCCTCAACTAATCTAATTAGGGGGCTCCTACCTGGCGGGGGATCAAGAAAGTAGGGGATGGCCTGGGTCCGGTGGCATCTGTGATACTACCTTTGAAGTCCAGTTTATCTCCCCAGCCCCTTTTTGTCCATCCCATCAAATGCCTGTATTGTTCAAGCCCCAGGCCTCTTCACACCTACTTAGTGAGCTGCTTGACTCAGGCTGTGAGAGGCTGGCCAATCACAAGAGGCTGCTAGAGGGCTATTGTAGGTAACTTATAGAGAGTAAGTTCTTAAACTACTTTCCTGTAATAGTTATAATACATCCAACCAATGGATTTATTGCAACTATTACTTTGATAATTTGAAGTATGTGTCTAGCTACTGCCAATCTAAATTTAGACTTTTTTACATGGTAATAAAGCCTTCCTATGTTTGCCTTTGCAGGAAGCAACACTACAACGGGGGAAAACGACTTTGGTTGTCTTTCCCCTAACAGAGCATATAAAACATGTTTTATAATGTCCCTGGTTTTTATAACGAAGCACATTACCCTTGGGGCATCTAGGGCACTCCTTAGGGCTGGTGTATATGTAATAAATAGGTAGTTTTGGACTTTGGAAATACTTTAAATTCCGAAGTCGAATTTGAACAGTCTTACTTTAAAGCCAGCCTTCAAGGCAGGGCTGACTTAAACATGGCACCAGACACAACAGCAGTGCACTTTTAACTGTATAAGTCCATTGGGGTCGTAAAACATACATGTCCTACTATACACTAGGAAGTTACCAGTAGGTTATCGTAGCCATTTAAAATAACACAACTTAGCAGAGCCCAGGGCACTTTCTGAGCAGGAATCACCATTATCAGTCAAACGAATGGGGTGATCAGGGCAAAAAGGATTCCTTTCCTACAATACCAAATTGTCAAGTCAAGTCAAGTCAAGAGATTTATATAGCGCGCTACATACCCATAGGGTCTCAAGGCGCTTGAGGAAGGGTGGGGAATTACTTGTCGAATATCCAAGTTTTAAGTTGCTTTCTGAATGCAAGGTGGTTCTGAGTAAGGCGAAGGTGAGTGGGAAGTGAGTTCCAGGTTTTAGCTGCCAGGTAGGAGAAGGATCTACCTCCCATGGTGGTTTTGTTGATGCGAGGTACAGTGGCAAGGGCTTGGTTGGAGGATCGTAGCTGACGGGAGGGGGTGTAGAAGGACAGTCGTGTGTTGAGGCATTCGGGTCCAAGTTCGTAAAGTGCTTTGTGTGCGTGGGTTAGGAGGCGGAAAGTAATCCTCTTATTTACGGGGAGCCAGTGGAGGTTTTTCAGGTGACCAGAGATGTGTTCTTTACGCGGGATGTCTAGTATGAGCCTGGCTGAAGCGTTCTGGATGCGTTGGAGTTTTTTCTGGAGTTTTGCGGTGGTACTGGCGTAAAGGGTGTTTCCGTAGTCCAGGCGGCTCGTGACCAGTGCGTGGGTGACCGTTTTTCTAGTTTCGGTGGGGATCCAGCGAAATGTTTTTTTGAGCATGCGAAGAATGTTGAAGCAAGATGATGAAACGGCGTTGACTTGTCTGGTCATCGAGAGTGAGGAGTCCAGGATGACGCCCAGGTTCCGTGCGTGGTCTGCCGGGATGGGTGCTTTTCCAAGGGCCTCTGGCCACCAAGAGTCATCCCAGGCGGAGGGGGAGGTGCCTAAGATAAGGACTTCTGTTTTGTTTGAGTTCAGTTTCAGACGGCTGTGTTTCATCCACTCGGCTACTTCTTTCATTCCTTCGTGTAAGTTGGTTTTGGCGGTGTTAGGGTCTTTGGTGAGTGAGAGGATCAGTTGAGTGTCGTCAGCGTAGGAGATGATGTTGAGATTGTGTTGGCGAGCGATGGCCGCAAGGGGGCTCATGTATACGTTGAAGAAGGTGGGGCTGAGAGACGATCCTTGTGGCACGCCGCAGATGACTTCAGAGGCCTCTGACTTGAATGGTGGGAGGCGGACTCTCTGGGTTCTTCCGGTGAGGAACGAGGTGATCCATTCCAGTGCTTTTCCTTGTATTCCGACGTTTCTGAGGCGCTGTAGAAGGGTGCTATGACAGACTGTGTCGAAGGCAGCGGAGAGGTCGAGGAGGATGAGGGCGACTGTGTCTCCATTGTCCAGTAGAGTTCGAATGGAAAGGGGCGACCACTCGGTCCCCCCGAACGTATGGCGGAGTACCTCGATCCCCCCGGGAAGCCATTTTGGGCGGGAGGCGCGTCTCGGCTGGTATGCCCGAAGCGGCGTAGCCGGGGCGCGCTTTTTCCCGCCCTAGAGTGGGCTGGCCTAGACACTGACGCGGCTAGCCACGCCCTCGGGGCAGGCAGGGGCGGGTTTACGCCCGCCCTGAAGACGGATAAAAAGGGACGCAAGACCAGAAGGCATCCTCTTGTTCCTGTGCTCTGAAGCTGCACCTCCTCGCTGCACGTGAGCTCGAGACGGAACGAAGAGCCAATTTTGAGCGTTGTAATCTTTCTTTTGTCTTACAGATACTCTGTCGGAGGAATGCCCAAGAAAGGCGGGAAGAGAATGACGACTGAACAGATGGTTCGGGTCCTCATGAAGGAGATGACTGAGCTGAAGAAGCGGGTGGCGGAGAGAGACGGGGAGGGGGGGCCGGAGCGTCCGTCGGCTGGAGCAGCTCCAGGAGGAAGAGCCAAGAGGCCAAGGAGGGGACCAGCTGGGGGAGACGTCCCGGTTCCCTGTACCCCGCTCGAAGCGCCAACCCCAGTACCGGCAGAGGGGAATCCGATTCCTGTGGTGGTCACCCCGGTGTCCAATGAGGATATGCCGCCCGAGCTGGCAGCACAACTTGCAGCGTGGTTGGGCGACAGTAGTGAGGGCGCCACGGCTGCCGAGGCCCAGGCGCTGATGAAGCAATTACGAGGGAAACGGGATGCAGCCAAGGTGTCCGCGCCGGCTGCAGTAGTTGACAAGCCACAAGGGACGATGGCGACCGCAGATGCAGCGCCCGGTGCAGGTAAGCGGCCATTGCCGATTGCGAGGGATGAGTCAGCACCCTCTCGTAGAGAAAGGTTGGGACAACATGTGCCTTTGGCAATTAAGGAGAAGATTTGGGCGGGAGAATATGTGAACATCTTCTCGTTGCTTGTTGATCATTATGAGGTGGAGCATGTTAAGGGTCAGAAAGATCTTATGCATCCGAGTGTTTGGCGCGCAAAAATGGCCGCCTTTAAAGTGAATGAGAATATTGGCAATTGGGGCAATGCATGGGGAATTTTTACGTCGATCTTGGGGGAACGTAGGCCCGAGTTGCTTTCCGAGTTGCCGACCTATCAGTCACGAATCATGGGGTACTCGACATCATATCAGGGTAACCATTGGTTCTGCTACGATAATCTTTTTCGAAAGGCTAAAGAGCATAATAAAAACTTAACCTGGGATTGTTATGATTCTTTGACATGGGATAAAATGAAAGAGACAGGTATGTTAAAAATGCCATTGGTAGGAAGTAATGTTGGCGAATCCTCCCGCCATTATGGGGGGACGCCCTTTCGTTCAGGTACGAGTACCGACGATTACTCGAAACCTGCCGGCAATACAGGTAAAAGGGGTTTCTGCTTCAATTTCAACAAAGGGAAATGTACCAGGCCCCAGGGATCGTGTAAATTTAAACATGAATGTAGCGGGTGCGGGTCGTCCCATCCTGAGTCCACGTGCAGAGCCAAAACGGGTGATAACGGGGGGAGGGGAGGCGCCAAACAGGTCTAACATAGTCCGAGGGGCGCCTTTACCTACCCCGATTGATACCTTGGCGATGATTCCCTGGCTCAGTGAATACCCGGATCGTACTTCTGCTGGGGTGCTGCGGAACGGATTTTCGTATGGTTTCCGCATCCCGGTAGGGGACTTTCGGGGTGTGGAGATGTGTAAAAATCAACTTTCCGTCCTGCAGCATACGACCGTGGTTCAGGATAAGATCTGGAAAGAGGTTACTCGAGGTCGGGTCGCCGGCCCGTTTAGTGTACCACCGGTACCGAAGTTTGTTTGTTCTCCTTTAGGGGTGGTCCCGAAGAAGGACCCGGGTGAGTTCCGACTGATTCATAATTTGTCAGCTCCACGTGGTCTTTCTGTAAACGATGCAATAGATCCAGAAGTATGTTCGGTGCGGTACGCATCCTTCGATGAGGCCGTAGCCATTTTGAATCGCCTGGGGCCCGGGGCGCTGATGGCGAAGTCAGATATCGAGTCAGCGTTCCGGTTGCTCCCGGTACATCCAGACGATCAGCGTCTACTGGGTTTCATGTTTCAGGGTCAGTATTATATGGATAGATGTATGCCGATGGGATGCTCAATTTCTTGTGCCTATTTCGAGAAATTCAGTAATTTTTTACAATGGGTCTTCACAAAGAAGACGGGTTTTCAACATGTGATGCATTATCTCGATGATTTCTTGTTCCTGGGGGCAGCCGGGGATCCGGGATGTGGGCAAGCTTTGGCTGCATTTTGTGTTTTAATAAATCAGTTTGGCGTACCATTGGCACCAGGTAAGACGGTGGGTCCTTCGACTTGCCTCGAGTTTCTGGGGATCGAGTTAGACTCCGGAGAAGGTTGTTTCCGTTTACCAAGTGATAAAGTGTTTAAGTTCAGGGCATCCCTGCAAATGTGTCTGAGTGAAGCTAAGGTTAAGCTGCATCAGTTACAGCAGTTAGTGGGCCAGTTGAATTTTGCCCTGAGAGTTATACCTATGGCCCGACCCTTTTCCCGTTCGATCGCTCAAGCCATGGTCGGATTAAGGGAAGGCCATCATCGCACGAGGCTCTCGGCCGAGGTCCGCCAGGACATGCGCATTTGGTTGGCATTTCTGGCGGATTTCAATGGTCGAGTCGTCTGGAATAAACCAGCCGTGTCCTCTGACGAGCTGGGGCTATGGACAGATTCAGCAGGTAGCATAGGTTTTGGTGCCATCTTCGGCACAAAATGGTCGGCACAGAAGTGGCCGACATGGTGGCATGACAATGGTCTGACAAGCAATATTGCTTTTTTGGAACTTTTCCCCATTTTGGTGGCCCTGAGAACCTGGCCCGAAGGGTTCAAAGATCACTCTGTGATATTTTGGTCTGACAATATGACCGTGGTTGAGTGCATCAATAGTCAGGCAGCACGATGTAAACTGATTTTAAGACTCCTCAAAGAAATTGTCTTACTGTGTATGCAACTGAATGTGCTTTTCAGAGCAAAACATGTCCCAGGGGTAATGAATCAGGCGGCTGATGCACTGTCTCGTTTTCACATGCAGGCTTTCTCGGGTTTCCTTCCCTCAGCGGACCCAGAGCCGGCACCCTTTCCCGAAGCTCTCTGGTCTCTCGGTGCCCCGAACTTCGTCACCTCGTGGGAGAGAGTCTAGCACCAAGGACGAGGAAGGCATATGAAGGGGCGTTTCGGTCCTATTTAGCCTTTTTGGGGACTGATAGAGAGAGGCTTTGGGGCCACGAGGATGGGGTGGTGAATTTTCTGATGTCCTTACGTAGGGCTGGGAAATCGGTGGCTACGGCACAGAGGCATCGCGCCGCCATTTCCTTTGTTGCCAGGGCTCACAGTATCCAGGACCCGACAGCGTCTTTCGTTGTACAGAAAGCGCTGCGTGGGTGGCAACGCCTTGAGGGTCGCAGGGTAGATGAGAGGCGCCCGATAGGTTTGGATAGGTTGGCCCAGTTGTTGGCCACACTCCCTGCCACATGCTCATCACAGTTTGAGACGGTTTTGTTCCGAGCCGCTTTTACGCTAGCATTTCACGGGGCGATGCGGGTAAGCGAACTGGTAGCAAGGAACAAACAGGAAGTGGCAGGGGGTTTGTGCCAGGAACACGTTCAGATCAGAGGGGAGACAATGACTGTCTCCTTTGTCAGGTCCAAGACCGATCAAGATGGGATGGGTGACTGCATAATCATACGCAGGATTCCCGGGTCCTCCATGTGTCCGGTAAAGTGTTTAGAGGATTACCTGGCACGAAGGGTGGCAGCATGGGGGGGGACCTTGTTGAGACACGCGGACGCCACCCCACTGACGAAATTTCTGTTTCAGCGGGTGCTTGCGATGTCAATTGCCGCTGCGGGCTTGAACCCGGGCGAGTTTGGGACCCATTCCTTTCGGATAGGGGCTGCTACAGAAGCTACAGCCAGGGGTCTTAATGTTGAACAAGTGAAACGAGTGGGGCGTTGGTCCTCCAATTGTTATAAGAGGTATGTACGAGTGCACATGTTGTGAAGCTGTAATAATGTACTCACGCCTCTTGTTTTTTGTTTGGTTTTCAGTTGCGCAAGCCTACGAGGCGGGGCGAACTATGCAGTCGACCCAACACCGGGCCAGCGGTCAGACATCACCGGCTGTGAGAAAGGAGGTGTGGGTCGTGGGCCACTCATACGTGAGGCGTGCCGCGGACGTATTCAAAGCAGGTGACATGATTCACGTAGCTGGGGAATACGGGTACAGGGTGTCCTTCTACGGAAGAGGCGGTCTCTGTATTGACCAGTTTCAAACATTTTTCGAGGGTTTGTTAGGGCGGACGAGGTCACCGCCGTCTGTAGTCATAGTACATTTAGGGGGCAATGATTTGGTCACCACCGGTAGACGACTTCTCCTGGAGGCAATGCTTTCCACTGTAAGTTGGTTGGCGAGGAGAGTTCCGGGGTGCACAATTGCGTGGTCCCATATGATCCCACGAAAGGTGTGGCGGGGGGCTATTTCTATTCCTGCTTTGAATCATTCTGTTAGAAAGCTTAATAACAAAGTGAGTAGGTTGTTCCGTTCCAGGACATTGCATTCTATTTCGCATGGCTGTATTAATGATGACAGTATGTATTTGGGGGATGGTGTGCATTTGTCTCGAGTGGGGAATGAGTTACTCATAGCAGACTTCTTAGCATGGTTAAAAACGTTAAAACATGACCTTTAGGTAGGAGCTTTGTGGGGGGTCCGGATAGCCGGTCAACTATCCGGCCTGTGGCGGTAAGGTCATGATCGGTGAGCACTAATTGGAAGATCCCTATGAGTGGGTGTCACCCAACACGGATGGGAGCGCTCGGGAGAGGTGGCCTTTGGCCCCTCAACGGGGAGGCGGTCCCTTCTAAGGATGGGTCGCCGAAAGAAAAGGAAAGGCGGTCAAGGCCCCTTCCTGTGTAGGAGGGGTTACAGCCCCCTCCTGGGGAATTTCCCGGGGCCAGTGACGTCTGCGACGGCAGATGTGGTAAGTTGTGTGGGGTTTGGGGGGAGGTCTACGCTACCTTCTAGATACCTCACACGAGTCCTCGAACGACCTTTAAGTGGCGTCGAGTTTATGGGTGCCCCCGTCAAGTCAAGGGAAATTGGTAGTTGCACTCGAGGTACGCCTCAGTGCTGTCGCCCCTCCCAAGTGGGGGGGGGTATTTCTGGTTAGGGATCTTGACACCGGTTACGACCTTGCCGTTGGCCCTTAAACGTTAGGATGTACAATTTCAAAATTTCAAGAAAATGTTTTGTAGGTTGTTAGTTCGGCTAGGAGAACCTCTGTATTATAGAATATGTTAAGGTTAGCCAAACATCGCAATGTGGTAATGAAATTGTACATTAATATGAAACTGTTTAATTTTAATTTTTGTTTTAATAAATACGGCCGGGGAGGGTCACTCCCTCCCTCATCCAAAAACTTCAAGAACTGTTTCCGGTTTCCCTCCTTTGGGGATTGTGTTGAGAGGGGGTGGCGGGTATCTCAGCCATATGGAAAGGGGCGACCACTCGGTCCCCCCGAACGTATGGCGGAGTACCTCGATCCCCCCGGGAAGCCATTTTGGGCGGGAGGCGCGTCTCGGCTGGTATGCCCGAAGCGGCGTAGCCGGGGCGCGCTTTTTCCCGCCCTAGAGTGGGCTGGCCTAGACACTGACGCGGCTAGCCACGCCCTCGGGGCAGGCAGGGGCGGGTTTACGCCCGCCCTGAAGACGGATAAAAAGGGACGCAAGACCAGAAGGCATCCTCTTGTTCCTGTGCTCTGAAGCTGCACCTCCTCGCTGCACGTGAGCTCGAGACGGAACGAAGAGCCAATTTTGACCCACCCACCAGCCCCTGAAGACAGCGAGTTGTGTTAAATAAAGTTTGATGGTTAATTCTGTTTCGTTTACAGGTTGTGGTATTATCGTGAAGATTTTGAGTATGCAATAAAGAATGACCAATTGGTGTTATGTTTTGCAAATAAAGTAAATCTGCTTTAGTGTTCATCAGTAAGCATGCTTTGAATAAAGTGTTATTGCTATTGTCTGTTATATTTAGTCTTAGTTATTAGTTAGCATTGTCGTATTTATTTTGGTCGGGCGGTAAGGTCATGATCGGTGAGCACTAATTGGAAGATCCCTATGAGTGGGCGTCACCCAACACGGATGGGAGCGCTCGGGAGAGGTGGCCTTTGGCCCCTCAACGGGGAGGCGGTCCCTTCTAAGGATGGGTCGCCGAAAGAAAAGGAAAGGCGGTCAAGGCCCCTTCCTGTGTAGGAGGGGTTACAGCCCCCTCCTGGGGAATTTCCCGGGGCCAGTGACGTCTGCGACGGCAGATGTGGTAAGTTGTGTGGGGTTTGGGGGGAGGTCTACGCTACCTTCTAGATACCTCACACGAGTCCTCGAATGACCTTTAAGTGGCGTCGAGTTTATGGGTGCCCCCGTCAAGTCAAGGGAAATTGGTAGTTGCACTCGAGGTACGCCTCAGTGCTGTCGCCCCTCCCAAGTGGGGGGGGGTATTTCTGGTTAGGGATCTTGACACCGGTTACGACCTTGCCGTTGGCCCTTAAACGTTAGGATGTACAATTTCAAAATTTCAAGAAAATGTTTTGTAGGTTGTTAGTTCGGCTAGGAGAACCTCTGTATTAGAGAATATGTTAAGGTTAGCCAAACATCGCAATGTGGTAATGAAATTGTACATTAATATGAAACTGTTTAATTTTAATTTTTGTTTTAATAAATACGGCCGGGGAGGGTCACTCCCTCCCTCATCCAAAAACTTCAAGAACTGTTTCCGGTTTCCCTCCTTTGGGGATTGTGTTGAGAGGGGGTGGCGGGTATCTCAGCCATATGTCGTCTGTTGCTGCGATAAGTGCGGTCTCAGTGCTGTGTTTGGCTCGGAAGCCGGACTGTGAGGGGTCGAGGGATTTGTTTGTTTTGAGGAAGGTGGCGAGCTGGTTGTTGACAGCTTTCTCGATGACTTTGGCCGGGAATGGAAGAAGCGAGATGGGGCAGTAGTTTTTGAGTTCGGTGGGGTCAGCTGTGGGTTTTTTCAGAAGGGCGCTGAGTTCTGCATGTTTCCAGCTTTCCGTGAAGGTGGCAGAGTTGAGGGAGCAGTTGATGACATCTCTGAGGTGTGGTGCTATGATGGAGTCTGCTTTGTTGAAGATGTGGTGAGGGCATGGGTCAGTTGGGGATCCTGAGTGGATGGAGTTCATCAGGCGGATGGTGTCTTCAGTGGAGATTGGGTTCCAGTCGTTAAGGATGTTCAAGGGGGGTGAAGGTCCTGCAGAAGGTTGGGTGGGTTGGTCTCCGGGTCGGTTGTCGAAGCTGTTGTGGATGTTTGCGATTTTGTTGTGGAAGAAGGAAGCTAGAGAGTCGCAGAGGGCTTGGGAGGGGGTGATGTCGTTGGAGTTGGCTGATGGGTTGGTAAATTCCTTGACGATGTTGAATAATTCCTTGCTGTTGTGGGCGTTGTTATCTAGTCGGTCTTTGAATGCGACTTTTTTGGCAGATCGGATTAGTTGGTGGTGTATGCGGGTGGCGTTTTTGAAGGCGTCCCTGGTGCTGGTGTTTGGGTCTTTTTTCCAGGCCTTCTCGAGGGAGCGACAAAGTTTCTTCGATTTCTTAAGATCATCGTTGAACAAGGAGGCGTTTTTGCTGCCTAGTTTGCTTTGACATTTTTTCAACGGTGCTAGGATGTCGGCGCTGTTGGATAGCCATTAGGTGAGGTTAATGGCTGCTTGGTCGGGGTTTGAGGAGTGGGCGGGGGGGTTTAGAAGAAGCGATGAGGAGATCTGGTCGATGGTGATTTTGTTCCAGTTTCTTCTCAGGGTGGGTTGAGGATGGCTGTGGATTGTGGTCTTATTGTAGGTAAAGTTAACGCAGCTGTGGTCCGTCCAATGATGAGCTGTGGTGTGACTGAATGAGACATGTTTGCTGGAGGTGAAGATGGGGTCGAGTGTGTGACCTGCAATGTGGGTGGGGGTAGTGACAAGTTGTTTGAGTCCGAGGTTGGCAAGATTGTCCAGAAGGGTGGTGGCGCTGCTGTCGTTGCTCTTTTCCAGGTGAAAATTGAAGTCTCCCAATAGAATGTAGTCCTCGGAGGGGAGGGCGTGTGGGGTGATAAAGTCAGTGATGTCGTCACTGAATTGTGCACGGGGTCCTGGAGGCCGGTAGAGGAGGGTGCCTCTGAGTGTGGTCTTGGGGTCGGTGTGGATCTGGAAGTGGAGGTGTTCGGCACTGGCAAGGTTGACGTCTGAGCTGGTTGAGATGCGGATGGAGTTCTTATGAACGATAGCGATGCCTCCTCCTGTTTGCTTGATGCGGTCCTTACGGATGATCTTGTATCCTTCCGGGATGGCAATGGTGATGTCTGGGGCTGAAGAGGCATTCATCTATGTTTCTGTTAGGAAGGCGACGTCCGGTGAGATGGTGTCTAGTAGATTCCAGAGGTCGATGGCGTGTCTGTGGACCGAGCGGGTGTTGAGCAGGATGCATTTTAGGTGGTTGGTGTCAGGTCTCTGATTGGTGTTGGTGGATGAGGAGTTGGTTTTGGTGCCGTCGAACTTGCAGGAGTTGCAAGAGAAGGGTCCATGGGTGTGTCCAGGGGCGGCTTGGACGCAGTTGGGGGAGCGGCCGGGGTTTAGAGCAAGGAGGGAGGAGGAATCATAAGTAATGCGGGTGGGGTGGAAATTAAGAGAACCAGGGGGTCTGGCCCTGGGCGCGGTCCAGGCGCGGACGGGCGTAGAAGGGCTTACCTTTGGCGCACCTTCGGCGCGGCCGCAGCGCATGGCCGCTGCGCGTTGGGACATCTGACATAAATGGAGAGTGGAGGGGGGCGGAGCGTGGGAGGGGCAGCTGGGAGGCGGGATCTGGGAGGAGCCACGGGCTGCCGAGGGTAAACAGAACCGAAAGTGAGACACAGCCGGAGTGGGCAACACGCTAGAAAATACAGAGAAATGCACCCTACACAATCGTCTTTTCCCTCACCAACTAGCAGCAATGTGCAGCAGGATAACAACACTGAGCAAGCAGGCAGATATCACCAAGCGCCGAAAGCAGCAACAAGTAAATAAACTGCAAAACGATACCACGCGCTGAGTGCGCTCCAACAGCAGGCAGGCAGGCAGGCAGGCAGGCGCGAAAACAGTCAGCAGTGGGTGCAGCATCTGGGGGAGGCAGAGGGCAAAAGGGAGCGACCGCACAGGACAGTGTCCACTCGGTCACAGCTGGTGGGAGGCTGTGATGCGTTTGCTGTGCTTGTGGGTGGGAGGGGCAGCTGGGAGGCGGGATCTGGGAGGAGCCAGGAATCACTAGAGTGCAAATGTGCCAAATGGCACGTACTTCTGCATGTGCTGAAGAGCAAAATACTCGCTCTATAGGTAACCCAGCATAGCGCAGTATAGACCCTACCCACCGCTGTCACATACCACTAGTATGTGTGGGCAGCTGTGGGAGAAGGCAGGCAGTGACTTAAACAATATATAACACAATCACCACTAAGAAACAGGCAGGAAGCCCACCACAGCAGCTCTGCAGTCTGTTTCCTGCAATATGTGCCACACACCATCCCACTCCCTATGCTGTCACACCATTATCTTTGGATATGGTGGCCATTTTAAGAATAGGGAATCAAGAACACACAACGCCACATTGTGTTAGTCATGCGGCTGCTGCTGGTATATATTGCATTATGCGTTAATACTGTTTTTAGGGGCGACTGGCACTGTAGCTGTTGTGGGGTTCTGTAACACGATTGATAGTAGTATTTATGGGTACTTCTGGGGCAGTGTGCACTGACAATGCAACTTATTTGAAGTTCATGTGGGGATTTGGTAACTACTTTTGGGGGTGCCCCCGGGCAAATGGGTTACAGAGCTCCAATTGTGAGGACTGGAGTATTTTACCTCATGTATCTATGAGCCATCTTACTGTTGGTCCCAAGCTGAGCATTCAATACACCCTTTAGCACTTGACCTTCAGGACAGCGAAGCAGGGCAATCAAGTTTTTTACTAGGGGGGTTATGAGTTAGAAGCTCAGAACTCGACGGAACACAGTAACACTAATGAATCAAAGTCCAGCAAGTGCATTTATTTTCGCCAGGAACTTCAAAGTGTAAATCCCTTTCCAATTGTAATTGTCACAGGGTTCACAATGTATTACCCTTTCCTATTGTTATTGTTAGAGAATTCATAGTTTAAAACCCTTTCATGGTGTATCTGTCATTGAGTTTCCAGTGCAACACCCATCTGTTTGCATTTGTCAGTGTTCAGAACATAAGAATCTAGCCAATGAATTTGTCATAGCGTTTACAACGTAAAACTGCAAAACCCTTTCTCCTATTTTTGTCACATGCTTACACCATCCCCATCTAATGTATTTAAAATGGGTCTGCATTAACAATATTATCAGTTGCGGGTGAAGAAACCACGCCATAGAATACTGATTCCAGGCCTGCCTTAAGCCAAAAGTGAGAAGCTGAACATTCTCACTCTCCTCTTTTTGCATTAGCATCCCTGCCCCTTGCCTCATGTCTGAGGAATGACAAAGCTATAGTACCAGAGTACTGGACAGAGGGATTGATCCCCACCCACAGGGGCAGGCTATGAGCTTTACTCCCGTCCCCACCAGCCTTGAGCAAGCCAATGAGTTCAAAATGGGCAGTGGACAGGATCAGTTCTCCACTATTTCAAAATGCAAAAATAGTACATTTCCATAGGAGCTTCGATCCTCGGCCTGTTGTGGGCACATTGCCTGTTTTTGTCTGTACTAAGGTGGGTGATGAATTCCACTCTACTGGCGGAGTTTGCAGAGTTTGGCCTGCTCTGTGCAGAGTCTCAAAGAACTCCCCAAAATGACATGGAGCAGAGTATTTCCTCTTGCGCGGCTCACCCACGTTAGTTTGGTGAGTGAGAAAAATCATATGCTAGACCACCTCCAGGCTCACGTTGAGAAACCTGTTGCTCGCAGTGAAGTAGTGTGGCTCACTGGTTAGAGGCGGCAGACCCGAGAGCAGAGGACGGCCCGGGACCAGGGTTCGATTCCTGGCGCGGCAGGTTTCTGGACCAGAGTCAGCGGACTCGATAATTCTCTCGCCTCGGTGCTCACTCTGATCAGCGATCACACTCGGCAACTCTGGGCATTAGCTTGCCTCATCTTCACTAACGGCCCCACCAGACCGCCGGGGATGCCTGGTCTCACCCTGGAGATACCCATTAAGGGACCATCTCTCAGGGAAGCCAGGAAGGGTTTCGCAGCGGTCGAAGCGCCTTGGGACCCTACGGGTAAGTAGTGCGCTATATAAATGCCTATACATATACACATATACATTAAGGAAGTTGCCACTCAAGTAGATTATCTACTCGAGTGGCAAAAAAAGCAGCGCCCTCTTGCACTGCGCGTTGTGCTGTCTGCGTTGATTTTACAGCACAGGGCAAAAACAATTGTGCTAAAATTTAGTGGCGCTTTCTGAACTCCGTGGAGTGCTGAGGAGTTTTTTTGGCACTCCGCGAACTCCACCCAGGCATAGTAGTTTGTGCTCTCTTCATTTTAGGGCTATCAAGGGCAGCATTTATCTACACAGCCATTACTCTGGTAATTTTTATAAACATTAGCATCGTTTTAGATCACATGCTAGAGAACCCAGATGGTTTCCCTCTTGAGAAAGGCTTCTACTAAGTAAATCCTTTGGGAAGTGAGGAGCATCAGTCACCAAATCCATTAAAGATGAAGGGGCAGATTTATGAGGCTGTTGCGCCTCTTTGCGCTGCAATTGCATCACTTTATTTGACGCAACTGCGGCGCAAACAATGCGCCCTATTTACAACGTGACGCATCTAGGAGATGCGTCATGTTGTAAAGCACTGCCCCATAAGGAGGCGTTCCTGCGCAAGGGGGGATGTTCCTGCGCAGGAACGACTCCTGAAAGTGGCTGAGTGAAATCTATGAGATTTCACTCAGTCACTTTCAGGGCAATGCTGCGTCAAAACCCTGCGCCTGCTTGGAGCAGGCGTAGGTCTTGATACAGCATTAGTAGAATGGGACACCCTCGAGCCTTGCTGGAGCTGCGTCGCGCTTGCGACGCAACTCCAGCAATGCGCCACATTTCCGGCACAGATGCGTCACGCATCTGTGCCGTTTTTGCACCATGGTGCGCCGCATTATAAATGCGGCGCACCATGGGTGGCGTAGCTGTGGCGCACTGTGGCGTATGTTAACTGGCGCATCCCTCGGGATCCGCAGGTTAACGTAAATCTGCCCCTTAGTGGACAAGCATTTTGAAAGGAAATAACTATTGTCAGATTTCAGTCTGATTGGAGAAGAGCGACTAATTGATGTTGGAAACATTCATCAAAGTTTGTTGGATTTTAGTTTACCCATTTTAATTCATCAAGGGCCCCCAAGCCAAACTAAATTCTTCTTCAAACCGAGGCTCTACTCATCACCTCAGCTCTTTTCTCTGGTTAGTGAACGGTCACAAATGGTGGAGGGGAATACTGGGGGAAATATAGGGGCAGATTTATGTCCGACAAAAATCGCCATGTTTACGCCGCCTTTGCGTGACGCAACGGCGCGGAAACGTGGCACATCCCTGCGACCTATTTACAAAGTGACTCATCTAGGCAGATGTGTCACGTTGTAAAGCCCTGCGCCACATAGAACCTGCGTCAGGTTTCATGTGGGCGTTCTGTCGCAGGGTGGGCGTTCCCTCGTAGGAAAGCCCCGTAAAACTGACGCAGTGAAATCTACAAGATTTCACTGAGTCAGTTTTCCAACGCTGCTGCGTCAAATCCTTTCGCCTGCTTGAAGCAGGCATAAGGAGTGACGCACCACGTTATGTATGGGTGGCCTCTGTACATTGCAGGAGTTGCGTCGCACTTGCGACGCTACTCCAGCAATGCGCCGCCCGTACACCACAAGATGCGTCATGCATCTGCCCTTCCTTGCACCATGGTGCACCCATCAGGATTCAAGCACGCCGGGCCGAAGAAGGCTGAAATGGCAGAAACCGGTCCCCGGTAGCTTGTTTCCTTCCCAGTATAAGAATTGGCTTGGTAGTTTGGTCTGCCCTGTTCCCATGATGCACTGGGCCAGGGTCAGACTAATTTGCATATAGCCAAGTTCTGAGCTGGGATGGTGCAGTCCATCAGGATTCAAGCAAGCCGGGCCGAAGACGGCTGAAATGGCAGAAACCGGTCCCCGGTAGCTTGTTTCCTTCCCAGTATAAGAATTGGCTTGATAGTTTGGTCTGCCCTGTTCCCATGATGCACTGGGCCAGGGTCAGACTAATTTGCATATAGCCAAGTTCTGAGCTGGGATGGTGCAGTGAGCTAAAAAACGGTGATGGATAAAGCCCTGATCTTTGGACTGGGTAAGAGTGGTCTGCTTAATTCAGACACTCTGTTCATCACCACCCCCTTTTCTGAAGCATTGTAAATGCGGCGCATCTGTGGTGCCGCAAGGAGGGAATTGCATGACACATCAGTTCTGGCGCATCCCTGCTGATTTGCAGAGATGCGCCAGAACTCATAAATCTACCCCATAGAGTGCTGGGGCATGGCATCTGGTAATGATAGGAGAGAACAGGAGTATGGAGCAGTCCTGGGCTACAGTAAATTAGGTAACAACAGGCTCAGCACAAAACTCTGTTTTAAATCGAGAGATCTCAGCATCTCCGACAGCCTCCATGCTGGATATAATGCTGAATCTACAAAAAAAAGCTGCAAGGGCTGCTGGAAGTATCCGGTTGAACATAACATTTGAATGTCCAAAAACACCAGCTACAGATCATTGTGGTTTAACTCAAACAAAAATGCGCGATCACATGCCATCTATAGTAAGACGTGTAGGAAGTAATATTCAACATACAGATACTCTGGCTCCCCCGGTAACAAAAGATAAAGTTGCTCAGTCTACTTGAGCATAGAGTGTATTTATCTCTAGGCCTCCTATTTTCATATGGAAACTTGAGGAGTTAAACTGGTATAGACAATATATACCTCGGACAAAGAGAGTGGTGAAGGGTGTGGTGAAGTGAAACTTTGGTGAAAAAAGGATGCAGTTATTGTTAGAGGGAATAATCGATCTGTAAAAGAACAAATGAAAAGCCCCCTCCCCTAAGTATCTCCAATGGGTCTGAAAGCGGAGAGAGATACAAAGGTAGAGGAAAGACTTTGCGAGGTAGATTAAGGGAGGTGGTCCCACAATCCTGGTGCAGGAAAGCAGGTAGTGCTGGTAAAACGGTGGGTGGATTGTGTAGGCTGAGTAGAAAGAAATACCAAGGGGAACAAGGGGCAAGTACTTGGATACTGGAATTGCTGGGTAGTTGGGATGGATTCTAAGAAGAAGAAAACAGAGGTAGAAGTAATTTGTGGCTATACTTTGAACCATCCCATTAGGGAAAGGGGGAAAAGAGTGAGTAGGTTGTGCCATCCCAGCTATTACTTTCCTTCTCTAAATGTGCCAGCCTAAACGAGATAGGGACAAAAGACCATAGGCATGTGGGATTCATGCAAAATAAAAAGGGAACTGAGGTCACGAAGGTTCTGATGTATTCAGAGCTGGTGAAATCAACACAAATAAAGGCATAAAAAAGGATGTCAAAGGAAGGAATTAGCGTGTTTATTATTGTTTAGTTAATTAAAACCATAACAATTTTAAAACAAGAAACAAAAAGCGGATAAAAAACAGTATTATACAAAAGGTTAAAAGGGCAAGAATTTAAATATACAGTCACTTCGTCTCTACATAGGGTGTCTAAAATGTCCATTGTTAATAGTAGCAAGAAAAAAGAGAAAAGTCCGTGCCGTGAAATGGCCATCATTTGGTCATGCTTCCGAACCTTTTAGCACAGCTTTGTAAACACTTTGATAAATGTAATCAGTCTGCCATTCAATGGGGGATCAGAGGGGTTTAGGCACGCCATTGTTGCAGCTCTGCAAGATCTAATTCCCCTAGCATTGAAGCATTTTTTAAGGAAGATCGCTCGCACCTCCTGTAGTTTCTTGCATATGCAGATTACGTGGATAAAATCTTCTTTGTAGAAGTTGCACAGCCGGCATGATTTGGGGCCTGTATGCAACCAGGGGGCAGGTCAGCTAGGGATGGTAAAGTTCCAAAACGTAGTGTCATAAGTTGCGTTTTTACATTAATTGAAAATGTTTTGCTCAGGTAAGCCGCCGGTGCAAGAGACTTATAGTGGTTTAACACCATCCAGGCATGCGACCTTGATCTAAAAGTATTTTTATCCAATAGAGATGAATGGATTTTTGACG
The DNA here is from genome assembly GCF_964263255.1 of Lissotriton vulgaris. Lineage (NCBI taxonomy): Eukaryota > Metazoa > Chordata > Amphibia > Caudata > Salamandridae > Lissotriton > Lissotriton vulgaris. The sequence continues at coordinate 195,050 of NW_028245180.1, forward strand.
CCTTATTTACAGCTTGCTTAAAAGATTGGTACGGCAAATTTTTGTTCCATAATTCCATTGTGCATGTAGTGGAGAGGGATTTGCAGAGGTATTGATTAAAAGGAGAAGTTTTATCATCATTTAATTTACACCAAAGGACTACGTTATTTTTGATGTGGCTGCATTTAGTTTCAGGCGATACCAGGTTTTCACAGTTGCGTACATTCTTCCTATTTCTTCATTTATTAGACCAAATTCAAGGCGGACCTGGGCTGGAGAGCCCGACCTTTGTATGTGGAATACTTTTTTGTAGATGGAAGCTATTAGTTTATTTATGAGCTCTCCATCCACACCGTGGAAGGCGGCGCTGGCGTATGCTAGAGTTGGCAAGATTTTTGCCATCATTACAGCGAGCAAGGGTTTATAGGAAGGACCCTTCAGCTTTTTAGCCAGTAGACTGAAGGTAAATGTTAGGGCACTTGTTCTTTGAAGGATTTAGGTTAGTCCCAGAATCAGTAGTGATGATAGTGGGAAATTATGAAAAATGGTTCCTGAGACATCATGCAGGATTGGGACAAAGACAAGTTAGACTTATTGATCAGGCAATTAAGGAAAAAGATTACATTGAATTTACTGTGTCATGTGCTGGGCCCGCTAAAGGTTGTGGAGTCATGAGCCATGAAAATAGATATATGAATCCTTCTATGCCAGCCTTAGGGGAAGAGAGGTGGTTAAATGAAATAGATCAGGATGTTGGGCTGTCCCACAACCTTGGGGATCTTTCATGGAATATTAAAGGGTTTAGTACAATATCAAAACTAGAAAGTTTCAAAAAGTGAATACGTCCCTATGAGATTGTGTGTCTGCAAGAAACATGGCTTTGCGTTGAAACCCCCATAATCGAAGGTTTTGTTCAGTTAAAAAAGTCTGCTATGAAGAGGCCGCAGGGAAGGCCTCGATGGGGATAATTACCTTGATATCCACCAGAATAGCTAGGAAGGTGACATCTCCAGAAGTAAGATGCAAATGGTTGGTGGCCTGCAAAATGGAGTTTCAGAACCTACACCCCAAGAATGAAAGCATGATAATAGTGAATGCATACCTGAAAGGGGGGGGGCTAGGAGAACAGGTCTGAAATGGGAAAGTTGAATGAAGATGTGGACTACCAATGTGAAAACCACCATGAATATACATTGATGCTGATGGGGGTTATTTAGCAGAAATTAAGCCCAAACAAAGTTGATATCTGGTTCAAGAAAATATTAAGCTCATATAATATAAAGGTGGCAAGCCTCTCCAAAACTAAATGATCAAAATGAAATATGGTATTGGGAAAGTAACTGGGCTCGATAGTAGGATAAAGGGCAACTGTCCAGCACATCAGACATTTAAGGTTAGCCAGCAATTATGCCCAATCGATTTATAAGGAATTTCCATGTGGTGCTGGAAGAGGAAAGTGGTCACTGTCCCCTTTAAGTACAATTAGTTCGAGGTAAAAAGAGATTGAGAGATATAGTGATTCTTGTGCAGATGTACTGCCCAAAGTATTCACCTCTAGAATAAAAGATGAATGCATTGAAAAATGTGTTCAGCAAAATACAATACTGAAGGATGCCACTGTAAAACACCCAGAGTGATCAAAACATAATCAGCCAAATGGTACAGTGACTCAGGGTAATTTAGAATAAAAGAGTAAATGTTAATCAATTATTTGACACCAAAATGCCAAAAATCAAATCCGTAGAACTGGAGTAATAAATTTTTAGAGATTAAACTGCAATGTAGCGTCTAAAGGCGTATAGCGCAAATTGCATCTATCTGGTCTCACTGCACTGGTCAAAGTCAAAAGTTCAAGTTGACAGCGATAGTGCGCAGGTCTGATACAATCCCAGTTCAGTCCAGCTCAGCCGCAGTCAGTGCAGGTAACAGTGGTGGGCCAGGGAAGGGGAAAGTGGTATTTCGAGGGATAATGCAGAGGGAAAATTATTTATTTATTTAATTTCCCCTAGTCATCGTCCCTCGAAATCCCCCCTTATGCGGCCCTACCACTGTAACCTGCATGGACCGCGGTTGGTCCAGTTTAAGGTTTAACTTCGCAGGTGTTGTGTCAAGAGGTCCATTCGCGTTGGGTTACGAGTAGCAAGGTGAGCTTTGTGGGCAGCAGGCATTGTGGTGCAAAGAGCAGACCGCGTGTCAAAGACCGGTGGGCTGGAGCTTTGCGTTGGCAATCACCCATTGGGCTTTTGATGCTGGTGCGCAAAGAGACTGGATGGTGGGAGCTTGTGATACCTTTCGGTGCGAGTGGCACAATTCTGGTGGGAACAGGTGGGTTTGCTAACATGAAGAGCCCAAAAGATTGAATTCAAGAGCCACCCCAAGGTTCAGGACCTGAGAGGTACCATGTGGGGGCCAGGAACTCACTGAATGTGAATACAGGAGCTATTGGGGAGCTTTTCATGTCTCTGAGACTTAGATCAGGAAGGCAGCAAACTAGCCTTTTGAGATACCCAGGGGTCCTGAGTTCAAGATGGTTTGCAGGTCCAGTTCTTCTTCCCCAGGTCAGAGGTCGTCAGTCAGCGGGTCCTTTAGAGCAGCAGTCAAACTGAGTACCAGTCCTTGTAGCAGCACAGGAGTCCCTCTTTCTGGCAAGGTATCCACGAGCCTGGAAGTGTACTGAAGAGTTGATGTCTGAGGTCCTTCATTTGTCCTCTGGATCCCTGGTTCTGAAAGCTTCTAGACAGTGGCTTAGAAGTGTGTGGATTTTCCTATCTTCCGTGGCTTCAAGCTCACTGAAGTGAAAATGCAGGGGTATTAGGCCTTTTGTGTGAAGGGAGACCACGTGCTATTCAGGTCTAAGTGGGGCTGTACTCAGCTCCGGCACCCGATCCTGCCAGCAAATGGCCCGTTCAGGCACACCCAATCGGATGTACGGCTTTACGAAGCGTACTTTTACAACGCGTGCCGTTACAACGCGGTTTTTTCAACGCAAGTCGTTACCACGACTTGCGTTGGAGGGGGTGGGAACTTAGGAATTTTTTAATTTACCATTCCAACACCAGCCTACGTAGTAGAGAAGGTGTTGGATAGTAAATTAAAAAATTCCTTGTCCTGCAGCGTCCTCCAGCGCAAGTCGTGGTAACGACTTGCGTTGAAAAGACCGCGTTGTAACGGCACGGCGGTGTAACAGCCACATCGTAAAGGCTGTTCCCCCACCCAATCCCTCTATTGAGTGACAGTGTGGGATTAATTCACAAAGTCTGTCAGTCACACCCAGTCATGTGCCCCAAAGCAGGCTTGAGGTACATAATGGCTAAGGGCAGAACAATTCCAGCTTTATAAAAGTAGAATTTTTAAAATTGTGATCAAAACCCCGACTTTACCATTAAATAAGGATCTTCACAACAATTCCAAAGACACCAAACTTGGTATAGCCACCAATTTAATAAAGAATCCCCAATGTAATCCCATGGCAAGGGTAGGCCTCACAGTAGCGAAGAACGAATTTAGGGGTGTTTCACTCCCTGGACATGTAAAACTTAAAAGTTCATGTCCAACCTTTTAATTAAACAGCCCCCACCCCTATGAGCTACCTAAGACCTACCTTAGGGGTGATTTATATGTAATAAAACTGGAGTTTCAGGCTTGGCAAAGGTTCTTAAATGCCAAGTTGCTATGATAGTTGATATCTGCACTCAGGGTGCAGTGGCAGAGCTGGGACATGTTTTAAGGTGCTACGTAGTGGGTGACACACTTAGTGCTGCAGACCCTATGGTAGTATTTAATTTACAGGCCCTAGGTATATGGTATACCACTTGACAAGGAACTTAGAAGTAAATTAAACATGCCAATTAGGTGTATGCCAATCAAACCATGTTTAGGGGGTGAGCACAATCACTTTAGCACTAGTTAGCAGTGGTATAGTGCACACAGTCCTAGGACCAACACAAGCAAAGGTCCAGCAAAAATTGGAGGCAGTAGGCCAAAGGTTTGGGAGAAAAGCACCCTCAGGCTGACAGGTCTTACATAGGACCAAGCGTAATTTTACTTACGCGTGCAGAATTCTGAAATTATGGGTTATGTGAAATGTCCAGTAGAACACAATATGTAATTTCCTGTCATTTATTGTAGATGTGAGACTGCTTTGAGCTGAAAATGTCATGTCAAGAGACATATTGTACTCTAATCTGTCTCGTATCTGTGCCTTGTGTGATTTTTTTAAGGGAGGTTTGCCTTGCATGAGAATTTCACATGAGATAATGCCAAGCCATATACATAATTGTGCATACATTTAGTGAAATTCCAGGAAATGTTGCCAAAATAAATGTACACAATTTTGCATGTACCTTACCTTTTATTACTTCCCCAAAAATTGAACTTGGACAAGAAATAATCATGATCTAAAGTCATCAAGAATGCAAGAATGTTGACATTGGATAATAAATAACCACACTTGCTAGATCTATTTTTTTCCTACTTGATGACAGCTTTCACTTCAGATGGATATTCAAGCAATGGTGAAGGCACAAGATTACAAAATTCCATCTTCTTTAGCTCAAAAAACCTGAAGCACATAGAGTCCTGTTCACAAAGGGCCAAATTGATCAGTTTTTCACTCAACACAATGCAGCAACACAACTCTCTGTGCTGCACTGCATGAAGGGAAGAAGGCAGAAATACACCATTTCTATCAGGATATGGCACATACCTGTCCTCTACCTGTGTTGGCACGCAATCTGCTGCCTGGCACCAAAGCAGCCACCCTTGAGCCATGGTGCAAGGGTGTCTGCGTTACAGGGAGAATTGCTTCTGCCTAGGATGGAACACCTTCCTGCACAAAAACAATCCTTGAAGGCATTTTCCTCATTCTAAGTGTGCTACAGAATTTAGTAAACTTACAAAGTGGAAACACAGGGAGAAATCCAAATATTTCTCCTTGCGCACCTGTGGTGGGCAGGCATACAATTCTGACACATTCTCAGTTAAACCAGTGTTGGTAGATCTGGGAATGCTTCAGAATAAAAGGGTGAACAAACAGGAACACCCATGCTGCATCCATGTAACCTCCCCATCACTCAGAGTAACGCAAGTCAACAACCTACGCTGCCTTGCATTACTCTAGATTTGCGAAGCCCCGTAGAGCCATGCAAGGTGGCCTTGCGTGGGTCAGTAAATCTGATTCTAGGTTTTGCGTTGCCCTGTGTCCCATTGCGCAGAGCAAAGAAAATGTAAAACCTTAAGATATCTGGCCCAAAGTGAGTTTTGTAGCATGATTGATAGTACTATATTACTACTAGTAAAGTACTCCTAAATGCTATTCACAAACCTACATGAGGAGGTCAATGTCTCTGCCTCTCTTATATTTTATGTGTTCAGAATTCTGCTTCAACTGCAGACATATCCGCACATGTTATTATACATTTTAGTAGTAAATGTGGGAGAGATAGATTGGCTTGCCAGGAAACAAAGAATGCTTATGACTAATGGGGAGGAGTTTTAGGTAAGCAATGAGTGGTTAAGGGAGGTCATTGGTGTACGGAGGGATACACACCCACCAAATACATAGTAAGACTATTGCTATTAACAAACTCCCATTCTAAAATTATCACTGACAAAAAAATTCCCAAAACAGTGGTAGATGGAATGTAGCTCAGACTTGGAGTAAGTCCATCTGTACACATGGCCAACCACTGGTACTGCAGCATCGTCACATAGAAAATAATGGCGCAGAGATTTAAAATAGAACCCTATAGCAAATAATGTAAAATATATATTTTATTTAGACGTTTTTAAATATATATAGTTTTACTTTAATGTTAAAAAATTGATATGCATTACAAATAAATATTATTTTTATTTTAAATACTAAACAAATAAATGCAGTGATTGAAAAAGTTGTAATTGATCAAAATTAATTCTATGCATAGCTTTTAGTAACTTTTTATTTGTTTTTATAAAAGTTTTGACTAGCAATTTTAAACATACACAATAGCACATAACCCAAGAGTCATGAAAAAGATATTTAGGGGCTTATTATAATGTCAGTCGGAATTGCCTCTGACCAACACCTTCTCAAACCGCCTGATTACGATGCGATTCCCTCTGTTCTCTATCGGAGCTTGTGTCACGACCGTAAACCGGACCTAATATCAATCAATCAATCAATCAGGGAATTGTAAGCGCGCTAATCACCGGTGAGGTTCTCAAGGCACTGGGGGCGGGGGTATCAGCCGTTACCTTCAATCGAAGAGCCAGATGTTGAGAGCTATCCTGAAGGTGTTCAGGGAGGGGGCACATCTGATGATGATCTGGAGCTCGTTCCAGGTCTTGGCAGCAAAGTACGAGAAGGATCTTCTCCCTGCATTGGCTCAGTGGATGCTTGGGGTTTTGGCGAGGGTGAGGTAGGCGGATAGGAGGTTTCTTTTGGGTACGTGGAAGGTGATTCTGCCATTGAGGTATTGAGGTTCGGTGTTGTGTAGGCATTTGTAGGTGTAGGTGAGAATCTAGAAAGTGACTCTCTTCTCAATGGGGAGCCAGTGGAGCTTCTGTAGGTGTTGGCTGCTGTGCTCTCGTCGAGAGATTCCGAGAACGAGTCTGGCGGCATTTTTCTGTATCGTCTAGAGCTTCTGGAGTAGGGACTTGTTTATGGCAGCGTAGAGGGCGTTTCCGTAGTCCAGTCTGCTGGTGATGAGTGCGTGTGTGACTGTTTTCCTTGACTCTGGTGGGATCCATTTGAAGGTCTTACGGAGGATGCGTAGGCAACGGTGTTGACCTGTCAGTTCATAGCGAGGGAGGAGTTGAGTACGATGCCGAGGTTTCGGGCGTGGTCTGTGGGGGTCACAGGGTTGCAGAGGACGGTGGGCCACCAGATGTTGTTCCATACTGATGGGTTGGTTCCGAGGATGAGTAATTCAGTCTTTTCTGAATTGAATTTTAGGCAGCTGTTGCTCATCCAGGAGGCAACATCTTGCATGCCCCTCTAGAAGTTGAGTCTAGTAGCGGTAGGGTCTTTGGTGAGGGTGAGGATGAGCTGGGTGTCGTTAGCGTAGGACACTATGTTGAGGCCATGCTGTCAGACGATGGGGACGAGGGGGGCCATGTAGATTTTGAAGAAGGTTGGGCATAGTGATGACCTCTGTTGGACTCGGCAGATGATTTCTGTAGGTTCGGAGAGAAAAGGTGGCAGTCTGATCCTTTGGCTTCTGCCGTTGATGAATGATCAGATCCAGTCGAGGGAGGTCCCTCGTATGCTGGCATTGTGTAGTCTGGCTACAAGTGTGCAGTGGGAGACGGTGTCGAATGCTGCTGACAGGTCGAGTAGAATCAGGTCTGCGGTATGGCTCTGGTTGAGGAGGGTGCGAATGTTGTCTGTGGCAGCGGGTAGGGTGGTTTCGGTGCTGTGGTTGCTCCGGAATCTGAATTGAGAAGGGTTGAGGTGTTGTGAACCATTTTAGGACACTATTGTAAATTTCCCGATTCATGCCCTTACATAGGTAGAAATCACTATGACCTTATATAGGCATAAGAATCATAACTATATTTAGTCATAGCTCATGCAGTCCAAATACGGCAGGGCTACTTCCACTAGTTCCGAAAATCTACAACGATTTCTTGGAAAACTCTGCTTCAGCAGCTAGGGACTTTTCCTTGCTCGAGAACTGACTTGTCCAAGACCGCATGGAGTTTTCAAAGAACTGAGAGTCTTTAATGACGTTATTATGTCCACCTTTACGTCAAACTCGGCAACTTCAAGGTATAAATATGCCCACACTTGCCTTAGCAAACACACAGTGGTTTGGAGCAGTTTGACTATCTGCTTGCCCGATGCATCCTTCTACTGCAAGTGCCGGAGGAAGCCGACCTTCCAGCAGATGCACTGAGAGAGACGCTGTCTTTTCTCCTGCCGAGAAATCCAGCTCCAGTGCTTCCAAGCTACCTTTACGGGAGGCTGGGAAATCGATTCCTGAGCCTGACCTTCTTCATTCCGAACTAAGGTACAGAGCTGATTAGACCCTAAGAGAAATCTTGGAGAGATTCTTGGCAAAAGAATACTACATTTATGCTACACCTCACTTACTTCTTCCCTCGTACTAAGCTTAGGTTAGTTACTTCGGGGTAGGGGTATTTTAGAAGCACCAGTTGAGTACTTTTAGCCTCTGTTATTTATGTATGCATTTATCTATGGTTTAGGAACCATACAATGCTCTTACAGTATTATTTTATTCTACTCTTTATACTGTATGCATTATATTTTACAACCAGTATTACGATTGTAGCAGTTAATTTCTTATGCTTGAGAAAGAAGACTGTTCAATAAAACATTTTTATTGAAAACGCCCGTCTATCTATTTCTCTGCACCTCTGGTGAAACGAAGCATGCACGATTGACTGAGTGAAATATCTATCTATTGTTTCCACGACTCTGAAGATACGTTTTATCTTGGGGAAACAAAGTTGTCATGTTTATACGGTTGTCAGAACCTAATCCCTTCTTGTTTATTCGAGAAAGTTTCTAGTGACCTCTGAGATAGCTGGCACTCACAATTAAGTCAAATATATTCGATAGAGACCTTGTAGACCACAGTCCTAAGTCTAACCTATAGGATATATTATTCCAATGCGCAGAGCCTATTGGGAATATAGGAACTACACAGGAGAGGATGGCGTTGTCTTCGATGAACCTTGTCAATTTAGCATTAACAGTCTTCTCAGCAACTTTCACTACAAATGGGAGGAGTGAGATGGGCGGTAGCTCTTGAGGTCAGTGTGGTCTGCTGTGGGCTGCCTGAGCAGGGGCTTGACTTTGGCATGTTTCCAGTCTTTGGGGAAGGTGCTGGTCTTGAAGATGGTGTTGATGGTGCGTTGTAGTTTGGTGCAATGGCGGAGGCTCTGTGGTAGATGTGTGGTGGACAGGGGTCAGTGGGAGCCCCTGAATGGATGCCTTTCATGTTTGATGCAGTCTCTTTGGTCATCATCGATGTCCAGGCAGAGATAGTGGGTTGGCTGGAGTTGCCGGAGGGTGGGGTGGCTGTGGAGTCTGGTGTGTGGTTGTTGAAGTTGGCATATAGTTTTTTGATCTTCAGGTGGAAGTGCGTTCCAAGCTTCTTGCATAGGTCCTGGGAAGGGTGATGTCTGTGGCTTCGGTGCGGGCTTGGTAAATTCCTCGATGACGCTGAAGAGTTCCTTGGCATTGCTGGTGTGGATAAGGATTATGTTGTCGATGAAGGTTCTCTTGGTGGTTCGTATGCGTTGGTGGTATTCCGTCATGGCGTTCTTGTAGGTGGTGTTGTTTTCTGGTGTCTTGCTGTTTCTCCAGTCCTTCTCCAGGCGTCTCAAGGTGTGCCTAGCTTCTTGGAGGTCAGTGGTGAACCAGGCGGCTTTCCTAGGGCACTGCTTGTCAGGGCTGTGTAGCTGGGCGAGCTTGCCTGCGCAGTTGGAGATCCAGATGTGGAGTTCCCTGGCTGCGAGGTTGGCATTGGTTGCAGCGGTGGAGTTGATGTGGTTAGGGTGGAGTTGAGTTGGTCCTCGATGACTCTACTACTGTTTCTTCGCGGAACCAAAGGGGATGATGGACGGAGTGTTGAACATTGCAAGCACTTATCCCCAGTCAACTGATCTGGTTTTAACCCATCATCATTCTTTAGCTCACGCCGCCACCCCAATTCAGACATGGCCATATACAAATCAGTCCGACCCTGTGCCGCATGGGAACAGTCCAGCCTGAACTGCCAAGCCATGCCTTCCCTGGACCGGAAACAAGCATCCTGAGACCGGTTTCTGTCTAATCAGCCATCATCAGCCGGGCTAGCACGAATTTGTCACTCCGAGTGGGACGGGTATGCTCAGACGTGAGTCTTGTGCTCTACATGGCACTGGAATCAAGCTTTCCTGGATGAAGAGGGGTGAAACCCTGAAACTGTTCCTAGGATGCTTGTTTCCAGTCCAGGGAGGACCTGGCCTGGCAGTTCGGGCTGGACTTTTCCCATTGGGCGCAGGGTCAAGACTGATTTGCATATGTCTGGGTCCAAACTGGAATGGCATGGTGAACAAAAAAACGATGGATTTAGGACCAGATCTCTGTACTGGGGTGAATGTATGACATTGTTCTGCATTCTGTCCATCAATAGTTCTTTTTGCATTTGTCACCCCGAGTGGGACGGGTATGCTCAGACATGAGTCCCGTGCTCCCCATGCCACTGGAATCAAACTATCCTGACTGAAGAGGGGTGAAACCCCGAAACCGGTCCTAGGATACTTGTTTCCAGTTCAGGGAAGACCTGACCTGGCAGTTCGGGCTGGACTGTTCCCATTGGGCGCAGGGTCAAGACTGATTTGCATATGGCCATGCCCAAACTGGAATATCATGGTGAGCAAAAAAACAATGGATTTAGGTCCAGCTCTTTGTACTGGGGTGAATGTATGACATTGTTCTGCATTCTGTCCATCGATAGTTGTATTTGCATTTCCAGTTTCTTCGGGGGCGCGGAGCGGGTTTGGGTGGCTTGGGTTTGTCGACATGGAAATTGAAGCAGTGGTGGTTGGTCCATGGGGTTGTGTAGTGTGACTGAAGTAGACGCTATTTCGTCAGGCGAAGATAGGGTCGAGGGTGTGTTCAACCTTGTTGGTCGGTGTGGTGATGAGTTGTTTTAGTCCAATGTTGGTTAGATTGTCGAGGAGTTGGGGTCACTGAGGTTGTTGAGGAGGAAGTTCAGGTCTCCGATGAGTTTGTAGTCCATGGTGGCATGGTGTGCGATGAGGTCGGTGATTGTGTCGGCGAAGAAAGCCTGGGGGCCGGGGGTTCTGTAGGTGAGGGTGCTGCGGAGTGTGGAGTTGGGGCCAGTTTGGACCTGGAAGTGTTGTTGTGCAGCGGTGGGGAAGGTTTTGCTGAAGGCCCCTATAGAGAAATGGGGGGAGTGTAAAACTCTGCACCCTGTGGCTGGCACCCCATGTTGCCTGCCACACAGTGCAGGGTTTTACAAGGGTGCACCCTAGATACCCCCTCGACAACCAATCATAGGCCGCGGAGACAAGGGGGTCCTGCTAGGGCCTGCAAAGTCTCTTTCCAACATTCTTTCCATGTCGGAAAGGCCAGCACGGAAAGACTGTGGGAAACCAACATCGTAATCCAGACGGCAGAAACGCCATCCATAAGGAATTACATTACAGTTCTGAAATGCTGGAACCGTGTTGGAATGAACGGCTAGTTATGTTTCGACCTCTAACATCGTAATCGGTCAATCAAACCGCAAATTGACCGTGTCGGTCGGAATGCCTCTGGCCTCAGCCGGAAAGCTTCCAACTAGCAGTTGGGCGCTTTCCGCCCGACATCTTAATCAGCCCTTTACTAACTTTTAATGCATAATAAATAAAAATTAAAAACATTCTTTAGATGAGTTTAAATGCATATACAAAATACATTATACCTTAATTTAACATATTAAATAAATTAAATATGTAATTCTAGATTAAGTTAATAGTACTGTTGCATTTCTTTAATGTACATTCCACATTTAACATATTTACACAAAATAATTCACATTAACTTTAACGTAAAAATGTGTATATCTTTTTACTTTTAATAACTTTTGAAACTTTCCCTATAGTTTTCTTTAGGAATCTCTCCTCCCCTATTGTGTGGTTAATCCCAACTAGTTGTAACGTTATGCCTGTATTTCACATTTTTAATGACTCCATCCCTATTTCGGGGGTTGGGGACATGTAAGACGACACGTTTTAGCAACTTTACACTTGTAAATGGTGAAGAGCATAAAGTTGTATAGCTGCTCAAAGAATAAGAGTACATTTACTTGTACAAATGTCCAAAAGTTTCTGTCTAAGGTTATTTAGGTAATGATATTCTGACAACTATTTAAAGGTGGGACCTATACATCTCTGAGACCTATTTTACTCACACGTATCTCCTTCTGTGACTAGGCAGAGTCCAGGAAGAAATTGATCTAGTAATCGGAAAAGAAAGGCAGCCTACGATGGATGACCGTGCCAATATGCCTTATACCAATGCTGTGCTCAATGAAATTCAACGTTGTGGTGATATTCTTCCACTTTCTGTACCTCACATGACATCAAGGGACACAGAGATTCATGGCTTCTTCATACCAAAGGTATGTCCAGAGTCATTCAGAAGTGTTGATCATAAAATGTGTCACTGTATTGCATATTGCCAAGGTTGAAGATTTATTTTCTTTATTATTATACTATAGTTCAACTTTTTTAAGGCGTTGCATTATTGGGTATGGGTAGCGCTAAAAGGATAACATATTTTATTAAAGGTAACTGCGAATGTAATCTTGTGCACAGTTAACTCAAAACCCGAAATTACCTCTTGTGGGAGTCGAAGTCCATTTCATACAAATGCTTCCACTATAGGGTTCCATTTCCAGGCCCATGTTGTGAGGCCTGGTGATTTCATCCCCAGAGTTAATGATACTGGACCACCAGTAGCTCCAGGGGGGAGTTCCCAGTGATTGCAATGTGGACCCTCAGGATTCTTATAGAAACTTGAAATTAAGGGCAGAGAGAATTTTTAATATCAGTCCCAATTCATTTGAATATTTCTCATTTCCCTGCGACTTTTACTGAGGCATTTCAGCTGCTTATCTCATGTTGAATGTGCAGGACCCTCAGTGTTACAAATGATTTTATCATTACCGGTTTGACTATAAAATCCTATTACCAGCCCAATCAGGACAGACAGAGAGCTCATAATAGCACCCTTAGGAGCTAATTAAGAGTTGCACATTACTGGATTGGATTTAAAGCAAGGTTTGTCTTTATTGTTTAGTAGTGGGGCACATAAAAATAACTTCCCTTTCATAAAGCCCCAATCAATTTGTTTTGTGTAAATTGCCAAAATACCTATCTGCTCAGTGTTTCTCACCTTATCTTCTAGATGTGCTCATGCTACAAAAATGAAGATACTTCAGACCATTGTAAGAAATTGTCTCTTCTAAATACTGGGGTGATTTACAATTCTCCCTAACTTTCTGCTCTCTCTCGCTCATTTTCTTATACGCACTCTTTCTCTCACTCGGTCTCTCTCACTCTAACTCCCACATACACACAGGGGAGGGGGAGGACAATCATTAATAAGGGTGAACACATCTATCAATACACCAATGGCACCTACTGACTATGTAACAGGCAGGGAGCTGGGTGGTATCAACCCTCAATAAGGTAAAAGTAAAAAAATCACTTGTTTGCCCCACATGACGCCGTTGGTTCCTTGGGTACCATCATTTGAAGCTGTGCGCCCACTCACACATGCACTATGCGCATGCATGATCTAACAGAGGGAGAACTAAAATGGCAGAACAGATAGACTTTGGCCCTCATTACAGTTATCAGCCCCATCGGAATTATAAGATCTGCAGTGTTTTTGCACATCTGTTTATTTTCTCATAGTGGTCAGCAGTTGAAATCTCTGTGTGCATTTTTGTGGCAGGAGGTGTAAAGTAGCTCTGTGAACCAATTGTAATCTTTTGTTGTTATTCATTTATAGATTGCATTTTCATAAACTCTGAGTGAGGAAATGCAACATATATTATCCATATGTATGTTTAACATGTCTGCTGTTACATTTAGGGTACCACACTCATGTTCAACCTGACATCCATCCTGAAGGATGAGTCCATTTGGGAGAAACCAGACCAGTTCCATCCGGAGCACTTCTTGGATGCTGATGGGCAGTTAATAAAACGAGATGCCTTTCTGCCTTTTTCTGCAGGTAACATATAAGTGTAAGGCTATGTTCAAATAAATGTATACATTTTGAGAAAAGGCCGGATGACTGTAGCTGGACAGCGGAACATATACAGTTATGTCATAAGACTACATGTGTACAGTTGTGCGTAGATGGATGTGTAAAATCACATAAATTGTGCAAGTGAATAAAGATAAATTTAAGCTAATAGAACAAAAACACCCTAAAATTGAATCGAAGGGGAATTAAGTTTGATGGGGTGTTATGTCGACTGCAGCATAGAAAACAAAAAAAATAAAGTTAATATATTAAGGTACTACCTAATCCTGATGTCTCCCACCATTATCTTCACTCAATCCTAATTATCACCCATGCCATTACTTGTTTAAGGAGGAAATAAGATGTAAAGGATAGTATGGTTAGAATATGATGTGTAAAACTGTCTGGATTAATAATCTGTTTCGTCATTATTATGGTTTCTCCCTTTCACACTACTTACATAGATGAGGTGGGCCTCATGTGACTCTACTTACCACCACTGTCCAAGCGTTCTAATGTTTCCATGATCCCAAGGTAGGTCATACTCATGTAAGCACCATTTTGCCTTTACTCACTTCCTGTAATTATTTTAAAGCCCAATATCATAATAATAACGTAGGCTAAGATGAAGTGGGTGAGAGTTGACAGTACTGGGATAAGAAAGAAAGAATCAGAGTAATTAAGATTACTAGTAAGTAATCCAGATGACGATCTACTAAAGAAGTATGCTTTCATGTCGATCTGAATAACGCCTTAACGTTTGCTGGCTGCCACAAAAAAATAGAAAATAACCTTTATTATCACACTGTTAAGTGATTAAACAAAAAATGTCCCCTTATGAAATCCTGTGGCATGATCTTAGAGAGACTACTTGACGCAAACTCAGTTGGCTCCCTAAACCACATTGAGCCGTAATGGGAAATTAACTTGGAAGTAAGCACGCATGTGCCCTCTTTGGGGTGGCTTGGTGAGCAAAATAACGATGGATTAAACCCAGATCTGTGACTGGGGGTGAATGTTTTGCCATTGTGCAACATTCCGTCCATCATCTTGTGTGTTTTGCTGTTCACCCTATGTGGGAAGGGTATGCCCAGACGTGGGCCCCTTGCTAACTAAGCCACTGGAGTCAAGCTATCCTGGCTGAAGATGGCTGATAGCCAGAAACCAGTCCTAGGATGCTTGATTCCGGTCCAGGAAAGACATGGCTTGGCAGTTCTGGCTGGACTGTTCCCATGAGGCACAGGGCCAAGACTGATTTGCATATGGCCATGTCTGAACTGGGGTGGCTTAGTGAGCAAAATAACGACTGATTAAACCCAGATCTGTGACTGGGGGTGAATGTTTTGCCATTGTGCAACATTCCGTCCATCATCTTGTGTGTTTTGCTGTTCACCCTATGTGGGAAGGGTATGCCCAGGCGTGGGTCCCTTGCTCACTAAGCCACTGGAGTCAAGCTATCCTGGCTGAAGACGGCTGATAGCCAGAAACCAGTCCTAGGATGCTTGATTCCGGTCCAGGAAAGACATGCTTTGGCAGTTCAGGCTGGACTGTTCCCATGAGGCACAGGGTCAAGACTGATTTGCATATGGCCATGTCTGAACTGGGGTGGCTTGGTGAGCAAAATAACGATGGATTAAACCCAGATCTGTGACTGGGGGTGAACGTTTTGCCATTGTGCAACATTCCGTCCATCATCTTGTGTGTTTTGCTGCTCACCCTATGTGGGAAGGGTATGCCCAGACGTGGGCCCCTTGCTCACTAAGCCACTGGAGTCAAGCTATCCTGGCTGAAGACGGCTGATAGCCAGAAACTGGTCCTAGGATGCTTGATTACGGTCCAGGAAAGACATGCCTTGGCAGTTCGGGCTGGACTGTTCTCATGAGGCAAAGGGTCAAGACTGATTTGCATATGGCCATGTCTGAACTGGGGTGGCTTGGTGAGCAAAATAACAATGGATTAAACTCAGATCTGTGACTCGGGGTGAACGTTTTCCCATTGTGCAACATTCTGTCCATCCTCTTGTGTGTTTTGCTGTTCACCCTATGTGGGAAGGGAATGCCATCGTTGGTCCATTGCTCAATAAGCCACTGGAGTAAAGCCATCCTGGCTGAAGACGGCTGATAGCCAGAAACCAGTCCTAGGATGCTTGATTCCAGTCCAGGAAAGACATGGCTTGGCGGTTCGGGCTGGACTGTTCCCATGAGGCACAGGGTCAAGACTGATTTGCATATGGCCATGTCTGAACTGGGGTGGCTTGGTAAGCACAATAACAATGGATTTAAGCCAGATCTGAGACTGGGGGTGAATGTTTTGCCATTGTGCAACATTCCATCCATCATCTTGTGTGTTTTGCTGTTCACCCTATGTGGGAAGGGTATGCCCAGACGTGGGTCCCTTGCTCACTAAGCCACTGGAGTCAAGCTATCCTGGCTGAAGACGGCTGATAGCCAGAAACCGGTCCTAGGATGCTTGATTCAGTTCCAGGAAAGACATGGCTTTGTAGTTCCGGCTGGACTGTTCCCATGAGGCACAGGGTCAAGACTGATTTGCATATGGCCATGTCTGAACTGGGGTGGCTTGGTGAGCAAAATAACGACGGATTAAACCCAGATCTGTGACTGGGGGTGAATGTTTTGCCATTGTGCAACATTCCGTCCATCATCTTGTGTGTTTTGCTCTTTGAAAAGGAGAACAATAGAAACTCTAGCCTATTCTTCCCAAAAGAAGCCCATACCTAAGTAGAACAATCAAACAACGAGCCTGGAAATTCCTTGCTAGCATTCCTATAGCCCAAATGTGATGGTTGCCATACTCCATATTCCAAGAGAAGATTTAACTCGCTTTTTACTGAACCAATATTGGCAAGTAGCTGTATTTGTCCAAGGTCAGCTGCTCTCTGCAGATAAATCTGGAGACTTCCTACAACATTCAAGAGTAAAACTGACTCATCTGAGGATGGGCTAGCTGACAAGGTCAATGCAACTTTAGCCTAAAACATTTGAAAAGAAGTCTAAGTATATTGTAATTAACTGAATTTACCTATTCTTTTTGCTGTAGTGATAGGCACCAGAACAAAACACTGTGAAAGATACGATTTTTACAATACCTCTTCCAAAGTTTCAAGTGGGACCGTTGATAAAAAATGATAATGCTAAAAGTGGGTCAAAAGGACGATAGAAATTCCTTTTTGTCTCAGCAACTTAAAACCCTTACAAAGAGCTTGATTTAGCCTGTGATAGACACTGCCTCTGCCATCCATATGGCACTCTGTCAAATTTGGATACGACCACTGGCCCACCCATCATCTATGTGCATTGAAAAGAACTGCCATCATGGCGGTTCCTTTCAATGTTTAATAGTTTGATTGTTGGTTGGTGTCAGATTTGATGGCCATCCACTAAACTTTAACAACATTTTTCTTTTTCAGAAACAAACACCCACAGCAGGAGTTTGTTTTTGAAAAACAAAATCAATAATTATTGTTATTAACTGCCTTACAACACCATGTTTTTGCTGTTAGTGATGGACAGGAAAAAATGACATTGCACAGTCCACCCTAAATGAGGCTTTGTGTTATGATTTTCCTCCGAGGGCCCCTACTTCGTTGAGCTGTCGGAGGAAGCATTCCATCAATGGTACCAATGGGGGCTCCTTCAATGAAATCCGCAAGGTCCTCTTTGTTCTGAAAACAGGCCTACTTTTGGAAGACTCATCCTGAGACCCATTCTGGGAAAAATGATGGGACCCATGGCATAATCACGTAAACTCGATTTAACCTGTCTTCTGAAAGTAGTGTCTCCCCAGTAGGTAGCCAGTAGGTATTTATAGTGAGGACCTAGTTTCCATAGGAAGATCATTTTTTGTTTTGCTTATAACTCTGGCGTCGTTTGATGAATCTTCATGAAATTTTCCAAACTAATTCTTCATTCATATCAAAGTTTGGGGTTGATTCGTCAAGGGGGGAAATGAGATAAAAGGGGGGTCCCAAAATGTGTTTTCTCCATGTTAATTTCCATAGGAAACTTTAGACAAGGCTACAGGTCGAACGGGTGAACGGAATTACCCCAAATTTGGAAGGGAGAAGCTTCTTGGTCTGGAAAGCACGCTTTTGTTTATTTGGTGTAAATCCATTCAGAAGTTTTGGAGAAATATCAAAATTTACAGATATCGATATTAGGGAATTCTGCCATCTGATTGGCTGGGGCGTTACGAGCAGGAGCTTGCTGCTTATTGGGTGCGAGCGCTTGCAACTAGGAAGTGTTGGCCGCCATTTTGTGATTCCATTGAAGTGAGTAGTGGAAAAAAGGGTGAAAAGAGTAGGAAAGAGGAGGATAGGAGCACTGTTAGCTTGGTGGGGGAGTGCGAAGTGAAGTAGTCACATCTACCGGTCGGAAAGTGCGATGTTGCTCAGAGTGACATGATGCTGAGATGAGATGCTGCTACACTCGGGTGTGAAACTGAGAGCCTAAACCGTAAGCTCATTGCTGTGAAGTGATGTGCTCTGGTCTTTGTATCATACGTGTGCAAGTAGTGTTAGTAGGCGTTTATCCCATACAGGGAATGGGAAGCGAACTACTGACCCCTACAGTGCGTTTATACTATACCGGAAGTGGGAAGCAAAGTACTCACGCCTACCGGTGTGAAGACTCGGAGAGCAAACCGATTGTGCTCTGGTCTTTGTAGTATACGTGTGCAAGTAGTGTTAGTAGGCGTTTATACCATGCAGGGAGTAGGAAGCAAACTACTGACCCCTACCGTGCGTTTATACTATACCGGAAGTGGGAAGCGAAGTACTCACGCCTACTGGTGTTAAGACTCGGGGATCAAATCGAGCTGACTGCTGTAAAGTGATGGGCTCTGGGCGCTGTAGCATACCTGTGGAAGTAGTGTTACTTTGCGTTTATACAATACAGAGAGTGGGAAGTGAAATACTCACCCCTACCAGTCTCAAGAGTCGTGGATGAAACCATGAGCTCATTGCTGTAAAGCCATGTGCTCTGTGTAGTATTTCAATGTAAGTCATAGTAGATTGTTAGTATGAAATGCTACTAGAATGGAAGTATGTAATGTTAGAATGTAGGGCTGCCATGAGGGCAATCTTGAGGAGTTTGTACACAGTGCTGGAGAAGACTGTTGCATTGCTGTCTGCTCCTTCTGGTGGCTGTTTAAGCTGTCTTCTTTTCCTCCAATAAATCTACTTATCGGATCCACTGCTGTCTGCCTCTTGACTACATACATTTGGTGATGAGCCAAAGAAGGTAAAAAGAAGGCAGCACTCACCAATATTTGGAGCTTCCTTGCGTTCTGCTGTAGACCCGTTTTCTTTGTGAAGCTGTTTCTATTCATCCCAGGGTCTTTGACTCATTGAACTATGTCATCCGACCTCTGGTAGGATTTCTATTTTTAGATTTTGCGCTTCATCTGCCTTTTCAGTACATTCTGGTCGCTGTACTACACGTGTGCACGTAGTGTTAGTATGCGTTTATACTAATTCTGTAGATATGCAGTAACCAATGCATCATGATCTTAGGGAGCGTCACCTCCCAGGTACAGCTCATACAATGTGCCGGGGTGTGCATCTGCGGGACATTTATGTTTGCTATTAGAGGGCGGATGCATGGCTTCTACCCTGTGAAAGCAAATCCTAGTTTGTCTCATTGAAGCGAAAGGAGGAAAGCCTGGTATTGCTTTAATAGGGTGGATCCGGATGGTCAAAATGGAGAAAAAAAATGAAGCAGGGTCTCACCCGTTTATTTAAATGAGCCCCCTGGTGGGTAAAGTTCTGTGGCCAATCCTATTATTATATTGCGGGGTCTCTGCAGGACTGGGGACCTTAATGTCACATGTAAATTAGGCGCGGGAGGGCACAGAGACGTTTCGCAGCCTAGGGGATCACCACGTCCCCGGGTATTGTTTACTAATTGCTTGGGGGCTTCGAGGCCAACTGAAGTCTGGGAATCGCCACCCTCCGGGGCTTTACTTAAATATGCAGGGTGGGTCTCGCCAGTCCCTGAAGCCTCAGTGTTCCTAGGCAGTGCCTTATTGGTTCTGTAATCACACAGGCAGTACTCATGGTGTTTTAAAGTGATACATGCATAGAACCTTGCAGTTCTAGAATTCCGCAGCCTTCATTTATGTAATAGTCTGTTGGTTTATATTTGGTAGGTGCACTGCAAAATTACAATTGTTTTCCCTCATAACCTCCTATAAACAGCCGATTTTAACAATAAACTACAGACAAGTGTTGTCAGAAAAAGAAGACGTATACACTAACTTATTTGTTGGTAAAAAAATAACCTTTATTAAAACAACACAAATAAATGGAAACACAAGTTTATTACAACAAACAACAGTATACCATGAAATAAGTGTGTGGCTCTCCTCTGGAAGTAGCATACAAAACCTGCAAGACAAAAATGAAACATAAATATGTGTGCCATGTCCAAGAGAAAAAGAAAAGTAGTCAGAATGAAAGGAAGATAGTGAGAATGAGACAGAGAGGGAGTGGGTGGAAGGGGGAAGGGGAGGGAGAGTCAAAAGAACAAAGGGAGGAGGAGATAGAGCGTCTGCGTACTGCACTAACCTCTCACTGTTCACCTCCCGTCACCCATGTGTCTAGGGCCCTGGGGTTCATGAGAAAGAGTGCGGTCCAGCAAATCCTTAAAATGAAACAGATATGAAAGAGGCCAGAGATTACATTATGATCTACAGCAACATCGTTTGCCTGCATCTGTGCACCCAGGCTGCTGCACTCCAACCCCTTCCCCTGCACTGTGCTCAATTTCAGCTCCTGCGCACCAAGGCTTCACTGCTCACCTGCTACCACAGGTGTATCCAACGACATGCCGGTGCGAGCTCCAAATCTGGGGTGCCTTTCAGGGTGGTACAGCAGGTCTCACATTGGGGACGGTGTCTTGATACCACAATGGGAGGCATCAGAATGCCATGGGCCTCATCACAGGGTGAGCACCTGCTCCGCCCATTTTGGTGCAACCAATTCAGTTTCTGAAAAGGGAGAAAAAATATAATGGTGGAAACGTCTGGAAGTACGTGAAGGTTTATCTGAAGCTTAATAGAGAACACCAGTTGAGTGCATCCTTCCTTCTTGAAGTACGATCTACCAACTGTTAGTGGTAATCGTGGTTCAAAGAGGAGTTGGAGTGCACAAGAATACACAAGATAAAATATATATAAAATCAAGTTGCTGGGACCCAGGAAGGGTGGCGTACCTGCCGGCAGAGCATACCGGCAATCAATACCTATATATATCTATATATCTATATGCCCAGTTGAAGGCAGGAGCCGAAACGCATAGACCGTCTATTTGATGCACTTTCTTTTGCACATGGTGTGTAAATAAAACTGTGAGGAGATCAATTATTGCTGTGCCGTGTCTTTATCTACTAACTCGTAGGAGAAGAAGCGAAGGTGATATATCTATATATATATTTTTTTTTTCTTTTTTATTTATTAAAATTTTGGGCAGCTTATACTGCGAACTCCAGCAAAGGCATGCTGTTAATGTTGATAAAATACGCATGGAGTGATAGGGATAAAGCCCTCGCCGAGATCCAGAAACTTGAGGAAGCAATTGCAAAAGACAAAGATACTAAAACCACGGATGACTTGCGTGTGAACATGCAAAAAAGACTGAAAGAATATGGAAATGGGATAAAGAAAAGGAAGCAGACGAAGTTCCAAAGGGACGAGCAAGATTATCTGACTGGTCGGATACTCACCTTTGCAAAAAAAATTCTATGCCACCAGAAAAAACTTGCACAGGGGGTCCAACCGGCAACAGCTACCGTCACATCTGAGTCCGAAATATCGACATCGGAGGATGAATCCACTAGGATTAGTGGAAGGAAAGATGTGGGACCTACCACCGCAGCGCCTTTTTTAGACGAATTTCAAGTCATGAAAGAAACGCGACAACGACCACAGCTCCAGATGGCGAAAAAAGCAGCCGCAAAAAGAGGAGGAAAACCAGGCGCGGCAGAAGGGGCCGCACACGGTGCAACACCTATGGTAACCCGCAGCAGGGGCAGGAGGGGGAGATGGTAAAACAGAAAAACACCATCATAAACCTCTCACAAAGAAAACTTACAGAACATGAAGAGAAGGTGTTGAAGAAAGGAATGACCTTCTGCCCAACTGCTAAATTCGATCCAGTTCAAACCAGAATTGATTTCTTTAAGTTTGTACGCAAACTGAAATTGGACAAAATATTTGCTTCCCGCCCACAATCAGGATTGACGACAAATATGGAAACAACGATGGAATCGGGCAATGATCTCACTGACAACGACCTATCTCTCCTTCAATTAACACACTCCTTGGCAGGAATGGAGGAAGTGCCAAGTTCAAATGAAATATTCAGGAGAGAAGAAATTGTTCAAAAGAGAGATCCCAGCCACTTGAAAAGAAAATCAAGATTCCTACCGCACGTCACACATGATGCCATCGATGTTTTTAACGATGGGATCCTATAAGATCTGGATAAAATGACCACCAAAAAAACTGAAATGACGGAGCTTGCCAAGGACGCCGCCAACCCCTTTGAGGAAGCCTGCTCCTGCCGCCGCGCCTCGCCGGACCCGCTTTGCGGGTCCCGCTTTGCGGCTTGTTGCGGAATTCAGCCCAGTCAGGGGGACAAACTCGGACTGACTGACCGGCAGGGCTGCGAGCGACTGCGGGGGACTCCGAGGACCAGGAGTCCCCACGCGCCCTTACACCAGCTGGGCTGCTCTCCCTGCCGGCCCCGCCTACCTTCCCTCAGCGTAAAAAAGCGCTGTCACCGGGCATTCAGCGGTTTACCACAGAAACGCGGAGCTTGCCAAGGACGCCGCCAACCCCTTTGAGGAAGCCTGCTCCTGCCGCCGCGCCTCGCCGGACCCGCTTCGCGGGTCCCGCTTTGCGGGTCCCGCTTTGCGGCTTGTTGCGGAATTCAGCCCAGTCAGGGGGACAAACTCGGACTGACTGACCGGCAGGGCTGCGAGCGACTGCGGGGGACTCGGAGGACCAGGAGTCCCCGCGCGCCCTTACACCAGCTGGGCTGCTCTCCCTGCCAGCCCCGCCTACCTTCCCTCAGCGTCAAAAAGCGCTGTCACCGGGCATTCAGCGGTTTACCACAGAAACGCGGAGCTTGCCAAGGACGCCGCCAACCCCTTTGAGGAAGCCTGCTCCTGCCGCCGCGCCTCGCCGGACCCGCTTCGCGGGTCCCGCTTTGCGGCTTGTTGCGGAATTCAGCCCAGTCAGGGGGACAAACTCGGACTGACGGACCGGCAGGGCTGCGAGCTACTGCGGGGGACTCCGAGGACCAGGAGTCCCCGCGCGCCCTTACACCAGCTGGGCTGCTCTCCCTGCCGGCCCCGCATACCTTCCCTCAGCGTCAAAAAGCGCTGTCACCGGGCATTCAGCGGTTTACCACAGAAACGCGGAGCTTGCCAAGGACGCCACCAACCCCTTTGAGGAAGCCTGCTCCTGCCGCCGCGCCTCGCCGGACCCGCTTTGCGGGTCCCGCTTTGCGGCTTGTAGCGGAATTCAGCCCAGTCAGGGGGACAAACTCGGACTGACTGACCGGCAGGGCTGCGAGCGACTGCGGGGGACTCCGAGGACCAGGAGTCCCCGCCCGCCCTTACACCAGCTGGGCTGCTCTCCCTGCCGGCCCCGCCTACCTTCCCTCAGCGTCAAAAAGCGCTGTCACCGGGCATTCAGCGGTTTACCACAGAAACGCGGAGCTTGCCAAGGACGCCGCCAACCCCTTTGAGGAAGCCTGCTCCTGCCGCCGCGCCTCGCCGGACCCGCTTCGCGGGTCCCGCTTTGCGGCTTGTTGCGGAATTCAGCCCAGTCAGGGGGACAAACTCGGACTGACTGACCGGCAGGGCTGCGAGCGACTGCGGGGGAATCCGAGGACCAGGAGTCCCTGCGCGCCCTTACACCAGCTGGGCTGCTCTCCCTGCCGGCCCGCCTACCTTCCCTCAGCGACAAAAAGCGCTGTCACCGGGCATTCAGCGGTTCACCACAGAAACGCGGAGCTTGCCAAGGACGCCGCCAACCCCTTTGAGGAAGCCTGCTCCTGCCGCCGCGCCTCGCCGGACCCGCTTCGCGGGTCCCGCTTTGCGGCTTGTTGCGGAATTCAGCCCAGTCAGGGGGACAAACTCGGACTGACTGACCGGCAGGGCTGCGAGCGACTGCGGGGGACTCCGAGGACCAGGAGTCCCCGCGCGCCCTTACACCAGCTGGGCTGCTCTCCCTGCCGGCCCTGCCTACCTTCCCTCAGTGTCAAAAAGCGCTGTCACCGGGCATTCAGCGGTTTACCACAGAAACGCGGAGCTTGCCAAGGACGCCGCCAACCCCTTTGAGGAAGCCTGCTCCTGCCGCCGCACCTCGCCGGACCCGCTTCGCGGGTCCCGCTTTGCGGGTCCCGCTTTGCGGCTTGTTGCGGAATTCAGCCCAGTCAGGGGGACAAACTCGGACTGACTGACCGGCAGGGCTGCGAGCGACTGCGGGGGACTCCGAGGACCAGGAGTCCCCGCGCGCCCTTACACCAGCTGGGCTGCTCTCCCTGCCGGCCCCGCCTACCTTCCCTCAGCGTCAAAAAGCGCTGTCACCGGGCATTCAGCGGTTTACCACAGAAACGCGGAGCTTGCCAAGGACGCCGCCAACCCCTTTGAGGAAGCCTGCTCCTGCCGCCGCGCCTCGCCGGACCCGCTTCGCGGGTCCCGCTTTGCGGCTTGTTGCGGAATTCAGCCCAGTCAGGGGGACAAACTCGGACTGACTGACCGGCAGGGCTGCGAGCGACTGCGGGGGACTCCGAGGACCAGGAGTCCCCACGCGCCCTTACACCAGCTGGGCTGCTCTCCCTGCCGGCCCTGCCTACCTTCCCTCAGCATCAAAAAGCGCTGTCACCGGGCATTCAGCGGTTTACCACAGAAACGCGGAGCTTGCCAAGGACGCCGCCAACCCCTTTGAGGAAGCCTGCTCCTGCCGCCGCGCCTCGCCGGACCCGCTTCGCGGGTCCCGCTTTGCGGCTTGTTGCGGAATTCAGCCCAGTCAGGGGGACAAACTCGGACTGACTGACCGGCAGGGCTGCGAGCGACTGCGGGAGACTTCCGAGGACCAGGAGTCCCCGCGCGCCCTTACACCAGCTGGGCTGCTCTCCCTGCCGGCCCCGCCCACCCGTTAGTCAATTGGACAGCTACATAGAGGAAGCATCGTTCCCGCTGCGCGGGAGCGCGCGGGAGGGCGCCGGGGGAAGCCCGGGACAAGGGCGGGACCGTCTGTGGCCGTCAGGGGCCGAAGGAGGCCGGGCTGGGCCCACTCTCTTCGCCCCTGCAGCCTTTATTCCAGACCTCCTGCCTGTCTTTGTTTTGCTTCACCTTTTGGTATACGTATTTAATCGTAGAACTGTGTTTCCCTATCTGTTCGGCTAAGTAGTGTTTGCCACTTCCGCCCCCTGCCTTATACGTTCTTATATGTTCTCAGCGATGTCTACCCCTGAGGCAACCCAGGTGCTAGCTACGCAAGGGTCTCCTATGTTAGGACCTCTGGACAAATTTTTCGCTAAAATCAAGACCGATGTGGACAGGGAGCTCACTCTGGCAGAGAAACGTGCAGGGCGACGTCTCTCCATCGAAAAGTTAAAATTAAGACCTTTTCAGCCCCATGACGCAACTACGACACCCCTATCATCCCCAATGGATCTAACCACTCCTTTAGGCCACATTAATACTTCCCCCCTTATGGATGACATCCCCCTCATTTTTCAGACGATTCCTCCTGTCCAGAAGGACATTATTACTATTTCTGACTCCATTTACTCCCAGGTAACTGACACTCAGACCATAGATTTAAGCACTCCCCCTGTGGAACCATCCCCTCTATATGATAAAAACATACCCTCTCCTGTCTTTACCCCAATTGGACCTGTCCATCAAACCATGGGTACTTCCGAGGGAAAGCTTCTAACACCACCGCCTAGGGATTCCACCAAGTGCCCTAAAACTCCCTACGGCTCCCCACCGAGGAAGAGAAGAAAGAAGCTTGTAATTAAAAAAAAGAATTGCTTCTCCTAAACAAGCGCCACACACTCCGCGCAACATTCCTAACAAGGAAGGGACAGCAGATCCCATGAACGATATCATCCCCAAATCAATCTCGGTACCTAGTTACGCAGGTCTGCTGAACGATATCGACCGCCTTATAAAGGCTCTGATCCTTCCCCTCACTGTAAGAATCAAAAGACTGGGGGAGAATATCGATAAAATTCTCCAAGATCAAAAGGGCATACCTTGCCCTAAACCAAACACTTCAAGCGACTCAACACAGACTACCAAAGAACCCAAACCACCCAAGTCGGTGACTGGCATCCCCAAGGCTAATCCACCACCCATAGCTGGGCCCCTAAAACCAAAACCCTTGCAGACCAGTAACCCCAATACCAAAAATAGTAATAATAAAATTACTTCACCGAAAAATTCCACAACCTCAGAAAAACCCCAGTCCGACACAAGGCCCCATCGCACGCATTTTAACAATAATATTAATCTAAACCCCCAACCAACCATATCTCATCATCCCAATAGAAGATCAAGGAACACCGTTGATCTACCGCCTGAGTGCTTAAATTATGTTATTGTACTCACGGGAGTTCGGCCCCCGCCAGAAGGTAACCCTGAACATCAGGCCAATTTAAAAAACAAGGTTATCTATTGGTTGAGGAGAAACAGACCACTTCCATCACACCTAAATGGTGATATCGTCTCGGCCAGGCGATGCCACTGGGTTGGCACTAGACCCAAGGACATTGAGGGTGACGTGATCATAGTCAACTTCAAAGATCACAGACTGGTCCCCTACATCAGTGACTGGTATCCCGGGACGGGCGAGGGGGGAATCGCAACCCATAACCTAAGCTATTTTTATCCTGAGGCCATGTTGAGGCAACCTCCAGCCCGGCTTAGACCTTACCATCCTGGCAGTAAATGGCGCCCAAAAGCCCTCTTGGCCCTATAATACCTTCATCCCCAAAATACCTCACGGCCCTTAACACTCCTCTCCCCTACCCCATGCATACCTTGCCGCACAGACTTCAAGCCCCTGACAGACTAGATCGTACGCGGATGCCAATGGGTCAGAATCATTTTGACAATACGAACGATTTCTGTTTTCAGCCCTGCCAGTTACCCTTCCCACCGAGAAACTTTCATAATTCTAGTGCATACTGAGGTGATTCATACCCTCATAACCCCAAGGATTCCTGGAATATACCTCTGTCCAACTTCTACAACCCTCTCTCTGGACTAGATGACAATGAATGACTTTTCGAGTCTACTAACAAAGTTAAGCTGCCCGTGGCCTTCCAGTATAGTCAGTGCGCTTCTGCCCACTACTTGTCATCTAGCCCCCCTAAAAGGTTTCAGGGCAATACGAGGGAGGGGATAGATTCTCTTGGTGATCCTTTGATACCTGGTATTACTCATCATCAGCCCCAACCATCTCCCCAAAATTGTTCCACTTCCATCCTTTCGATTCCTCCCTTTACCTCAAACACATCATCTCCGCAATTACATATACCTCTAGTTAGTGCAGGCTGCACACTTGCGGGCACTAGTAACGTACCATATTTTAATTCTCTCCTCTCATGGAACGTGGCGGGGCTAGCCAGTAAAGTTTCCAACAAAGCCTGGTTAGACGCCATCCACTTGCACGACATCCTGTGTTTTCAAGAAACATGGTGTTGTGAAGAAGTACATCTCCTTGGGTACCAAACCTTCCACTCTCCGGCTACGCTGTCAGCACAGGGCCATAACAAGGGTGGTCTCTGTGTTTATGTCTCAACAACGGCAGAGGTTAAGATTCATAAATTCTTTTCCAGTACTCATTTTCAAATCCTATCTTTTAGTTGGGGCATGAAAGAGAATATTGTATTGGTGAACTTTTACAATAATATGTCTGATAGCGAAATGGAGCCTACCATGTCCAAAATGTTGCGCCAGCTGTCGCGCACCGTTGACCACCTTAAGGGGGCAATAATAATCTGGGCAGGGGACTTCAATTGTACGATTTGTTCACATTCTGATTCGCCTCTGTGTGGTTTTGCAGATTTTGGGGAGGACAATCCAATTCATTTCGCGCACACAAAGATGGGGATGCTGCTAAATGGTTTTGTCTTTAATTTTGACCTTTCTTTTGCCAACCAGACCTGCCCCTCACCCGTGCAGTTTGAGCCAACCTTCTTTGGTAGAGGTTGTAACTCAACCATTGATTTTATATTGATAACCACTGTCAATCCTGGGTTTCTGACCTCGTGGGCGGTTGGCAAAGATGTATTCAGCGATCACTATCCCCTCTCAATTGGTCTAAATGTAAAGGGGAGTCACGGTAAAAATGTTAACCATCCCACGTATCCTTACAGGATTGAGTTATCTAAAACTAATGGCTACGTGGTGAAATGGGAGAAGATTGTCCCTAGTGTGTTCCTGAAAAAGCTGCTCTCTGACTCTGCCAATGATGTTAATGTTTGTCTGGAGGAACACGCTGACCCCTTCCTTGTCACGACTGCCTTTGCTAACATTCAACATCGCATCAAAAATATGCTGACCCGAGTAGCGAATAACAACAATACACCTAGAGAGGGGTGGTTCGATGGGAAGTGCACGAAAGCACTAAAAGCCCTAAAAAGAGTGCTGGCCCATAAACCAAGGGACCCCCATATAATTCGCAGCGCCAGGCAATTATACAAACGTGTATTAAAAGAAAGAAGTTTGGCTTTAAACAAGCAAGCTTGGGCCACACTTAGAGAAGCATCCACCCAGAAAAATACAACTAAGTTCTGGAGGTTGGTCAAAACTCTATATCAGCCGAATAATAGTGGAAATAAAATAGATCTGGCAATAACGGGTGATAGATGGCTAACACACTTTAGGCAATTATATAAGCACATAGAGCCAGCTGATACTATTACATCCCTAGGGCCAAGCCCCACTGTAGCCCAAATTGCAGCTGAAACTGCTGAAAGTAGTATGGACATTTATCCCCCAGCCTGCCCATTCCCAATTGACTTAACCTTCTCAGTAGGCGAAGTTCAGGATGCAATTAGGGACAGCGCACCAGGTAAAGCAGCAGGGCCAGACTGTACCCCGGTAGACGTGTACAAAGCTGAGCCGGATTTCTGGGCCCCCCTGCTTACAAATGTGCTGAATAAGGGCAATCAAAAGGGGTTCATTGAAACTTGGTCGGACGCAATAGTGGTCCCCATTTTTAAAAAGGGCAGTCGAGATGACCCGACCTGCTATAGGCCAATATCCCTATTGGATGGCCTAATGAAATTAGCAGGTAGGATTATTCTAAAGAGACTTCAGGAGTGGGAGGAAGAGCATAATGTTGTGTCACACCTTCAATATGGGTTTAGGAAGGGCATAGGGACAGCCGAGCAGTGTCTAAACTTGGCCCTTCTATGTGCCAAATATACTCAGGCGAGAGGTGGATCACTTTTTATAACTTTCGTTGATTTAAGTTCTGCGTTTGATTGCGTGGACCACATGTTTTTATGGTCAACGCTGGGCGAGATGGGCATTGACGCCCGTATAATCACCTTTATTAGAGAGCTGTACCACAACTGCGGGGCAAGAGTAAGATATGGCAAGCAGGGGGAATGTACCGTCAAATTCGCCCTCTCAAGAGGGGTTAGACAAGGGTGTATTCTGGCCCCAAGGTTATTCACTTACTACATAAACTCAGTGGGTCAATACCTTTCACTCTTCCAAAACGATTACCCTACTGTGAAAGGCTTACCGGTGCCAATCCTCCTGTACGCGGACGATGCGGCCATAATGTCCCAGACTCAAGTGGGACTGCAGAGGGCGGTGACAAAATTTGCAGGTTATATGCAGGATAGAGGACTTAAAGTGAATATTTCAAAAACATATACCATGCCATGCACCAATAAGCGTAGGAGGGCTCCCTGTAACGTATCCCTGGACAAACAGAATATAGCCACTGTAGATAAGTTCTGCTACCTGGGCGTACTGTTTGACAGGTGGTGCCGTTGGAAACAGGCGATTGAAGCTAGGAAACTGGCTTTTATTCGCTCTATAGGCGCTCTACGCGCTTTTTCCAACAGAGTGGGCGGCAAACCAATCAAAGAGCTGACCCAGGTATACCGGGCGAAGTGCGTGTCCACAGCCACCTACGGGGCGGGACTATGGGGTATCGTGAAGGATCATTCTCTACAGGGCTGTGAGAATCAATTTATTACTTACCTTCTGGGCGTACCAAAATCCACATCCTCATTCATGACTCACATCGAGACAGGAGTCAAGCACCTGAACGACATAATTAAGATGGCCCCTATTCTTTTATGGCACAAGGTTTGGACTACAAGTGAAGCCAGATTTAACAGGGACCTTTTGGTAGACTGCCTGGCACTAGATGGGGTTGCAAACCTCAGATGGCTGTCGTACGTCAGAACTTTACTTACCAAGATAGGCCACCTAGAATATTATGTAAACCCAAGAACCTTGGAGGGTGTTCCAAGATCAGCTTTCAAAAAAACTTTAACCACCTATCTGGAAACTTTAAGATGGAACTCTGAAAAGCACAAACAAACCATCTTAAACTTTCAGGAAATTACCCCCAACGAAGGGTTGCAAATGTACCTAAATGTTGATCCCAGTCCATATCACAGAATGCTTTTGTCCCGTCTACGCCTTGGGACTTTCTATCGCATGGTAACTCTACCAGACATGAACAATTGGTCACCCATTAAGCTGTTCTGCTCATGCGACAACATTGCGGCGCAATCCAATCTGCATATACTGTTCTTTTGCACTTTTTATTCCTACCCCAGAAAACTTTATCTAAAACCTCTTTTAAATCGTTGGAGTATAAGAAATTGCAGGCCAGCTTTTTCAAGATTGTTAAAACTTGAAGATGAGCATGTGATCTTTGCTGTTTCTTGTTTTCTAAGAACTGTTATAAAGTTTCGGAAAACCATGTGTTAAAACATCTCTTGCTTGGGTTTTACCCTGTGCATTGTTTTGAACAGCAGATATTGCACTTTAAAATGTATAGCACCTGAAATTCTTTTATTTGTCTGTTTATCACATTTTCTGTTTTTAATTGTCAGTGCATATGTAAACATTTAATAATTATGATTATGTCTTGATGTATGTGTAGTGCTTTTATGATTTTACGAAAATCGAATAAAGCTATATTTACTTACTTACTTACTAAAACGACAAGATACAACTCAAATATCTCGAGAATGGAATGGCAAGCCATTAAATCACTCAAGGAGGACAACACAATCGAAATCAAACCCTCTGACAAAGGGGGGAATATTGTGATTTTCAATAAAGAACAATATAAACTAGAAGCTTTGAAACAACTACAAGATAAAGACTGCTATGAGATAATTCACAAAAAGGACTTTGAGAAATGCACCTCGGACTATCATATATTGTGGAAGGGGTGGTTGTGCAAAGGAATGCTCAGCAAAAGTGAATATGAGTATTTATATTGCGAACATCCAATTATCCCAACCTTTTACCATCTGCCTAAAGTGCATAAAGACATCAAGAATCCACCAGGGAGACCTATTGTCTCGTCAATAGGCAGTCTCATGGAAGCCACTTCTAGATTAATCGACAACACCTTATCCCTTTTTGTGAAACATCTACCTTCTTTTGTGAGGGACACCCAAGACTTTTTGAGGCTTATTGACGGCATAGAATGGGAAACGGATATGCTCCTTATTACCTTAGATGTCGCTAATTTGTTTACCTGTATTGGGCACCAAGAGGGACTCTCAGTGATTGATTGGTTTCTTGGGAAGAAAAACATACAATATCACCAACACAACCATATGCTTCTCAAAATGACTGAGTTTTGTCTCTATAAAAATATTTTTCTGTTCGCAGGGGTGTTGTATCGCCAAACCAGGGGGACCGCCATGGGCATGTGCTTCGCCCCCAGCTACGCGAACCCTTTCGTGGGCTGGTGGGAGAGCACGTGGCCTGGGGGGGACCAATGAAAAATGGTTGGATCATATAATGATCTGGACAAGATATATTGACGATTTGTTTGTGGTCTGGCGGGGCAACAGATCCTCGGTGGAGGAATATGTGGCAACGCTAAATGACAACAGTCTCAATCTCAGATTTACAAACACAATCAGTGACAGATCAGTTCACTATCTTGATTTGGAGGTCTTTGTAGCAGGGGGCTCCATACAAACAAAACTCTACCACAAGCCAACAGCAGGGAATGCCGTGCTTCATGCAGCAAGTCACCATCCCAGAAGCATGATAAGGAACATTCCATTCGGGGAACTGCTTCGCCTGAAAAGGAATTGTTCGGAGCATAATGACTTCTTACAGGCTCAAAATGCAGCGGTTTCCAGATTTCTGGAGAGAGGCTACTCCAAAACATCACTAGTTGAGGCCTCTAAGAGAGTTGAGCTCACAGATAGACAGGACCTCCTACAGAACATAAATACAAAGAAGTCAACAGAGTCCAAGACAGTGACAAGAATGATCACAACCTACAATATGAGATCAAATGAACTGGTCCAAATTTTTAATAACAACAGGCATATCCTTAAAACAGATATTGTCTTGAAAAACATAATACCCCCAAAACCTGCAATAACTTATAGGCGCTGCCAGTCCCTTGGTGACCATCTGACGAGGAGTCATTACAAGGATCCCCCAAAGTCATCTATATCCAAATCTGTTCAGGGTTTCCACCCTTGCATGCATTGTAAAGCATGCAAGTACAGTCAGAAGAAAACCAGATATGACGGTAGACCCAATGACCCACGGCCTATTAGAACCATCAACAAACTTCTGAACTGCAATTCAGAATTTGTAATATATTGTTTGGTTTGCCCATGCTCAAAAAGATACATCGGGAGCACCATCAACCCGGCAAAAAAGCGTATCTTAGAGCATATGCGTGCCATCACTAATAAAGACAAGAATTACCCGGTGGCATGCCATTTCGAAACCCACCATAACAGCAACAGGGATTTATTATCCTTCTTTCTCATTGACCAACTAGAGAGACAAGAAAGGGGTGGAGACAAGGTCAGAGCACTAAGGGCCATGGAATCAAACTACATCATCGACCTCCAGACAATGAAACCTGTTGGGCTGAACAATGATGAGGAACTCTGGGTGCACTTATATTAGTCAATTAGAAAGGGACAGTATACAAATGAATAACAGAGAGTTTAACATAAGGGCATTATGAATAAGAATTCGAACAGAACTTAAGTACAGGTCAAGTAACATCATCTGCACATCTCCCCACTTCACCCCCAATACACCGGGCATCATAAGACAACAGGGAGACTCAAGCCCATTCAGGGCGAGATAGGGAAACAAAAAACTCTTGCCCATACAGGGCGGTATAATATATGCTTATTTGCACATTACACAATAACAAATGTGAAGGGCTATAGATACACAGGGTGTGATATAACGTTGTTCACATACAACAAGAAAAGTAGCACTAAGTTAGATTCTCCGACATTTAGTTGAGAGATAAAATGTATGTAAATATGAAATTTTTATACAAAACTAACTTTGTGGTATTTCCAAATATGCACTTTTTTATCAATTACCGTGATGTTGAATTTTCGTTTGAATTGTCCTTGACAATTAAGAAATGTTTTAATAAGCAATGTAATATACAATGAATTGTATGGGGTACACCCATTGTTTTTAACCGCACGAGCACTTTATAAATGCCATACTCCTTGATTTATTTGTAAAGATTTTGAGGATGCATATGTAAACGAATGTACATTACAAGATGTCTGCCTAAAAACATCATGGCAGTTTAGTCCTCTCTCCATGTTGATAGAGGGGTGGAGATAAAATGGCGTTCTTTGTTCTGCACTTTTGACACTGAGGAAGCCTTTACGGCGAAACCCGTTTGTCATCTTGGGGGTCTGCCAATAAATCGTTTCCAGTATCTTAAGCTCGGAGTGCCTTCTACTTTCTTTCAAAAAGAAAAGCAAGTGTTTGTTGATATATATATATATATATATATATATATATATATATATATATATATATATATATATATATATATATATATATATATATATATATATATATATATATTACCTACTGGCTATCGCCAGTAGGTATATATAGTTAGGATTAATTCCCTATGGGATTTCTGAAAATTCTATGTCTAATAACTTTGGCGTTTGTGGACGGAATCGGCTGAAATTGTCAGGAAAATGGCACATTTTGTTTCTGAGCAGCCCCTGAAAATTTGGTGGGGTTTCGTCAAGGGGGCGCTGAGAAAAAAGGGGGGTCCCAAAACACGTTTTTTACATTGAGTTTTCCATAGGGCGGTTGGACTCACTTTTAGCTCGAACGGCTGAATGGATTTGCACGAAACTTGGCAAAATTGTAGGGACTGTTAGCCCGATGTGCCTTTGCTAGGTCTCAATATATGTGCTTCAGTGGATTTTGAGAAATTAACGTTTAAATCAAGATATATATCTGTAACAGCGCTCCGGGCAGCGATCCGGTCCGCTTACTTTTCGCGTTTCGGAACTTTGCAGAAAGCTGATTGGCTCTCCGGTGTCTGTCAACATTCTAAACAGTCCGGAGCGGCCGCCATCTTGTCTCTCGGTAGGATCGAGAGAGAAGAAGAGGTGAAAAACGAAAGGGGAATTTAATGAAAGGGGGCAAGGTATCCCCCTCTTGACCCCCTAGGAATGTTGTTGGGGTTATTAAAGGGTCCCGTGGGGAAAAGAAAAAAAAATTGATTTTTCACGGTAGAAGCGCTTCACGGGCCGCGAACTGGGCCGCAAACTGGTAGCGAAACGGGAATTCGCCATTTTGTGCTTCGTTAATTAAATTATTAGGTATAAGGGGGTGCGGGAGACGTATCCTAATCCCCTATGTTTCCTGAGGGTGGCTGAGGAGGCTGATATATGTTGATACATCTCTTCCAGCGGCTGTGCGTGAGCTTTTTTTTTTTTTGCTGCGTGACAGTCCGGAGCGGCCGCCATCTTGTCTCTCGGTAGGATCGAGAGAGAAGAAGAGGTGAAAAACGAAAGGGGAATTTAATGAAAGGGGGCAAGGTATCCCCCTCTTGACCCCCTAGGAATGTTGTTGGGGTTATTAAAGGGTCCCGTGGGGAAAAGAAAAAAAAAATGATTTTTCACGGTAGAAGCGCTTCACGGGCCGCGAACTGGGCTGCAAACTGGTAGCGAAACGGGAATTCGCCATGTTGTGCTTCGTTTTAATTGTTTAGAGACAAAAATTATCGCCGCACATCGGCCACAATGCATGAATATCGTTGAAAAGTCAGCGATATTCATGCATTATCCAGCAAATGCTCTTAGCCGTGTTATCCACCTTCCATTGGATAACATGGTTAAAAACTGCTCTGTGCGTGAGCTTTTTTTTTTTTTTTTTTTTTTTGCTGCGTGACGTTTGTTAACGCTCGATTCGATGGAAATCAGGAAGTGTTGACCACCATTTTGTCACTGCGAGTAAATATTTTGTTATAAATGAATCCTTATTGAAAAACATTGTCTGCGCCATCTTGCCTTTTTGTCCAATGCCACAATTTTGTCGTGCACGGCAGCCATTTTAGATGCCTTGACCAGGCCCACTCTCTGCACGCCGCCGATCCTCAGCATGGCTCCCCACCCTCGCAAGCATCTCCCCCACGCACTGGTCATCCCCGCTCTCTCTCTCATGCATGGGCCATATACTTCCCCCCATCTGCGCTGCTCTTCTCTGAGAATCACACCCTGTGCCCTCCCGACACCTCTCTTTCACCCTATTCACTACCGCACCCTCTGACACTCCTCTTCCTCTGTGTCCGATTGTCCAGGCCGGACCTAGGCTATCACCTACCCCTGCGGATGTAGTTTATGGCCCCAGCTGTAGAGAATTCAGACATGCCAACCCTCCCGATTCAGGCGTGTGACTACTGATTTCAGTGCTAGTCTCCCGCCTCCCGATTTCTGCAAGCAAAAACCCGGGGGCATATTACGAACAACTAGCGATAATTTTTGTCTCTAACTTGTTTAGAGACAAAAATTATCGCCGCACATCGGCGATTTTTATCGCAGATAAACCTTGCTATTATCGCAGAAAAGTCAGCGATATTCATGTATTATCGAGCAAATGCTCTTAGCCATGTTATCCACCTCCCATTGGATAACATGGCTAAGAACTGCTCAGGGCAGGTGTTGGATTTTGGAGATATTCGCGCTTAGCGCGAATATCTCCAAAAGTTGGTAATAGAAGATAGCGATGTTAGGGACTGTTTCCAGTCGCTAACATCTTGGCACGCCACTTTGCATGTCATTAGTGATAAGTATCACTGACATGCAAAGCGGGGCCCAAGATGGTCGCTATCTCCTTTTAGCTGTCACTAACTGGTGTTAGCGACAGCTTGGTAATAGGGAGATATTTTTATCTCCGCTTTCTTGGCTTTTAAAGCCAAAAAAGCGGAGATAAACCCCCTTGATAATATGCTCCACGATTCCTTGGGGGTTTCAGCTGACAGGGCTTGGTATTGTGTTACATGGTAATTTTTCCAGGAAACGTCAGAGGGTCGATGCAGGCGTTCTAGAAGAGGTGATAAACCATTTAAGCCTCATGAACAAGCGCATGGTCTTTTAAAGATTTGTGAAGTACTCGGGGCGGCGGTGTGTGTGTGTCCTCTTTCAGGAGCGGGCGGGGGGGGGGGCACTGCCAGCAACTTGCCAGGTCAGGTAGTGTTCAACATGTGCATCACCCTTTCTCTGCCTGCTATTGCGCTCCATGCTTCGGAAAGGTAAGAAAAAGAACGTGCATTTGAGTTTGAAATGTCCGATCCTGCAGCAGCACACTTCCAAAGCCCACACATGACAATAACCCGATTCAAGGCCCCATTCACCCGTTTTTAAAAAAATAGATAACACTCCAACAAAGTAAGATTATAAAACTTTATTAACTATTAACTATAACGAACGGAACAAAAACTAAAAACATTTAAACATTTTTCAACACAAAAAGCAACAATGGTTAGAAGCTGTCTTTTGTGCGAATAGTCCCAAGGCAGCACAACGTGCAGAGTTCTGGACGGCACCCAGGTGATGTCGCCTGGGTGCCGCACTGGTTTTGGGATCCTACAATGCAGCACAGAAAAACAGCGTGGGGCGTCCCGGGTGGTGCGGGGGGAGGCCTCGTCAGTAGCGGTCTGTTGTGCGAATAGTCCCAAGGCAGCAGAACGCGTTGAGATGTTGATGGGACTGTGCCCAGTGTCACATGGCTGACACAACATGTACGACAGGCACCCAGGTGATGTCCAGTAAACTGCCGCACTGGTTTTGGTATCCTACAATGCTGCTCCGAAAATTGGCGTGCGGCGGCCCGGGGGTGGGGGAGGCGGCGTGAACGGGCCTCCCCAGGTGGCGGCCATCTAGCTGAGTTGCGCTCGCTCTTGCGGCTACAGCGTCTCGCTCACCATGTTGTTGAGTTGCTTCCACTCTTGCAGTGCAGCGATAGGCGGCTGCCACATGGCTCTTAAAATGGCGGACGGCTCCTCGGTTTTGGGCCTGGTCCACTGAAATGGCCCTGGGACACCTTGGAACTCGGACGCTTGCCTGCTAGGGCTTGGGCTCCATTCTCGAAAAGCGTCCCCTCAGCCGTGAAGATTCTACAAAAGTCTTGGGGGCCCCCGACTCCCGCAGGCTTCCGGTGGGGAGCGGCTGCCATGATTGCTCGCGGAATGACCACGACGGAGCCACGAGATGGTGGTGCTCTCATGCTGACGCCAGCTTCAGTCTGAATGATCCAGAAACAAGGTGGGGCTTTCATCGTTTGGGAAAAAAAAATGTTCTAAACCAATGAAAAGTGTTATTTTTAGGTCATATGACCAAGCCTTCCATCTTTAGGAAACCAAAAGTAAAATGAACCAATGAAAAGTTTTATAAACAAGTCACATGACCTGTTATGCGGCATAGGGCTACAAAAAGCGTAGAAAATCCGTTGGCACGTGAGGCGGCGTCAGTAGCGGACCGATGTGCGAATAGGCCGAAGGCAGCACAACGCGCCGAGATCCGGATGGCACCGAGGTGGTGTCCAGCAAATTGCCGCACTGGTGTGGCCATCCTACAATGCTGCGCCGAAAGACGGCGTGTCCAGCTGAGTTGCGGTCACTGTTGCGGTACAGTGACTCAAACGTGCCGAGATCCGGATGGCACCGAGGTGGTGTCCAGCAAATTGCCGCACTGGTGTGGCCATCCTACAATGCTGCGCCTAAAGACGGCGTGTCCAGCTGAATTGCGGTCACTGTTGCGGTACAGTGACTCGAACGCGCCGAGATCCGGATGGCACCGAGGTGGTGTCCAGCAAATTGCCGCACTGGTGTGGCCATCCTACAATGCTGCGCCGAAAGACGGCGTGTCCAGCTGAGTTGCGGTCACTGTTGCGGTACAGTGAGTCGAACGCGCCGAGATCTGGATGGCCCCGATGTTGTGTCCAGCAAGTTGCCGCACTGGTGTGGCCATCCTACAATGCTGCGCCGAAAGTCGGCGTGGGGTGCCCCGTTGGCTTATGAGGTGATGTCAGTAGTGGACCGATGTGTGAATAGGTCGGAACCAGCACAAGGCGCCAAGATCCGAATGGCAAGTCCTGGATGTTGAGTGCCTCAGTTGAGAGTTCTGAGCAGTGCTTGTAAGACTATCTGAAGTTTATTATAAGAATCAGAGTAAGTTGAAGACTGTCTGAAGCTTATTTGCACCTTTTGCAGCTTCACTATTGCCCAAGGTGGTGTCCAGCGGAACTTTTTTCCTTTTCCTTTCTGCTTCTTTTCCTACAATCCGTTTCATCTGAAGACACGACCAGGTCCCTGAATGTGTGTAGGGGGACGCTATTGAGTGAATGAAAATGGCGGCTTGACACAAAGCTGACTCAAGCGTTACTGTTGATGCTATGCAGACAAAAATTGGTTTTCAGTTTGTACATTCTTCAGGTTTTTTTTTTCCATCCAAGTCTGATTGAGAGTTTGTAGAAAAATGGCTTCAGATTTTCCACATACTACTCTTCAACATTCTTCCTAAATGTAACAATGTGAAACTCACTAGGAGAACGGCTGTTTCTGTTTCCTTTCAAAATGCTGCCAACAATATTTTCTGAATGGAAGACACCATCTTGTAGCATAAAGGGCCGAAAGGGGTTCTGGTCTGGCCGATGGTTGGTGGAGACATTTTGACTATATCTTGGACCTGCCCGGCCTCGCCCAAAATGGCGCCGGTATAAATGGGACTCGTAACTCCTTGCCCGCAAATGTATATCTAGAAAATGTTATTGTAAGTGGCCCTGTCCTATTTTAATTACAAAATGTATGTCCACCGATTCCGCAACTGTTAGACACCTTAGTTCTTGCAACCTAATGGCCCG
Source organism: Lissotriton vulgaris (assembly GCF_964263255.1). Classification (NCBI taxonomy): domain Eukaryota; kingdom Metazoa; phylum Chordata; class Amphibia; order Caudata; family Salamandridae; genus Lissotriton; species Lissotriton vulgaris. The sequence continues at coordinate 234,218 of NW_028245180.1, forward strand.
CTCGTTACGTTCCTCTACAGTGTAAATGTCTCCTCATCATATACGATTTCAGTTTGCTCCGTGGCCGGCCCACGTGGTTATAGGCCCGTATTTGTATACTGACATTTTCACAATAAAGGTTTTTAAAACAAAACACGGTAGTAGTATTTACATTGGTAAAGTTTTTACTTTTAGTCACTGTTTTCGAATCAGTAAAAGGCAAGTGAAATAAAGCAGTCCAATTACATGACGGATAAAAGGTATAATATGTAGGAACGCAGTAAAGATAAATGGTCAAGGGCAGTTGTGTTTTTCATGTCTGCAACATAAAGTGATCGATAAGAATCTGATAATCAGGCGTATCGGCGACTAAGACAGCAGGCCGAATCTCTTTTACTCAACGGCTCCGTCATGGAAGGAAGAAACGCCCTTTTTCTCGAAAAAGGAATATATTTTACTTGCAAGACAGTTGTAAATTTTCCGGGAAAGTACATTAGCCTGGAATATTATAACATATGTTTGAAAAAAAAATATTGTTCGAAAACAATAAAAAGCGTAATTTTTAGGTCATATGACCAAGCTTTTCATCATTAAATTAACAAAAGTAAAATGAACCAATGAAAAGTTTTATTAACAAGTCACATGACCTGTTATGCTTACGTTACGCGCTGCGCGCCGCGCCTCGGATCACTTCCGGGTGCGCTAACGCGGCGTGTCATATAACGCATTACGCGACAACGTAGGTCAAGAATATAGTCAAAATGTCTCCACCAACCAGCGTTCAGAACACAACCCCTTTCAGCAGTCCAAAAAGTTCTGTTAAATGACAACAGAGGGGACAGGCAACAAGAACCATCAGTCAAAGAGGGGAGGGCAAGTTCTTCTCTTCCGGGTCATGTTGGGGCGCTACCGGAACTGATCGAATTGGTAGTCTACAGTGTTTCTGGATGTTTCAGACTAAAGCTGGCGTCAGCATGAGACCACTACCATCTCGTAGCTCCGTCGTGGCCATTCCACGAGCAATCATGGCAGCCGCTCCCCACCAGAAGCCTGCGGGAGTCGGAGGCCCTCAAGACTTTTGTAGAATCTTCACGGCTGAGGGGACGCTTTTCGAGAATGGGACCCAAGCCCTATCAGGGAAGCGTCCGAGTTCCAAGGTGTCCCAGGGCCATTTTAGTGGACCAGGCCCAAAACCGAAGAGCCGGCCGCCATTTTGAGAGTCCTGTGGCAGCCGCCTATCGCTGCACCGCAAGAGCGGGAGCAACTCAACTACATGATGAGCGAGACGCTGTAGTCGCAAGAGCGGGCGGTAAACAGCTGAATGGCGGAAGAGGCACAGTGTAGCAAAAGCGGGCGGAATGGCAACTAAAACGGTAAAGGGGCGCCCCACTACAGCTTGTCTTCAGGTCAAACGGATTGTGGGACAAGGTCCAGAATTGAAGAGTCATGAAAAGGCAAAAAGTTCCGCCGGACCCCGGGAGCCGGCCGCCTATGTCGGGGGCGATCTCAGGCTACACCAGTGCTATAAGACTTGGGGAGGGTGTCGGAGCCAAGCGTCTTCTCCGAGTCCATGGCCATCACACCGCCCCTCAGGGGCCTCCGTCAAGCTGTTTAGGAAGCTAACATATCACATTGTTTTCTAATGCGGTCAGGTCCACAAACGACACTCACTTACTTTGAGAATAGTGAAGCTGCAGTAGGTGGAAATAAGCTTCAGACAGTATAACAAGCACTGCTCAGAACTCTTAACTATGGCACCCAACATCCAGAACTTATGCTATTTGAGAATGGCAGTGACATCGAAGCATCTCAGGGACCAAAACCATTAACGTACTTTCACGTATGAAAATCTTACTTGGGGAGGGGGCAGGAGCGAAGCGCCCCCTCCCAGTCAGCGCCACCACACCGTATGTTGAAAATTTGAAGCCATCGTTCTACAAAGTCAACCAAACTTGGATTGAAAAATCTAGAAAAATGTACAAACTGAAAACCAGTTTTGGTCTGCATAGCATCAGTAGCAACGCTTGAGTCAGCTTTGTGTCAAGCCGCCATTTTGATTCAACAAAGCACAGGCATTGAAAAAGGCTCAAATTCAGAACTCTAAACTATGGCACCCAACATCCAGGAGCTTGCCATCCGGATCTTGGAGCCTTGTGCTGCTTTTGATCTATTCACACATCGGTCCACTACTGATATTATCTTATAAACCAACGTTATGTAAATAGTTTTTTAATAAAATGTTTTACCCTGTTTCTTTGCTGGTGTGTTGTCTATATTTTTAATATTTGCATAGGGTTTGTCGTTATTTTGTGCGGGATGGGTGATGGAGCCGAGCTGTCTTGCAGCCCTCATGGTGTGGAGCTCAGTTCATCTCACTATTTTCGTATTTCTCATGAAGGGTTGTTCCTAATATTTCTATTTTAGCGAGGTCAAAAAGAGATCCAATTAGTGGCCTACTGATTTTGCTCGATTACTTTTATTTTTTTTACACGATTTTTCACTATCTGCAAAGACTAAACAGAGTATTGCGACTTTGTGCTTGTTTGTAAATAGAGAATGATCCAAAGAGAACCAATTCTAAAACAGTAAATGCTTGGACAACAATCAATCAAATGGAGAGACAAGCAGGCACGACGGATTACAACGGGGGCAAAGGCTTGCGTTAACTACCGTTCACTATCTGCAAAGAGAGAGTACTACTAAGACAAAAGAGGGGAGGGGGGGGTGCAGCGTTCAAAGCACATCAGCGTGCATAAATACGAAAATGTTTTTATCTATCACGTACTTGACATTTGAAAGCTTTTCATATTTGCTATTAAAAAAACAATGAAATTCACAGAAAAAACCATAGGTTATAGTGGATATATAGTTAGGAATTTGCATTTACAAAACCTTGAAAATTAAATGAAAAAACCATTGGTTTTAGGCCATATATAGTTAGGGATTTGCATTTACAAAACCTTATTTTACTCGCATAAAACCATTGAAATTCCATATATAGTTATAAGCGCTAACTATATATCGCGCACCCGCAATCCACTGCTGATGATGTCACATATTACATCATTCATGACATGGTTAGTGACATCACTGATGACATCACTGATGACATCTCAAATGACATCACTGATGACATCACTGAAAACATCTCATTTGACATGACTGATAACATCACTGATGATATCATTCATGTGATAATACGATGAACCTCTTCAGACTCTAATATAACCTTAGATACAATCAGTGTAAACAGACACTCACAGACTGTCACTCATCCATGGAGTTACTCACACACCTAGTCAGTCATGCAAAGAATCAATCACACCTCCATTTCCTCAACTATACAGTTATACAAACTTTACTTATTCAAACATATACTAACACATATTTACTCTATTATACAATCCCTGATACAAGTTCACAATGATCCATACAGCCACTCACACATTCACTGGCTCTTATGCACAGTTATTTATATATGTCAACTCTCACATGTACTGTGTTTTACATATGTACTTACTTTGACATGTAGCACTGAGATATCCATTCACTCTCCAATGCACTCATGCACACAGTCAACCGCCCATACAGCTGTTTCCACATGCACTTTTGAAACCATACATCTAGTGAATCAACTGCTCACACATCTATGCACAGAGTCATACACCTCCCAGCCACCTACACACACACTCAGTATCCCATACAAATACTTGGGCAACCAATCAATAACCCATATAGTTACTCATATAGCTACTTATCAACACATGCAACAGTTTACAGAACAACAGACATAATGATGCACAAATTAAGACAGTTTAGTCACTAACCCATGCACTCAGTGAGACACATTTAATCACTCACTCATACAGTCAGTCATGCACCTACTAAATCCTTCATCCAGACACTTATATATCCACTCATTCTTCAATATGTAAGAGATATTTTAACTTTACAGAAACATACAGTCACTGCATGTTGTCATCAGTGATGTCATCAGTGATGTCATTTGAGATGTCATCAGTGATGTCATCAGTGATGTCACTAACCATGTCATGAATGATGTAATATGTGACATCATCAGCAGTGGATTGCGGGTGCGCGATATATAGTTAGCGCTTATAACTATATATGGAATTTCAATGGTTTTATGCGAGTAAAATAAGGTTTTGTAAATGCAAATCCCTAACTATATATGGCCTAAAACCAATGGTTTTTTCATTGAATTTTCAAGGTTTTGTAAATGCAAATTCCTAACTATATATCCACTATAACCTATGGTTTTTTCTGTGAATATATATATATATATATATATATATATATATATATATATATATATATATATATATATATATATATATATATATTACCTACTGGCGATAGCCAGTAGGTATATATAGTTAGGATTTTTTCTCTATGGAACTTTTGAAAATTCTATGTCTAATAACTTTGGCGTTTGTGGACGGAATCGGCTGAAATTTTCAGGAAAAACGCTTGGAAATCACCAAGTGGTGGAAACACTATTCATTGACCAAATATGCGGATGCAGGTCGAGTTCCGAGAGGACTCCGCATTATGCTGGCTCCGAGTTTCGATCGCCCAAATCCAATGATGCTCAAGGAGTGGGGGCAAAGTAATTTGGCAGCCTCAATGAACTTAGTGCACATTTTAATAAAATATGCTGCCATCGACAGGGATCAAATACTGTTGAACATCGATAAAATTAATGAGGAGATCAGTAAATGTAAGGAGTCCGCGGAAGTTGTAAAAAGTTTGGAAACAACCATGAATGACCGTCTTAAAAAACACGAAGACAAGATCAAAGCTAGAAAGGTCAGCAAGTTTGCCCGTGATCAAGCAGACTATGCGCATGGACAAATTTTTACTTTTGCTCGGAAGTATAGCGCCGCAAAACGCCAACAATACAGTGGCAATGCTAAACAACAACCTGCTCCCACTACTGCATGTAACCATCCTGAACGGGATGAGGTGCTGCTGAATGATGATACTGGCAGCAATATTTCATCAAGTGTTTCCAGCGAGGATTTAAGTAGGGATCAGCAACAAGCGCCTATTCTAGATTTGGGTGAGGAACTTGATTTTTTAGTGGCAGAAAGACTAAGAACATTGCGCCCTCGCTTGGACAGTCAAGGGCAAGTTATAAAACAAAAAAACAAAAAAGACGAGAACGAAGGAAACAAGCAAGAAAACAAAGGACAACAACAAAAAAAGAAAACCAAGGGGCCATGGCAACGAAAGAAGTGAGTAGTAGTAATGCAGTTATTAATCTCTCCAATGTGGTTCTGGAGAAAGCGGAAGAACAACTTTTATCTCTAGGACTCAACTTCTGCCCGGCCCAGCCATTTGACTATGCAGCGACACGTATTGATGTTTATCGCTTCATACGTAAAATGAAATTGCGCAAACATTTTGCCACACAAACCTTGAAGTCAAGTACTGCAATCCCGGTCTCAACTGACATTAACACCCCGGATGGGGTGTTGGAGGTAAGAGCTGCTGATGTATCTACATATTTAGATCTTAATGACCTCTGCCAAGCCACTGATTCCCAACCATTTATCTCTGAGTCTGAGAGCAACACCCAAACTAGATTGGCTAAGATTAACATCAACCAGAAAGGTGCAGGTATTACGCCCTTTAAAAACAAATCAAAATTTGTACCTTTAATGGTTAAAGATGGTATCGACACGTTCCACGAATGTATTACCAACGAAATCAAGTTGTTATATACAAAGTCTTGCAAAAGGAACTAATGCAAATACAACCAATAACAAGCCAAGTACATAGCGCTTATGAAAAAATTATCCAGTAACCCAAATATCGTTGTAAAAACAGCGGATAAGGGCGGCAATTTGGTAATCTGGGATAAAAATGACTATGTGACTGAAGCGTTGCGACAATTGAATACCACCACTTGTTATATTTAAAGCAAACAAGAAAGAATATTTGAACGCTAAGACTGTGTTGGAAAAAATGCTTAACAGATTTCGGCGAGAAGGATTGATTTCAGGTGAGGAGTATAAATTCATGCACAAAGAGTTCCCCGTCCTCCCTGTCTTTTATCTAATCCCGAAAATACATAAGAATGTCTCGCCCATCCCTGGAAGACCTATTATCTCTGCGATCAACAGTGCAGGAGAAAATGTTAGTCGCTATGTTGATTACTTTTTGCAAGACTTAGTCAAGAAATTACCCAGCTATGTGCGTGACACAGGCGATTTCTTGATGAAAATCAAAGACTTGGAATGGCAGGAGGACATGTTGCTCATCACTTTGGATGTGGAATCCCTCTACACGAGTATTGGTCATGTAGAGGGATTTGTTATGTTCCTGGGGGCACGCCCCTGGCGCCTGGAGCGTCCTGTGTTGAAGTCATGTGACTCCCTATAATAAAACGAGGTCTCGCACGCACGCACGCACGCATTCAGAAGCGCGCAGACCGAGCAGCCAAGTTATTCCCAGTGTCCGACTCTGTTATTTATAGGGCCACGTGTTAGGCCTAGCCAATCCTAGATGCCCCGGAGTGTAGGCCCCAGAACGCAGTCCCCAGGGCAGTCATCCCCTCACGACAGGACACAACAATTGGCGACGAAGGTGGTTGTCGACTCCTCGCTCGGGGTGTGTGTGTGCCCACTTCCTTGTGAGGCGGCTGCGAGCCCTGCCTGTGGTTTGCGGTGCTCGTGCCTTGCTGTCCCACACGCCCCCGCACCCAGCGCCTGGAGAGAAGTCAACCTCCGCCCTTGGGAATTTGCAGGTGAGCCGTTCCGCCCAGTGTCGACCTGCTGCACATCGTGGCACGAGTGGCCGTGTATCGAACTTCTTCCACACGGCATCCCCGTCCGGCGCCGCACTGGGCCCAGTGGCACGTGCGTGAAGCGCGCTTCGACCCGTCTAGCACGGCGATCAGGGAGGCGCCCAGGGTCGGCTGGCAGCTCGGGGGGACGTGGCTCCTGCCCATCCCGCAACGGACCAGTCCCGCTTGTGGCAGTAGCGCCGGTCGCACGCGCTCTTCTACCCTCGCTGAGGTGCCCGCCACAGCCAAAGCCTGACCTGCTTGCGGGCACCAACAACCCTGCACGAGGAGAAAGTGGTCAACCTAATCCTCCACGCACCAGATCCGGTGCCGCCCCGGCCGGTCACAGGCCTGATCAAGCGCGTCCCGGGCGATGGCTACCATTCCGCCCATTGAACCGTTTGTGGTGGAGGGTGCGCCCTCAACTCTCGCCCCGAAATGGAAGGAATGGGTGGACAGGCTCCTAATCTTCTTTGAAGCCACGAAGGTTCACAAGGAACAAAAACGCGCCATGGTGCTTCACCTTGGCGGCAAAGACATTCACTCCATTGCTCGGACCCTCACAGACGCCACCCCCAAGACTCACCATACCCTGATTAATGCCCTCAATGCACATTTTGAGCCCATGGCAAACCAGGATTACGAACGTTTTGTCTTCCGACAAGCATGGCAACTCCTGGAAGAGTCCCTGGATGCATATCACACCAGACTCAAGAAACTGGCACTAACGTGTGGGTTCCAAGACATGACGGAGGAAATCAGGGGACAGATCATACAGGGTTGTGCCTCTGCCAAACTAAGAGAGAGAATACTGGAAGAGTCAGGGAAGCCGTTGGCTGATATCCTCACACTTGGCCGCACGAAGGAACTCTCCAAAGCCAGAGCGGCACACATGGAAGCCACACTGCAAGCTACGGTGAAGATGGAACCGGTCAACAAGATGCAGGTCCAAACACCCTCCAAGTGGCACAAAAGAACAGCACCCGCCCAAGGTGGGGCATCTGGACAATAATGTGGATACTGCGGAGGTCCGCGCCACCCGGCGCCAGAATGCCCAGCACGGGGCAAAAGATGTTCTGGCTGTGGCAAAATGAACCACTTTGAGAAGGTGTGCCGATCGAAGAGATTCCGCAAACCTCGCCAAGCTGTACAAACCGTCGTGGAAGGCGAACCAAGCAATAGCGACATGGATGACGACGAAGAAAAGGAGCGATCCGTGCCCAAAGTGCACATGATCGGTACCGCCACTCGGCGCACCAGAACTCTGCCTCAGTGCTCTATACAAGTAGCGGACCAGGAGATCATGGCAGTAGTGGACACGGGAGCGTCCATAAATCTCATGAGCGCTTCCCTCTATAGAAACATGTCCACGCCTCCTGTCCTCAGCCCCACTCCTATCACTGTTTTCGCCTATGGACAGGACAATCCACTCCGAATCAGGGGCAAGTTTTGAGCGGCAGTCCGCCATGGAGACAAAGTCACAAGAGCAAACATTTTTGTGTCGGAAGAAGGACAAGGTATGCTATTGAGCTGCAGAACAGCCGAGGACCTGGGAGTGGTTACATTTGCCTTCGGAGTTCATGAAGAATCGGTGCAACAACTACTCAGGGACTTTCCGGATCTGTTCGAGGGAATTGGATGTTTCAAAGGGCGTGAGATACACCTACACATAGACCCCACTGTGCAGCCAGTAGCTTTGCGACATCGTCGCATTTCCTTCCATCTTCGGCCGCTTGTGGAAGAAGAACTACACAAACTGGAAGCGGCCGGAATCATCGAGAAGGTCTCAGGCCCCACCCCCTGGGTCTCGCCCATTGTGGTCACACGGAAACCGAAACAGCCTGGGGCGGTTCGGATCTGCGTGGACATGCGCCTCCCCAATGCCGCCATCAAGCGGGAGCGCCACATCACCCCCACGATCGATGACCTGATTGGGGAGATGGCCTGGGCCTGCTGGTTCTCAAAACTAGATCTCCGAGCAGGATACCATCAGCTGGTGCTAGACAAAGAATCTAGAAACATCACCACCTTCTCTACACACATTGGACTACGCAGGTACACAAGACTCAGTTTTGGGGTCTCCAGTGCGGCCGAAGTATTTCAAAATGTCATACAGGAACTGATTGCTGACATACCTGGCGTGATAAATGTCAGCGATGACATAATGGTTCATGCTCGCACCATCACAGAGCACAACCATCGGCTGGCGCAAGTATTTCGCAAACTCCGAAGTGCTGGGCTCACACTTCATCGGGACAAGTGCGAGTTCCTGAGAACCAAAATAGGGTTCTTCGGATACGTCTTTTCAGCCGATGGCATACATCCAGACCCTGACAAAGTAAAGGACGTCAAGGACGCGCCACCACCTACGACAGTCACAGAAGTCAGAAGCTTCCTTGGCATGGTGAACTACTGCGGTCGCTTCATCAAAGACCAGGCCAACCTAACGATTCCCCTGCGTGAGCTCACAAAGGACTCCAGCCCATGGACCTGGGGACCGGAGCAGGAGAAAGCCTTCCAAGACATCAAGGCCTCCCTCTCCAGCGACGCCACGCTGGCATTTTTTGACCCCCGAAATGCCACACTCATAGCAGTAGATGCTGGACCGGCAGGGCTAGGCGCGGTGCTAATGCAGAGGCCGAGAGATGAATTAGACTGGACCCCAGTCGCCTTCGCTAGTCGATCTCTCACGGATACAGAGCAGAGATACTCACAGATAGAGAAGGAAGCAATTGCCATACACTGGGGGTGCCGACACTTTCACCTGTATGCCTACGGTAAGCCATTCACAGTGGTGACTGACCACAAACCGCTTGTGGCCCTGTTTTCAGGGACTTCATCGAAGCCGCCCCCGCGAATTGAGAAGTGGCTATTACAACTGCAGGAATATAACTGCAATGTCGAGTATCAACCTGGAGCGAAAAACCCGGCAGACTATCTCTCGCGCCACCCCAGACCAGCTACTCCAGAGGAAATGGATGAAGCAGAAGAGACGGAAGCGTATGTGAAGTGGGTAGTTGCGCGATCCTGCCCGCGCCCCATATCTCTTGAGGACGTTGTGAGTGCCACAACACAAGATGCCTGTATACAGAGAGCTAAAGACATCCTTCGAACTGCGAATTGGCACAAAGCCAAAAAGAATTGGAAGGCGCTCACCCCAGAGGCGCAAAGGATCATGGAGAGCCTGTACCATGTCAGGGAAGAGCTCAATGAAGATGATGCGGGATGTCTGCTGCGAGGACACCGCCTAGTAATACCCTCGGCCCTCACGGGTCAAGTCATACAACTAGCACACGTGGGCCACCAGGGGATGGTCAAGACTAAAGCCCGGCTGCGAACCAAGGTATGGTTCCCTCTAATGGACGAGATGGTGGAAAACATGGTAAGGTCGTGTGCTGCCTGCCAAGTGACGGGGGACGCTCCCCGGGAGGCTTCTATCATAGTGGAGCCCCGACCCCAGAGGCCGTGGGAGCGGGTCAGCATGGACTTTGGCAGTCTCCCGGATGGAAGACACACACTGGTGATGATAGACGATCACTCAAAGTACCCGGAAGTAGAGGTCGTGGAGAGCACAAGTGCAGAGTGTGTAATACCAAAAATGGAGAAAATTATTGCCACTCACGGAGCCATGAAGGAGCTCCGAACAGACAATGGACCCCCATTCCAAGGGCAGGACCTAGCGGCATATCTGTCCTTTCTGGGAACACGTCACCGACGCATAACGTCCAGGTGGCCCCAAGCCAATGGAGAAGCTGAGAGGTTTATGAGGACCTTGAACAAGGTCATCCGCATCGCCCATGATAAAGGACAGTCAGTGGAGATGGCCATCTTCACGTTCCTCCGAAGTTATCGCCAGACCCCGCACTCCACCACGGGAGTGGCCCCGGCCCATCTCCTCCTAGGGCGAGTGGTAACTGATTCTATTCCTCATCATCCCCAATGGCTACCTGAGGTGGCGAATGAGGAGGTCATTGCAAGGAAACGGAAAACCACATTTGCCAAGATCAGCCAGAAAAGAAGGGCGGCGATACCTCGATTTAACCAAGGAGATGTGGTGCTTCTTCGCAACCGAACAACCAGTGGCAAGTTCAGGCTTAATTACGAAAAAGGACCGTGGCGAGTAATTGGAGTAAAAGGCACCCGTCTCACTGTGATCCGAGGACGAGAGACAGTAACCCGCAATGTATCCCATTTCAAACATTTTCACTCAGCAATCACTGAATCTGGACCTCGGCGGAGCGCTGGCAGAACTGAAACTGCAACTAACACATCCGGAGTTGAATCAACACCCAGTCACGAGGTCACTCCAAGTAGCGATCTGAGAGCAGCGAGTGAAGAAGTGGGAGGAGATGCTGAGGCCCTCGAGGAGGTACCAGATCCGGAGGGGGCCGACAGAGAGGCACCAGGTCCTGTCTCAGGTGCCGGAGCGGAAATGCTGAGTCAGAGGGGGTCGCAGTACCGGCTGAGAAATAACCCCACCCCCTCCTGCCGTCTACGAGATCATTTCACGTAAGACTGTTCCTAATAACTATTTGTGTTGAAGCAGTATTTGTAAGGTTGCCGCCTCATGGTAACGTTGATGGCATCTGCAGATCAATGTCATACGAGACGTTCAAGTTGGGTTGTTATTGTTTTTGGTTTTTCCTTGTTTTAGGAGGAATGTTATGTTCCTGGGGGCACGCCCCTGACGCCTGGAGCGTCCTGTGTTGAAGTCATGTGACTCCCTATAATAAAAAGAGGTCTCGCACGCACGCACGCATTCAGAAGCGCGCAGACCGAGCAGCCAAGTTATTCCCAGTGTCCGACTCTGTTATTTATAGGGCCACATGTTAGGCCTAGCCAATCCTAGATGCCCCGGAGTGGAGGCCCCAGAACGCAGTCCCCAGGGCAGTCATCCCCTCACGACAGGACACAACAGGATTAAGGGCTACTAAATATTTTTTAGACACTCAGTCTGCGGACTTTTATGAACAAAACAAAGTCATTTTAGAACTTATGCACTGGTGTCTTAACAATAATTTTTTCGCCTTTGGGAAAGATATATGGAGACAATTACGAGGCGTGGCAATGGGTTCCTGTTTCTCCCCCAGCTACGCGTGCTTGCACGTGGGCTGGTGGGAGGAACAGGTCCTGGGTACAACACATGCAATTTGGGTGAGAGAGAAGATCATCAAATATTTGAGATATATTGATGATATCTTTATTTTATGGCAGGGAAGTGAAGAAGAAGCTCAGTTGTTCATTAATGAGATCAATGACAATGTGTTAAACCTCCATTTTACTTCACACATCAGTGCCCGCCAAATAGAATTCCTTGATGTTCAGGTCTATGTGGAACAAAACAAACTTATTTCCACATTACATCGTAAACCTACATCAGGTAACACCCTGTTACATGCTTCTAGCCTCCATCCGAAGCATACTTTTTACAGCATCCCTCTCGGTGAAATCTTGAGAGTCAAACGAATCTGTAGCTCCACATCAGAATTTGAAAAGTGTATCACTGATTTCAGAGGTAGATTTTTGGAACGTGGCTATTCCAATCACATTTTTAACCAAGGTTTGGCTAAAGCAAGGTTGAGAAGTAGCGAGAGTTTATTCTTGACATCTGATTCCGACAATGTTGACATTTCCGTGAGGTCCGACATCACTACCCACACATGTCCCAGGTTCATCACTGCCTATAGCAGTGATCAACAGGCCATTAAAAGAATAATCCAAAAAAACTGGCCTGTCATCCTTACTGACAATATTCTGAGCCCTACCTTACCAGTTAGACCAGTGGTGACTTTTCGTAGAGCAAGGAACATGGGTAGCTCTCTAGATATCTCCAGTCCGGAGTTAAAACAGAAGGACATTTGGTTGAAGGCCAAACCAGGATTTCGGAAATGCTCGCACTGTAGAGCTTGTAAATTTGGGGAGAATAAAACACACTATCGCACCCCATTTTGCTCCAGGGACATCCCTATCAAAGGCAGTTATGACTGCAAAACGGAATTTGCAGTCTATGTTCTGACGTGCACCTGTGGACTACATTACATCGGTAGTACTACAGCCCAGGTGCACGTCAGGATTCTACAGCATTTAAGGGCCATACTGCATACGGATACAGCGTATCCTGTAGCACGCCATTTTGCGGCTAAACACAACAAAGATCTCAATTGTGTGAGATACTTTGTAATAGGATCAGTATTGCCCTTACGCAGAGGAGGTAACAGAGAGCTGTTATTACGACAGCTTGAAGCACGCTTTATACTTGAGTTCGACAGTAAGTGGCCCAATGGCCTCAATAATACTGAGGATTTTTACAACTTTCTGTAGAACAGTACGAACTCTATTTAATTGTATAGTTAGACCTGTTCCTCCTCGTGATGTCTGCCGTTTGGTATTGAGCTGGTGTTCTCTCTATGTCAGATAAACTGTCCAGTGTTCACGAGTAGTCAGGTTCCCTGTTGCTCAGTAGAATACAATATACTACACAGGGCGGACACTTTGAGTATGACTCTTTCTTTGATTTGGCTACTGTAGATAGACAGTCAGGTTCCCTGTTGTCTTTCATGGTTTAAATGACACTCATTTTTTATAGCACTTTATATGTATAATATGATGAATTATTTGCATATTTATGTGTTTTGTATCAGGATTTTTCTTATATTGTGCCATACCCATTTTTACATCTAGGGTCTATATTTCTTCTCTTCACTTTTATCACATTTTTATCACTATTTAATGTTTATAACACAGTCTGACATGTTCTTTTAGATATGGTTTTGATGAAATTCATGTTTTTAGAAATGCACTTTTTAGATAAAAAACATCGAATAGTCCCTGATTTTATCATGGGTAATAATAATGTTTTTTCGGGTTTTAGTGCTTTTTGTACGAAATTCCATGAACTTGATATTTATGATCTTGATGAACATACAGTATGCACTTTATCTTTAGCCTCCTTTGCACACTAGGCATGGTTTGTCCTAGCATGTTTGTGGTTGTTAGTTTTAATGGCTCAGCCATGCCAATGACTTCATGGTCAAAGGCTGATTCCTTTGTAATAACTATGTATATATTGGCTACCTCATTAATGGCTACTATCTCATTACAATTTTTTTTATTGTTCTTAACTTCAGCTATGAATATATGTTATCTGGATTTATCCAGTTATAATTTCCTTAGTGGGACAATTGTCCAAAGAATATACATTTTCTTGTGTATAACCATTTTAAAAGGAAACTAACACTGTTTTTAGACCTTTTTACACAATGCGCATTTATGCAGGAATTTTAAATATTCATAGCGAAAGTATTACATACATATATATATATATTTTTGTGAGATAGTCTGTTTTCCATTGTGATAGGGGTCGCGTGACCCACTGGGAAACAGGGTGATAGGCGGAGCACTTTAAACACTTTATAAGCACTGTTATTGCACTTATGCCTTGCATGTGAACAAGGGCTGTATAGCCCGAAACGCGTCATGTTTGGTTACTAACGGAAAAATCTGGAAAAATAAATTTATTCACCTGTATGCTGTGGTCTGTCTCCTGCTTCGCCGACCCTGTTGGTTCGGAGGTGGTTTCCTGGAGTGACTGTCGATATATATATATATATATATATATATATATATATATATATATATATATATATATATATATATATATATATATATATATATATATATATATATATATATATATATATATATATATATATATATATATATATATATATATATATATATATATTACCTACTGGCGATAGCCAGTAGGTATATATAGTTAGGATTTTTTCTCTATGGAACTTTTGAAATTTCTATGTCTAATAACTTTGGCGTTTGTGGACGGAATCGGTTGAAATTTTCAGGAAAATGGCACATTTTGTTTCTGAGCAGCCCCTGAAAATTTGGGGGGGTTCCGTCAAGGGGGGGGCTGAGAAAAAAGGGGGGTCCCAAAACGTGTTTTTCCCATTCATTTTTCCATAGGGCCTTTGGCCTCACTTTTAGCTCGAACGGCTGAATGGATTACACGAAACTTGGCAAAATTATAGGGACTGTTAGCCCGATGTGCCTTTGCTGGGTCTCAATATATGTGCTCCAGTGGATTTTGAGAAATTAACGTTTAAAAAAACAGATATATCTGTGACAGCGTCCCAGATAGCGCACCAGATCGCGTACTTTTCGCGTAACGGAGCTTTGCGTAGCGAAGCTGATTGGCTCTCCGGTGTCTGTCAACATTCTAAACAGTCCAGTGTGGCCGCCATCTTGTCTCTCGGTAGGATCGAGAGACAAGAGGAGGAGAAAAACAAAGAGGAATTTAATGAAAGGGGGCAAGGTAGACCCCTCTTGACCCCCTAGGAATGATGTTGGGGTTATTAAAGGGTCCCGTGGGGCAAATAATAAAAATTAGATTTTTCGCGGTAGAAGCGCTTCTCGGTTTGCGAACCGGGTCTCAAACTGGTAGCGAAACGTGAATTCGCCATTTTGTGTTTTGATTTAATTAAATTACTAGATGGAGGAAAAGCAATGTGAGTATTGGGTATAAGGGGGTATGGGAGACGTATCCTGACCCCCTATGTTTTCTGAGGGTGGTTGAGGAGGCTCATATATGTTGATACTTGTTTCCAGCGGTTGCGTGTGAGCGTTTTTTTTTTTTTGCCGCTTGACTTCTGTTAACGTTTGATTCGAAGGAAATTAGGAAGTGTTGATCGCCATTTTGACACTGCGAGTAAATATATTGTTAAAAATAATTGTTATAAATTAATCCGTATTGATAAACATTGTGTGCGCCATCTTGCTTTTTTTCCAATGCCACACTTTTGTCGTGCACGGCAGCCATTTTAGATGCCTTGACCAGACCCACTCTCTGCACGCCGCCGATCCTCAGCATGGTTCCCCACCCTCGCAAGCATCTCCCCCACGCACTGGTCACCCCCGCTCTCTCTCTCATGCATGGGCCAGAAACCTCCTCCCATCTGCGCTGTTCTTCTCTGAGAATCACACCCTGTGCCCGCCCGACACCTCCCTTTCACCCTATTCTCTACTGCACCCTCTGACACTCCTCTTCCTCTGTGTCCGATTGTCCAGGCCGATCCCAGGCTATCACCTAGCCCTGCAGATGTCGTTTATGGCCCCAGCTGTAGAGAATCACTCCTCTTCAAAGGAGTTACAGTAGATCAAGGCACCCACCCGATGAGATCCGTCACACCACACGCGTTCCTACTATGTGATAACCATCCTGTATTGTGCTTGGGGAGGGGATTCTCACTGTGAGGGTGTGTGGGTCCGAGCCTGAAGCGGAAGATTCCAGGGATGCCTCTTTGTACATCAAAGTTTTTACAATTATGTGTCACATTAAAAATATATAGCACTCCAACAAAGTAGTAGGATTATAACACTTTAATAACTTATAAATATATACAACGCAACAAAAACAGTAAATACATTTAAACATTTTTTTGAAAAAAGAAGCAACAATGGTCAGCAGCTGTGTTTTGTGCGAATAGTCCCAAGGCAGCACAACGTGCTGAGTTCTGGACGGCACCCAGGTGATGTTACCTGGGTGCCGCACTGGTTTTTGGTATCCTACAATGCAGCTCGATAAAATGGCGTGGGGCGTCCCGGGGGGTGCGGGGGGAGGCCTCGTCAGTAGCGGTCTGTTGTGCGAATAGTCCAAAGACAGCAGAACGCGCTGAGGTGTGGATGGCACCCAGGTGATGTCCAGTAAGTTGCCGCACTGGTTTTGGTATCCTACAATGCTGCTCTGAAAAACGGCGTGGGGCGCCCCGGGGGGGGGGGGGGTGGAGGCGGCTTGAACGGGCTTCCCCAGGCGGAGGCTCGTCTGCTGTAGTGGGGCGCCCCTTTACCGTTTCAGTTGCCATTCCGCCCGGTTTTGCTACACTGTGCCTCATCCGCCATTCAGCTGTTTATCGCCCGCTCTTGCGGCTACAGCGTCTCGCTCACCATGTAGTTGAGTTGCGCCCACTCTTGCGGTGCGATAGGCGGCTGCCACAGGACTCTTAAAATGGCAGACGGCTCTTCGGATTTGGGCCTGGTCCACTAAAATGGGCCTGGGACACCTTGGAACTCGGACGCTTGTCTGCTAGGTCTTGGACCCCATTCTCGAACGCGTCCCCTGAGCCTTGAAGATTCTACAAAAGTCTTGGGGGCCCCCGACTCCTGCAGGCTTCCGGTGGGGAGCGGCTGCCATGATTGCTCGCGGAATGACCACGACGGAGCCACGAGATGGTGGTGCTCTCATGCTGACGCCAGCTTCAGTCTGAAAGATCCAGAAACAAGGTGGGGCTTTCATCGTTTGGGAAAAAAAAAATTGTTAATCCAATGAAAAGTGTTATTTTTAGGTCATATGATCAAGCCTTCCATCATTAGGAAACCAAAAGTAAAATGAACCAGTGAAAAGTTTTATAAACAAGTCACATGACCTGTTATGCGGCATAGGGCTATAAAAAGCGTAGAAAATCCGTTGGCACGTGAGGCGGCGTCAGTAGCGGACCGATGTGCGAATAGGCCGAAGGCAGCACAACGCGCCAAGATCCGGATGGCACCGAGGTGGTGTCCAGCAAGTTGCCGCACTGGTGTGGCCATCCTACAATGCTGCGCCGAAAGTCGGCGTGGGGCGCCCCGTTGGCCTGTGAGGTCGCGTCAGTCAGTGGGGGCTGTTTGAGGATCTGACTGCATTGGAAAGCAATGTGATGCTGTGCGTCGCCCCCAAGATGGAGGCTCCTCGGCTGCAGTGGGGCGCCCCTTGGTGTTTCACTCGCTATCCAGCTGAGTTGCGTCCGCACTTGCGGCTACAGTAGGCCGAAGGAAGCACAACGCGCCGAGATCTGGATGGCACCGAGGTGGTGTGCGTCGCTCCCAAGATGGAGGCTCCTCGGCTGCAGTGGGGCGCCACTTGATGTTTCACTCGCTATCCAGCTGAGTTGCGTCCGCACTTGCGGCTACAGTAGGCCGAAGGCAGCACAACGCGCCGAGATCTGGATGGCACCGAGGTGGTGTCCAGCAAGTTGCCGCACTGGTGTGGCCATCATACAATGCTGCGCCGAAAGTTGGCTTGGGGTGCCCCGTTGGCCTGTGAGGTGGTGTCAGTAGCGGACCGATGTGTGAATAGGCCGGAACCATCACAAGGCGCCAAGATCCGGATGGCACCGAGGTGGTGTCATAGTTGAGAGTTCTGAGCAGCGCTTGTAACACTGTCTGAAGCTTATTTGCACCTGCTGCAGTTTCACTATTGCCCTGGTGTGGCCAAAGATCGCCCATGACATAGGCGGCCGGCTCCCGGGGTCCGGCGGAACTTTTTTCCTTTTCCTTTCTGCATCTTGTCCCACAATCCGTTTGACCTGAAGACACGAACAGGTCCCTGAATGTGTGCAGGGTGACGCTATTGATTGAATCAAAATGGCGGCTTCACACAAAGCTGACTCAAGCGTTGCTGCTGATGCTATACAGACAAAAACTGGTTTTCAGTTTGTACATTCTTCAGGATTTTTCCATCCAAGGCTGGTTGAGAGTTTGTAGAACAATGGCTTCAGATCTTGCCCTCCCCTCTTTTGACTGATGGTTCTTGTTGCCTATCTCTTCTGTTGTCATTTAACTGAACCTTTTTTGACTGCCAAAAGGGGTTCTGGTCCGACCGCTGGTTGGTGGAGACATTTTGACTATATCCTGGACCTGCCCGACCTCGCCCAAAATGGCGCCGGTATAAATGGGACTCGTAACTCCTTGTTGTGTACTGGTTGCACAACCTTGATATCACGAGATACGTATGCAGTTTTGAAGCACATGGCGGGCGGGGACGAGAATTGATTGAATATTTCGACATCCCTATTGATATTAAGTTCTGATGTGTTATTGATTACTGTACTATTGAAAGTTCGAATTAACGTCACCCATGGTACTTGCCCGCAAATGTATATCTAGATAATTTTATTGTAAGTGGCCCTGTCGTATTTTAATTACAAAATGTACGTCCACCGATTCCGCAACTGTTAGACACCTTAGTTCTTGCAACCAAATGGCCCGCTCGTTACGTTCCTCTACAGTGTAAATGTCTCCTCATCATATACGATTCCAGTTTGCTCCGTGGCCGGCCCACGTGGTTATAGGCTCATATTTGTATACTGACATTTTCACAATAAAGGTTTTTAAAACAAAACATGGTAGTAGTATTTACATTGGTAAAGTTTTTAATTTTAGTGACTGTTTTCGAATCAGTAAAAGGCAAGTGAAATAAAGCAGTCCAATTACATGACGGATAAAAGGTATAATACTCAGGAACGCAGTAAAGATAAATGGTCAAGGGCTGTTGTGTTTTCTACTCCTGCAACATAAAGTGATCGATAAGAATCTGATATTCAGGCGTATCGGTGACTAAGACAGCAGGCCGAGCCTCTTTTGCTCAACGGCTCCGTCATGGGATGAAGAAACGCCCTTTTTCTAGAAAAAGGAATATATTTTACTTGCAGGACAGTTGTAAATTTTCCGGGAAAGTACATTAGCCTGGAACATTATAACATATATGTTTAAGAAAAAATAATGTTCGAAAGCAATAAAAAGCGTAATTTTTAGGTCATATGACCAAGCCTTTCATCATTAGAATAACAAAAGTAAAATGAACCAATGAAAAGTTTTAATAACAAGTCACATGACCTGTTATGCTTACTTTACGCGCTGCGCGCCGCACCCCGGATCGCTTCCGGGAAGCTGCGCTTCGCGCACCGGAGCACTTCCGGGTGCACTAACGCGGCTTGTCATATAACGCATTACGCTACAACGTAGGTCCAGAATATAGTCAAAATGTCTCCACCAACCAGCGGTCGGAACACAACCCCTTTCAGCAGTCTAAAAAGTTCTGTTAAATGACAACAGAAGGGACAGGCAACAAGAACCATCAGTCAAAGAGGGGAGGGCAAGTTTTTCTCTACCGGGTCACGTTGGGGCACTACCGGAACTGATCGAATTGGTAGTCTACAGTGTTTCTGGATGTTTCAGACTGAAGCTGGCGTCAGCATGAGAGCACCACCATCTCGTAGCTCAGTCGTGGCCATTTCACGAGCAATCATGGCAGCCGCTCCCCACCAGAAGCCTGCGGGAGTCGGGGGCCCCCAAGACTTTTGTAGAATCTTCAAGGCTGAGGGGACGCTTTCGAGAATGGGGCCCAAGCCCTAGCAGACAAGCGTCCGAGTTCCAAGGTGTCCCAGGGCCATTTTAGTGGACCACGCCCAAATCTGAAGAGCCGGCCGCCATTTTGAGAGTCCTGTGGCAGCCGCCTATCGCTGCATCGCAAGAGCGGGAGCAACTCAACTACATGGTGAGCGAGACGCTGTAGTCACAAGAGCGGGCGGTAAACAGCTGAATGGCGGAAGAGGCACAGTGTAGCAAAAGCGGGCGGAATGGCAACTGAAACGGTAAAGGGGCGCCCCACTACTGCATGTCTTCAGGTCAAACGGATTGTGGGACAAGGTCCAGAATGGAAGATTCATCAAAAGGCAAAAAGTTCAGCCGGACCCCGGGAGCCGGCCGCCTATGTCGGGGGTGATCTTAGGCCACACCAGGGCAACACGACTTGGGGAGGGGGCAGGAGCCAAGCGCCCCCTCCCAGTCCACGCCACCACACCGTATGTTGAAAATCTGAAGCCATCGTTCTACAAACTCTCAACCAGCCTTGGATGGAAAAATCTTGAAGAATGTACAAACTGAAAACCAGTTTTTGTCTGCATAGCATCAGCAGCAACGCTTGCTATCAGAGTGCATGAGTTTCATGCTCGATCGATTGAGCTAGCCGGATCAGGCAACAAAAAGTATAAAATAGTTATGTAAATAGTTATTTAATAAAATGTTTTACCCTGTTACTTTGCTGGTGTGTTGTATATATTTATAATATTTGCATAGAGTTTATCGTTATTTTGGGCGGGGTGGGTGGCGGAGCCGAGCTGTCTTGCAGCCATCATGGTGTGGAGCTCAGTTCATCTCACTAGTTTCGTATTTCTCATGAAGGGTTGTTCCTAATGTTTCTATTTTAGCGAGGTCAAAAAGAGATCCCATTAGTGGCCTACTGATTTTGCTCGATTACTTTAGTTTTTTTACACGATTTTTCACTATCTGCAAAGACTAAACAGAGTATTGCGACTCTGTGCTTGTTTGTAAATAGAGAATGAACCAAAGAGAATCAATTCTAAAACAGTAAATGCTTGGATAACAATCAATCAAATGGAGAGACAAGCAGGCACAACGGATTACAACGGGGGCAAAGGCCTGCGTTAACTACCCTTCACTATCTGCAAAGAGAGAGTACTACTAAGAGAAAAGAGGGGGGGGCAGCGTTCAAAGCACATCAGCGTGCATAAACACGAAAATGTTTTTACCTATCACGTACTTCACATTTGACAGCTTTTGATATTTTGCTATTAAAAAACCATTGAAATTCACTGAAAAAACCATAGGTTATAGACCATCTATATAGTTAGGAATTAGCATTTACAAAACCTTGAAAATTCACTGAAAAAACCATAGGTTTTAGGCCATATATAGTTAGGGATTAGCATTTACAAAACCTTATTTTACTCACACAAAACCATAGAAGTTCGCATATATAGTTAGATGTAATAACTATATATCGCGCACCCGCAACCCACTGCTGATGATGTCACATATTACATCATTCATGACATGGTCAGTGACATCACTGATAACATCACTGATGACATCTCAAATGACATCACTGATGACATCACTGATGACATCTCAAATGGCATCACTGATGACATCACTGATGATATCTCAAATGACATTACTGATGACATCACTGATGACATCTCAATTGACATCACTGATCACATCACTGATGACATCTCATTCGACATCAATAATCACGTCACTGATGATATAATTGATGTGATAATACAATGCACCTCCTCACACTCTAAAATAACCTCTGTTACACCCAGTGTTAAATACAGAGTTTCATTTTTTGAACCACTGACACACCAATACCAGTTACTACATACGCACTCACTGATTCCTACGTCTACACACACATTCACTCATTCACCCATACAATCACTCATACATACAGTCACTCATTATTACAACACTATCATATACACTCATACACCTATGCAGACACTCAAACACTGCCACTCATCCATAGAGTTACTCACACACCTAGTCAGTCCTGTAAATAATCAATCACACTTTGATTTCCTCATCTATACAGTTAAGCACAGAACACCTTATTTATTCAAACATATACTAACACATACTTACTCTCTTATACAATTACTGATACAAGTACACATTGATGTGCACAGAGTCACACACCTCCCAGCCAGCCACACACACACTCAGTCTTCCATACAAATACTTGGGCAACCAATCAATAACCCATATAGCTACTTATATAGCTACTGATCAAACCATGCAGCAGTTTGCACAACAACAGACATATTGATGCACACTTTCAGACAGTTTAGTCACAAATCCATGCATTCAGTAAGACACATGTATTCACTCACTCAGTCAGTCACGCACCTACTAAATCCTTCATCCAGACACTTATACAGCCACTCATTCTTCAATATGTAAGACATATTTTAATTTTACAGAAACATACAGTCACTGGATGTTGTCATCAGTGATGTCATTTGAGATGTCATCAGTGATGTCACTGACCATGTCATGAATGATGTAATATGTGACATCATCAGCAGTGGGTTGCGGGTGCGCGATATATAGTTATTGCATCTAACTATATATGCGAATTTCTATGGTTTTGTGTGAGTAAAATAAGGTTTTGTAAATGCTAATCCCTAACTATATATGGCCTAAAACCTATGGTTTTTTCAGTGAATATATATATATATATATATATATATATATATATATATATATATATATATATATATATATATATATATATATATATATATATATATATATATATATATATATATATATATTTATATATATATATATATATATATATATATATATATATATATATATATATATATATATATATATATATATATATATATATATATATATATATATATTACCGTTTCACAAGTTGCCTTTTTAGAGTGCACTCCCAACAAGCCTTTCAGAAGCACAGGAACAGCCTTCGTGAAGCACAAATAAATTAATAGTCACATGCCTTGCCTGACGCGTTTCAGAGTAAACAACCCTTTCCTCAGAGGCAGCATGCCAAACCATGTTCTTTCTGTAATCACTCCAACTAACATATTCCCTTTAATTTATATCCTGCCCAGCTGGGCCTGAATGAAATGAATCACGGGAGTTGGAGTCCTTGTTTAACCCTCGTGGGTCCAGAAACACAGAACATGATGAAATTTAAACAGCATACTTTTTTTCTCTTTTATTTAGCATTACTTGCACAAACACGGAAAGTTGTTCCAAAAGTAAAGCGCAGCTTGTAGTTCCAATGCATCATTCAAAATGTGAATGTACAGGATTTGCACAGATTCCTGCAAAGGTGCTCTCCCCGACCTGGCAGGCCGTCTTTAATTACCGTTTCACAAGTTGCCTTTTTAGAGTGCACTCCCAACAAGCCTTTCAGAAGCACAGGAACAGCCTTCGTGAAGCACAAATAAATTAATAGTCACATGCCTTGCCTGACGCGTTTCAGAGTAAACAACCCTTTCCTCAGAGGCAGCATGCCAAACCATGTTCTTTCTGTAATCACTCCAACTAACATATTCCCTTTAATTTATATCCTGCCCAGCTGGGCCTGAATGAAATGAATCACGGGAGTTGGAGTCCTTGTTTAACCCTCGTGGGTCCAGAAACACAGAACATGATGAAATTTAAACAGCATACTTTTTTTCTCTTTTATTTAGCATTACTTGCACAAACACGGAAAGTTGTTCCAAAAGTAAAGCGCAGCTTGTAGTTCCAATGCATCATTCAAAATGTGAATGTACAGGATTTGCACAGATTCCTGCAAAGGTGCTCTCCCCGACCTGGCAGGCCGTCTTTAATTACCGTTTCACAAGTTGCCTTTTTAGAGTGCACTCCCAACAAGCCTTTCAGAAGCACAGGAACAGCCTTCGTGAAGCACAAATAAATTAATAGTCACATGCCTTGCCAGACGCGTTTCAGAGTAAACAACCCTTTCCTCAGAGGCAGCATGCCAAACCATGTTCTTTCTGTAATCACTCCAACTAACATATTCCCTTTAATTTATATCCTGCCCAGCTGGGCCTGAATGAAATGAATCACGGGAGTTGGAGTCCGTGTTTAACCCTCATGGGTCCAGAAACACAGAACATGATGAAATTTAAACAGCATACTTTTTTTCTCTTTTATTTAGCATTACTTGCACAAACACGGAAAGTTGTTCCAAAAGTAAAGCGCAGCTTGTAGTTCCAATGCATCATTCAAAATGTGAATGTACAGGATTTGCACAGATTCCTGCAAAGGTGCTCTCCCCGACCTGGCAGGCCGTCTTTAATTACCGTTTCACAAGTTGCCTTTTTAGAATGCACTCCCATATATATATATATATATATATATATATATATATATATATATATATTACCTACTGGCGGTCGCCAGTAGGTATATATAGTTAGGATTTTTTTCCTATGGTTTTTTTGAAAATTCTATGCCGAATAACTTTGGCGTTTGTGGACGGAATTGGCTGAAATTTTCTGAGCAGCTCCTGAAAATTTGGGGGGGTTTCGCCAAGGGGGGGCGAGAAAAAAGGGGGGTCCCAAAACACGTTTTTAACATTGAGTTTTCTATAGGGCGGTTGGACTCACTTTTAGATCTAACGGCTGAATAGATTTACACGAAACTTGGCAAAATTGTAGATATGGTTTGCCCGACGTGCCTTTGCTATGTCTCAATATATGTGCTCCAGTGGATTTTGAGAAATTAACGTTTTAAAAAACAGATATATCTGTGACAGCGCTCCGGTTAGCGCTCCGGTTCGCGTACCTGATGCGTAACGGAACTTCGCGAAGCGAAGCTGATTGGCTCTCCGGTGTCTGTCAACATTCTAAACAGTCCGGACCAGCCGCCATCTTGTCTCTCGGTAGGATCGAGAGCCAAGAGGAGGAGAAAAACGAAGGGGGAATTTAATGAAAGGGGGCAAGGTAGACCCCTCTTGACCCCCTAGGAATGATGTTGGGGTTATTAAAGGGTTCCGTGGGGCAAATAAAAAAAAATCGATTTTTCACGGTAGAAGCGCTTCCCGGTACGCGAACCGGGTCACTCACCGGTAGCGTAACGGGAGTTCGCTATTTTGTGTTTCGTTTGAATTAAATCACAAGATGGAGGAAAAACAATGTGGAAATGGGTGTAAGGGGGCACGGGAGACGTATCCTGACCCCCTAGGTTTTCTGAGGGTGGCTGAGGAGGCTCATATATGTTGGAATTAAAAAAAAATTGAATTTTTCGCACGGTTAGCTGCCGGTACGCGAACCGGGTAGCGAACCGGGAAGCGAACATAAGTGAAAATTAGTGAAAAATGTACATTCGAAATTTGGAAAGACTAATTATAGTTAATGTAGCTCTGAAAAGAGCTTTTGTGTTCTGTGTAAGTTCTAGGTACTTATAAGTAGGTACCAATACACAGTCTTAAATTTTGTATGAAAACTCTGTTTCCCTCATCTGAGAAGTGCACACCATCTCCTCTGTAGATATCTTGCATGTAGTTACTCAAGTTATTGTTGCAGATGGCGCCCATTCCATGGTCTCTCATATAAGCTGAAACAGACTTATTTACATGCTTCCTCGCTTTCTCAATTTGTGGACAAAATTGATTGGACCACCTCCATTTCTGTCTTTGGCATATATTGGAATATACCAAGGCAGTTTGAGGGAAAAGTGCCATCAATTGCTCAAAGGTGTCCTTTAAGAGCATTTCCAGACCTACCCCAGTCAAAGTGCCCAAATCATTCCCTCCACAGTGCACTATTATGAGGTCAGGGTTTGGCAAATGCAAAAAGGTTTTCACCAATGGTATGAATTGGTGACATCTCAATCCTCTTTGCCCAATCCATTTGATATCCACATTTTGAAAATTGAGGTTGTGTAAATTTCTGTTATCAGCATACCTGTTAGCCCAGTGGATATAACTATGTCCAAGAATCCAGACAGAAAACATGGCGAGAGCATGTTCTGCTGCAGTCAGATGAAGTGTGGGAATGAAATGGCAGTTGAAACAGTAGGAGTTTGTAAAGAAAAAAAACTGTGGAGTTTCAGTGCTTATGGTTCATTAGCAATGATTGGTGGATTTCCATTGCTGAAAACAGAAAGTTAGGGTGCATGGATGTGTTCTTTGAAAGATGTAATTTGAATGGTTAAGAAAAAATGATATTATGAAAGATTGCAGTGGATTAGCAGGTGTACTGAGAGTTCAGAGTTCATTTGAAACATTGTTGTGTGAACTTTTAAACATGAGAGGTCTGACAGGAGGTAGTTGCTATGGAAAAAGGGCAGAAAGGGCAGAGGGGGGAGGGGTGTTGATTTGAAAAAAGTGAGGGAAGAGTTTTGATTGGCTGACATGAGAGATATGTGTGATGAATATCAGTATTTATGTGCCTTTCTTGGTTGCAGCCTCTGGAGTGCATACCTTTTGTTCTGCTAAAGAAAAATTGGTGTGTTTTTGAGACTGTTTTGAAATTCAAAAAGCATTTGCTAAGGTGAGATATGGTTTCTTTATTTTAGATAGAGACTAGTATGCTTTTTGGAGAAAATAAGAAAGCTAGCTTTGCATTTAAAATGATGTTTTGAGTCAAGTGTTTGCATTATGTTTTCCAAGAAGATTTTGCATTCTTTTACAAATAATGTTAAGTATTAGTACTGACAAGGTGTGGTTGTACATAGGAGCTGTGCTGTGTTTTCTAATTATGATCAGAAAGTCATTTTTAAGGAAAAGGAATGCTTTCTAAATTTATAAGAATTTATTTACTTGGGAGGTGACTCTTGAAATGCGTGTTTTTTATGGAATAGATGCATGATGCATCTGTGCTGTTTATGCCCCATGGTGCTCCACACTGTCAATGTCAAAAGCGATGCATAAGTGGTGCAAGGGCTTTCTAAATACGCCTCCATGTGTGCTTGGCAATTTTAAGTCACTTGCTCATGGTGCAAGGGCCTTGTAAATACGCCCCCATGTGTGCTTGGCCATTTTAAGTGACTTCCCCCTGGTGCAAGGGCCTTGTAAATACGCCTCCATGTGTGTTTGGCCATTTCAAAGCACTTCCTCCTGGTGTAGGGCCTTGTAAATACGCCCCCATGTGTGCTTGGCAATTTTAAGTCACTTCCCCCTGGTGCAAAGGCCTCTGAGACTGTTTTTAAATTCAAAAAGCATTTGGTAAGGTGAGATATGGTTCCTTTATTTTAGAAAGAGACTAGTATGCTTTTTGGAGAAAATAAGGAAGGCAGTTGTGCATTTAAAATGATGTTTTGTGTGAAGTGTTTGCATTATGTTTTCCAAAAAGCTATTGCATTCTTTTACAAATTGTAATTGTAGACAATGTGAAGTATTAGTACTGACAAGGTGTGCTTCTACATAGGAGCTGTGCTGTGTTTTCAAATTATGATCAGAAAATCGTTTTTAAGGAAAAGGAATGCTTTTTAAATTTATAAGAATTTATTTACTTGCAATGTGAGTCCTGCTTTGCGTCGCTTTTGTTGAATAGATGCATGATGCATCTGTACTGTTTTTGCCCCATGGTGCTCCACATTATAAATGTTAAAAACGATGTATAAGTGGTGTATAGGCCTTGTAAATAATCTCCTATGTGTGTGCATGGCCATTTTAAGTCACTTACCCCTGGTGCAAGGGCCTTCTAAATATGCCCTCATGTGTGCTTGCAATTTTTGAATCACTTATCCCTGGTGCAAGTTCCTTGTAAATACGTCGTCATGTGTGCTTGCACATTTCAAACCACTTCCCTGTGGTGCAAGGGCCTTGTAAATACGCCCCCATGTGTGCTTGGCCATTTCAAGTCACTTCCCCCTGGTGCAAAGGCCTTGTAAATACGTCCCCATGTGTGCTTGGCCATTTTAAGTGACTTCCTCCTGGTGCAAGGGCCTTGTAAATACGCCCCCATATGTGCTTGGCCATTTTAAGTCACTTCCCCCTGGTGCAAGGGCCTTGTAAATACGCCCTCATGTGTACTTGGCCATTTTAAGTCACTTCCCCCTGGTGCAAGGGCCTTGTAAATACGGCCCCATGTGTGGTTGGCAATTTTATGTGGCTTCCCCCTGGTGCTGTGTTTTCAAATTATGATCAGAAAATCGTTTTTAAGGAAAAGGAATGCTTTTTAAATTTATAAGAATGTATTTACTTGCGATGTGACTCTTGCAATGCGTGTTTTTTATGGAATAGATGCATGATGCATCTGCGCTGTTCATGCCCCATGGTGCTCCACAGTGTCAATGTCAAAAGCGATGCATAAGTGGTGCAAGGGCCTTCTAAATACGCCTCCATGTGTGCTTGACCATTTCAAGTCACTTTCCCCTGGTGCAAGAGCCTTGTAAATACGTCCTCATGTGTGCTTGGCAATTTTAAGTCACTTCCCCCTGGTGCAAGGGCCTTGTAAATACGCCCCATGTGTGCTTGTCTATTTCAAGTCACTTCCCCCAGGTGCAAGGGCCTTGTAAATACGTCCTCAAGTGAGCTTGGCAATTTTAAGTCACTTCCCCCTGGTGCAAGGGCTTTGTAAATATGCCCCCATGTGTGCTTGGCCATTTCAAGTCACTTCCCCCTGGTGCAAGGGCCTTGTAAATACGTCCTCATGTGTGCTTGGCAATTTTAAGTCACTTCCCCCTGGTGCAAGGTCCTTGTAATTATGTCCCCATGTGTGCTTGGCCATTTTAAGTCACTCCCCCCTGGTGCAAGGTCCTTGTAATTATGTCCCCATGTGTGCTTGGCCATTTTAAGTCACTTCCCCCTGGTGTAAGGGCCTTGTAAATAAGCCCCCATGTGTGCTTGGCAATTTCATATGACTTTCCCCTGGTGCAAGGTCCTTGTAAATACGCCCTCATGTGTGCTTGGTAATTTTAAGTCACTTCCCCCGGTGCATGGGTGTGGTAAATACGCCCTCATGTGTGCTTGGCAATTTTAAGTCAATAACAATAACATGAACAATGTCTGTTGTGGAAAAATCTCGAAATAGAAATAGAGTCTCGAAATTAGTTGAGATTAACATATAACAGAGCACAGGTGATATGTTGAAGCATTCTATTCCATTGCTATTTTCTACCATCAAGTATGTTGGAAAATCCTTCCATTCAATTGTTTGCTTACTGTTATTGATTTACTGTTTGGTAATAGTATTTAATAACATTTTGTTAATAAATTTTCCACAGATTCAACTCACAATATTCTTGAATATTGAAACATGCCCTCAAGGCAAAGAAAAAAAAAGAAGCAAAGCGACTTACACCGCACCTTAAAAAAAAATGGAGATAATGGACCTTTGCAGCAGTCCTCTAGAATTAAAAGTTGTGAAGTCACCAAAAAAATTCCGGGTAAGACAACAAAATCTTTTTTAAGAAACATTTTCCGACGAAAAAGTATCACTAGAGAACATGTTTTAGTTCAGAAGAAGAGAGCCAATTTAAACGGGAAGGAAAGGTCCCTCAAAAATGTAACTGCTAGAGCAGGAGATAACTCTGTGCATGGTAGTAGAAGGAAAAATCTGTTTAGAGACATTCGTAGACGAATGTTCCGCAACAGGATAATTGGCAGTTTGTTAAAAAATTTTAAGAAAGGTCAACAGAAAGTAGCTTTTTATAAGAGAAAGAAAAATGTAGAGAAAATTATTGATCAGGCTTTCGAAATTAAGCGAAAGTTATTTATTTTGGTAATCAATAGAATTAGGAAACTAAACAAGGTAATTTCTGATTTCAAATCAAATAGTAGATGGAACAGAGTAGTTAATCATAGTAATTTTTGTGAAGTTTTCTCAGGAGAATGGATGCATAGTTCAAGTTGTGAGGCATTTTTCAATGAGGAGAGTTACTTCCAGGACAATGATTTGGTGCATGCAGTTGACAGCAGTGGTCGAGCATATGAGGTAAAAGATGGTTGTCCGGTTGAAAAAGAAAAACTTGTGTCTGCAGATGCAGAAGAGGTGTTAGGTGATGAGGTTTTAGGGAGACGTCCTAAGGGACCAGTGTACATCTGGAAGTGTAGTTCTATTTTCAGTGTGCGACAGGATTCCATCAATTTGCTTTGTGATTTTGTTCGTACATTTAATAAGAAAAGTTTAAAACAGAAAATGAA
This sequence comes from Lissotriton vulgaris, assembly GCF_964263255.1. Classification (NCBI taxonomy): domain Eukaryota; kingdom Metazoa; phylum Chordata; class Amphibia; order Caudata; family Salamandridae; genus Lissotriton; species Lissotriton vulgaris. Next base: position 264,286 of record NW_028245180.1, read on the forward strand.
GTTGTTGCAAGAATTAGATCCTTGCAGAGTGAGAGAAGTGACAGGTTTGCGTGGTCATTCACTGGCTTGTCTTTCCAGGAGAGTATGTCAGAGTGTTTTTCATCATTTCAGGATGCTAGCAGTCCATCATAATAAAGTGAGGAAATTAGTTAGAATGTTGTATTATGCCAAGAGTCCGGCAATTATGCTTAAACAATTAAGCACTGCTCTTTTGCATAGTTCTGAAGTAGATGTGAAGAATAATTGTGAAGAAATTGAGTTCTGTTACTTTGCTGGTGAAGAGAACAATGTTGAAATTGACCCAGTAGAAGTAGGTAATGTGGAAGAGAGTGTACTGATTTCTAATATAGATAAGTTTCACAAGGAAATTTTCAACTTTTAGGTGAAATCAAGTGAGAGGCCTAATTTCACTTGTGTGTGTTATCGACGGACTTATTATAAGAATCAGACTAAGTTAGTGGATTTATATGCGAAAAGTGAAATGGAAAACAATAGTGAATGGAAGGATTTTGCCACATACTTGATGGTAGAAAATGGTTTTGATTTGGGATCGGACCAACGTATGTGTACTTATTGTTTAAAGAAATTAAACCAAAACCGGATGCCTGCTAGAGCGGTTTATAATAATCTGGAATTGGTTGACATTCCTTCTGAATTGAAGGATTTAAATACTTATGAATCTATTTTGATTCAAAGTGTTCATCTCTTTCAGGCTATTGTACGAATGGAGCCAAAGACAGGGAAATTGCCTCCATCAGATTTACAGAGAGGATTAAAGGGAAGAGTTGTTTATTTGCCTTTAGATTTGAAGAAAAACATTCATACAATTGGAGTAGAGAAAGTGGAAGAGGAACCTCTAGTTATCCTAGTTAATTGGGTTCCCACAAAGAGTAAGAAAATCTGGCAAGATTTAGTGGATGTTAGGAAAGTCAAAAAGCCAACATTGTATTTGATAAAAAATAATGAGTACTACAAGAATGTATGTACTGCAGAAGAGGAAGTAAGTGAAGAAGAGGACAGCAAATTGTGTGCTGGGCAAATTGAGAAAATAGAAGCTTCTAAAAATGAAGAAATATATGAACATTATAGTGTTCATCCTTTGCATTCAAAGGAAGTCATGGGGAATGCTATTGAGTTGTTTCAAATGAAACAAGCCAAAGGGAGTCCCATTAGTGTTTGGGAGGAAAGTTTGGAAGCTCGGTGTTACCCACAGTTATTTCCCGCAGGTGGAGGAGGACGATATGATGAGCGACCTGATCAAATTCCTGCTTCTGAATACCGGACTTTACGATTGTATGCAGAAGATCCTAGGTTTCGTCAATGCATTCCCTATTTGTTTCATCTATTGTTTGAAAGTGATCTGTCTGGACTGTCTTATGCAGTGAATCACATCCTGAAAAGTGGTGTACAACTGCGAAATATCTCGGCAAGGGACTTTATTTATAAAGTCAATGTGCAAGACACTATTTTGGATTCTCACCTCATTAATCTTATGGCTTGTCAGCGTGGTACTAATGAGTATTGGTACCGTCGTCATGGTGACTTAAAATGTATGCTGAGGAACTTAGGAACTCCCACATGGTTCCTCACTCTCAGCTGTGCTGAGTATGGCTGGGAAGACTTACTTGAATTTCTACGAGAGGCAAATGGAAACATTGAAAATATTGAATTCAAGACACCCGGAGAACTGTGCTCTTTGGATCCAGTGAATGTATGCAGGTACTTCAATCATAGATTTGAAGCTATGATGTCTTTCATCACGAACAAGAAAAATCCACCTCTTGGAGAGGTGTTGGATTTCTTCTGGAGAAAGGAGTATCAAGCACGAGGTGCTCCTCATATACATATGCTACTATGGATCAAAGATGCACCCAAATTTGGAACAGATCCGGATGACTTAGTGATGAATTTCATAGAACAGTATGCTACATGTGCTGTTCCAAAGACAAACAAAGATAAAAGTTTAAGAGAACAAGTTTTACGGTTTCAAAGCCATTGTTGTGGAAAGTACTGTCGTCGTAAATTCAGAAACAAGGACAAGTACTACACCAAATGTCGTTTTGCATTTCCACGATCGGTGACATCTAAAGGAAGAGTGAACAATTTGATGTCTTCGCTGCGACATAATGTGACGAGGAAATCACCCAAAAACACATACAATTTGAAAAGAAATGAAGAGGGCACCGCACCCAAACCGACAGACCACGCACGCAACCTGGGCGTCATCCTGGACTCCTCCCTCTCCATGACCAGACAAGTCAACGCCGTCTCCTCGTCGTGCTTCAACATCCTGCGCATGCTACGGAAGATCTTCCGGTGGATCCCCACCGAGACCAGGAAGACGGTCACCCAGGCCCTCGTCACCAGCCGACTGGACTACGGCAACGCCCTCTACGCCAGAACCACCGCCAAGCTCCAGAAGAGACTCCAGCAGATCCAGAACACCTCAGCCAGACTCATCCTCGACATCCCAAGACACAGCCACATCTCCGGACATCTGAGAGACCTGCATTGGCTCCCCGTCAACAAAAGAATCACCTTCCGTCTCCTCACCCACGCACACAAAGCCCTACACGATCAAGGCCCGAGCTACCTCAACAACCGCATCAACTTCTATGCTCCCAAACGCCATCTCCGATCAGCCAGTCACGCCCTCGCTGCCGTCCCCCGCATCCGAAGAACGACAACAGGAGGAAGGTCCTTCTCCTACCTGGCCGCCAAGACCTGGAACTCCCTCCCGCCGACCGACCTGCGCCTGACCCAAGACCACCTCTCCTTCAGGAAGAAGCTCAAGACCTGGCTGTTCGAGCAGTAGCAGCACCCCCCCCCAAGCGCCTTGAGACCCTCCGGGTAAGTAGTGAGCTCTACAAATATCTTTGATTGATTGATTGATTTATTGATTAACGACTACAACCCAGTGATTTTGTCCATGTGGAATGCTAACATGGATATACAGTTTGTGGCTTACAACTGTATGGCTGTGGCTCGGTATGTGATGTCTTACATCACAAAAAAAGAAAAGACAGAACTCAAGGATATGTGGGAGTATATTTCCCATGAAAAGAGCCTCAGTAAGAAGTTGTACAGTTTCAGTCTGAAGATGTTGTCGCATCGAGAAATCGGAGCTTACGAATGTTCTGACCGGTTATCTTCAGCAAGTCTCTATGCCAAATCTAGGAGTATCATTTGGGCGAGTCTTGGTCTTGCTGCAACGCGTAATCGAGTTCTGAAACCTGTACGGGAAATTGAGTATTTGGCGGAGAAGGAGCCAAGCAGTACAGATATTTTGAAGACCAGCATGTTGGATACATATTATCCAAATAGAAGCAGTCACCTGGAGAATATATGTCTGTATGAGGTTCTACAAAATTACATTTTCAAGAGGAACATCAAAGAAGATATTGATAAAGGAGTGTATGCTGTAATTGGAAGTGAGGGATGTCTGGTCAAGCAAAGAAAATGTCAATTTGTAAATAATCGAAAATTGAATTGCGAATCTCCAGAAAGAAAAGAGTTTTTCTATTTAGCTCTTTTGCAACTTTTCAAGCCTTGGCGTGCAGAAGAGGAACTGCTTGGAGATTTCCTCTGTTACGAAGACTCTTTCAATGCAGCTAAGGAGTCCATAGAATGTCCTGTTTTTCCAAAATATCTAGAAATGTTGAATGCAGAAATCAAGCAGGAAGCAACAATTGCAGCTGAGATTGCTAGAGACAGTTCTCAGGATAGTCAGAGTTCTGCTTCATTGAGTCAGGATCCACTAGGAGAACCAGTTATCGAAAATGAAGCTGCCACTGCCATGATTGAAGTGGAAAGAGCCATGGTACATGCTCAGGAGGATGCGGTTAACTTAGAAGATTTGGAAAGACAACTCAACGTTGAGCAGAGGAAAATATATGACGAAGTTACCAAACAAATTGAGCATGGATTAAGTCATGAGAAGAAAGAGTGCTCATGTACGTCGTTGAAGCCTGTCAGACTGTACGTGAGTGGAGAAGCAGGAACTGGAAAAAGTTTCCTCATTAAAACAATTTCATGTTATCTGCAGAAAAGGACTGAGTCATCGCTGTCTTGTGTTGTGACTGCTCCAACTGGTCTGGCAGCACATAATATTGAAGGTATTACTTTGCATCGGCTACTGATGCTGCAGTGGAGCATGATAACAAATTACAATACCACAAGTTATCTGGAGATGCTTGTTGTGAAGTATCTAGAGTCCTGAAGAAGATGAAACTTCTTATCATTGACGAAGTAAGCATGGTTTCAAATGTCATGCTTGCCTTTGTGCATTTGAGAATGCAGGAAGTTCTTAAAACAAAGTATGATGTGTTATTTGGTGGCAAACACATCATTGTTTTTGGTGATCTTTTGAAGCTGACACCAGTGAAAGGACAACCAGTGTTTAAACTGCTTACGCTTGAAGATACCAGGAAGTGCCTAGGGAGCATTGGCAACGTTAACATATGGTTCAACTTCAATTATGCTGAGCTGCGTGAAAATATGCGTCAGGCGAAGGATGAAGATTACAAGAATATTCTACAAGATGTTAGAATTGGGAAAGTGACCGAGCGTGGGAAAGAAGCTTTACATGCACGATTACTGTCAAATTTGTATCCAGAAGAAGACGTTCTGCCAGAGGATATTTTTCAGAAAATTACTGAGAAGAAATGTGGAATATGTTTGATGCCAACTCTTGCAGAATGTTCCATCTTCAACAACAAAATGTTGAATTTAGATAACCAAGACATTGTGAAACTGGAAGCTATTGACAGAATAGAGCATATGGGAGCAACAATTATTTTGTCTGAGAATTTGAAATCTAAATTGGATTCATTAGAGAAGACTATATCTAAAACTGCTGGTTTTGAAAAGACTCTGAATGTGTGCTTAAATTGCCGTATCATTTTGAGAAGGAATTTACATGTTGAAAGAGGTCTGGTAAATGGATCAATGGGTAATGTTGTTGATTTTGAGAAATACAGAAATAGAGATGGAATTGAATTTTTAAAAATTAAATTTGATGGCATTGCGGAAGTACAGCTAATTGGTCGTTGCACAGCTAGGTTTTTGCTTATAAAAGACTTATATGTTCGCCGTAAGCAGTTTCCTGTTTGCTTGGCATATGCGGTGACAATCCATAAATCGCAAGGTTTAAGTGTAGACACTGCTTTAGTGAATATTGGCAGTTCTGTGTTCAAAGAGAGTATGGCTTATGTAGCATTGTCACGAGTCAGAACTTTATCGGGATTGTACTTGATTGACTGTGATGTCACAAACATTTGTGCGGATCTAGATTGTGTTAAGGAATACAATAGGTTAAGAAGAGAGTATGCACCACATTTGTCTCAATATCCTTTGTTTGAGAAACGTGTGGTAGGCCGGAAACGAAGAAATATCAGTAATAGTAGGGAGGTTGTTGCAAAAAGACCAAAAGTCGATGAACTGAAAATTGTAAGCAGAAAGAAAATGAATTCTGTTGAAGATGTTGTTGGTTTTCAATTTGAAAATAGTTCTGGTGTCAACTGCTATGCTAATGTAGTGGTTAATGTTGTCTTTTCACTAGAGACTTTAAAAGAACAGATTGTGATGAATTCGGAACAAAGTTTATGCTGTTTGTTGAATTCTGTGTTAGAGAAATGTAGCGCTGATAGAAGAAGAGTAGAAAGTGTGTCTGAAATTCGTAATCTGTTAGACAAATGTTCAGGTCAAACGCAATTCTCTCAAAATATTCAGTAGGATTGTCAGGAGTTTTTAATGTATATGCTTGATGTATTGCAAGATGAAGGTGTAGATGTAGATTATCTGTTTGGCCTTTCTTATCAATGGCAGCATGACTGCGAGAACTGTAGGCTATCAAGTACTACTAGTGTAGACTCAGAAAGATTTATATATTTAACTTTGCCTGACAGTAAATCAGTATCCTTCAATAAGCTAGTAAAAGCAGCTGATCAAAACATGGAGTGTAGCCAATGTAAGTCTGCAATGCTGTCCATGTTAATTATACGAAGTTATGGCCAGTATGTCATTTTAATGTTCCAACGATGTAGGTCTGATGGAACTAAATTGACAACTTTAATTAATAATTTTGTGGCTTCGCAGTTGTCAATATCAGGAAGGACTTTTGTAACTAGAGCAATTATATATCATGACGGTCCTTCAACAACTTCAGGACATTACACAGCTTATTTAAAATCTGAAAACGGCTGGTCATTCTGCAATGATTCTGTTTTAACTTTCAAAAAAAGATTGCCTTTCCACCTTCAAAATTCTTACCTGGTGTTTTTACAACCAAAATTTTAGGGATGGAATCTTGGGATTTGTTCTGAGGAATTTCAAGCGGTTATAATGGCTCCTACTCTATATAACCTTGTGGATAATTGTAGTACAGAGCGAAAACTGTTTGTGTTTATAAGCTAATTCAAGCAGTAGATGAAAACAAGGAGTAGAGGAAATGTAAGTCTGTAATGCTGTCCACATTATTTATAGAAACTTATGGGTGAACTTTCATTTTACAATTTCAACTACATAAACTGGATGAAAATAAGTTGTCAAGTCTAATTAAAAATGTTTTGGCTACATCGCCATCGATTTCAGGAAGAACATCTGTAACTGCAGCTATTATATGTTATGATGGTCCTTTGACAACATCAGGATATTACACAGCTTATTTGAAATATAAAAAAGGCTAGCCTTTCGTCAATTATTACCATTTTAGTATGAAGCAATGTTGCCTTTTGACTTGTTTTCAGAAGTGAGAATTTAGGGTAGGTAACTGGATTATAATGATTCTAGGTGTTGCTGTAATTTAGTGTGCTATTTTAAATTGCTTTGTATGCCTCATTTTTCTTTAAACGATGGAGCTTATCTTTCTGGAAGTGGCGGGCAGAAAATAGTAACAGCACAACAGAGTATAAGCTGTTCATAGGACATCCTTTGACGTCATAGAAAGTAAGTTACTTTTTGAGGAGTTCTGATTTCGGATTGATTATATTTTATGGGTTTTTTAAACACAATCATTTTGATTGTGTTTTTTTTCCCCGCTGTTATATGATGAATACCTTCAACTCACTGTTTTCAGTGAAATTTGATATATTCTGAGAACAGCAAAAATAAACCATTAAATATGTATAATTAATTTTGTACTTGGAATTGTGATTTTTAATATGTATTCATCTTGTCTCATGCTCACTCATCTTTCACTACCTTCTATCAATTTTTAAATTTTTGTTCTCTCATTCACAGATTAAAAGTATAAAAATAACAAGTGACTAAGTTAACGACAATTATAAGGTAAGTGTTTAGTACTCTTTACGTTACATCTCTATCACATTTAACTTTTATTAGTTCCACTGCTTCATGTCTTTAACCCTCAGTTTTTTGTCTTTGCTACTTCCCTTATTTCTTTTTCTATTACTTACTTATACTACTCTTTCCACTCCTTTTCTCAGTTCCTCTTTCAACAGTATCTGTGTGTTACTCCCTCTATTTGTCTTTCTTTTAACATTACTCTCTGTTTACTTACTCTTCTTTTTAAAAAAAAAAAAACTTTTAGTTCGCTTCCGGTTCGCTTACCGGCGCGCGAACCGGGAAGCGAATCCAAAGAAATAGAGGTTGCCAGAATGCTAAACATTCTAGCAATTTCTTATAAAGGGGAGGTAGTTCTGAAAAGAACTTTTTTTATGATTTTTGTTGTTTTATATTTTTTTTATTATTTTTCTGAACATTTTTATAGTTTTTTTGTATTTTTTGAACAGTTTTATATATTTTTTGTTTTTTTTCAGGGGGAAGAACGAAAAACAGGCATTAGAAACGGCTCAACAGGAGCAAAAAAAAAAATCACTTTCTGGGGCGTTTTGAGCATTTGTGATTTTCATATGCTCTGTTCATTAATGTTACGCTCATTTCACCGTAACAAAGCAAACCCCCACAATAAATGCACACCAGCTTGATATGTTGAAAATTAGTTTGAATAGTGGGGACCGTCTCACTCGCCTCTGGTCCCGAAAGACTTTCATGGGTTGAGGTGGTGGCCACCGGAGTTGGTGGATTTTCCCGTAGGTTACGCACCTCCGCCACACTGTAATTTATTGGATGCCACCTTTGCATGTGGCGATGCATAGTATAGTTACCAAAGCTATACTTTTTATCCGTGCCTCGGGACAGAGGTTCTTTACATATCAGGCATGTAACATAACGTGCATTCAACTTTTTTTTTGGCCTGCAGGAAATGAAAAAAACTGCCAAATGAAATTGTCCTTGCGGTGTGATTTCCGGGGCTCTTCAGGCAAAAATTCTATTTGAGGTACATCCTGTTCTTCTTCTTCCTCCTCTTCTTCAGAGTTGGGAATAAACTGGGGAGGTGGTCCATCCTTCCTAGGAGGTTGTGGTGGTGGTGGGGGTCCACCAGCTGCAGCTACAATTGAAGCCATCTTCCAAAATTCAATATAGTTCTTCCTCTCAAAAAGTTGAAAGTCAGAGTGAGAAAAATAGGGGAGGGCTTTCATCATTTGGGAAAAAAAATGTTCTAAACCAATGAAAAGTGTTATTTTTAGGTCACATGACCTAGCCTTACATCATTCAGAAACCAAAAGTGAAATCAACCAATAAAAAATGTTATTTTCAAGTCACATGACCTGTTACGCTTACGTTACGCGTCGCCCCGGATCGCTTCCGGGTAGCTGCGCTTCGCGCCTCGGTTCGCATTCCGGGTGCGCTAACGCGGCGTGGCATGAGACGCATTACGCGGTAACGCGATACGTCGCGCTTACGCGACGCGTCAAGATGTTGTTTTCTAACGCGGTGGTTGCGCTAACGGAACGCTTACCGGTTCGCGGACCGGGTCGCGGAACAAAATTGAGCTAACGGGAAGCTGCCCGGTTCGCGGACAGGCAGCGAAACAAAAAAAAATAATTAAAAAAAAATAATAAATAAAAAAATTATATTACAAAAATATAAAATATATTTTTGAATTAGAATAAGAATACATTTTACAGCTTTTGATACTTGCTATTAAAAAACCATTGAAATTCACTGAAAAAACCATAGGTTATAGACCATATATAGTTAGGGATTAGCATTTACAAAACCTTATTTTACTCGCACAAAACCATTGAAATTCACATATATAGTTAGATGCACTAACTATATATCGCGCACCCGCAATCCACTGCTGATGATGTCACATATTACATCATTCATGACATGGTCAGTGACATCACTGATGACATCTCAAATGACATGGACTGAAGGTTGGCCCATCCCCCTAAAGTAGTGTTGGCCACTCCTCCATCGTATCAGAGACACTCGCGCTGCTCAGTGTTTATTTCCAAAGACTACAGCAACCAGCATGCAGTTTGTTCGTTTAAGCAGAGTGCCTCCATCAGCCCTATTTTTCAATAACTTCTAGTAAGGGGCTGATGAAAGATGCGATGAAGGTTGAACCCCTGTATTGTGCTGGGCTAACAATCCGTCTCTCAGTCCTCACTTCCACCCGCTTGGTCCCCGTATCTGCAGCGCGTCTGGAGACGCCGGTTTGCAGTAACCACGTCTGTCCATATTTGATGGATTGCCATTTGACAACAAATGTGCCTCTTCTCGGGGAATCAGCGGCGTTCCAGGTAAATGCCACAGTACCTCGGAACACTGAAGGAAGGGCCCCCTTGCGTAGCAGTGGCTCCACGCTAATATGCAAAAACAATCCGCTTCCATGAAAGAAGATAAGTGGACACGGCTGGACTGAGAATTCTCCGTTTATTAATTGGCATTACGCGTTTCGGCGGTGTTTGCCTCATCAGATGCCTCGGGTGCAGGAAGTCAATATTTTATCTTTTGAAGGTTGGCCCATCTCCCTCAAGTAGTGTTGGCCACTCCTCCACCATATCCGAGATACTCGCGCTGCTCAGTGTTTATTTCCAAAGACTATATGTATATATATATATTTTTTACTTTAAAACAATTAATAAACTATTAATTTTAACTTATTTTATAATTTTATAAACATAAAAAATACACAAATAAATAAATATATACACACACCTATAGTATCAAATCTAACTAGAAAACCCATTATAATAAACATTTAAACATTAAACTATTTAATAGTATTTGAACTTAAATTTTGCACTCGATTGAGTACAACAGTAGGAAAAGTGTTGAATAGCAGGACGTACCTTGTTTGCTCCAGTGTGCTCTTTGTTGTTGGGGCATTTTTTTGAGCCCGATCCTTGTGCCCGCATCACCGCCACTCCTTGAATTGCCGCTCGGGGTCTCCTCCCGCCGCCATAGCTCCGCAGTGGGGGGGAGACCTGCCTGGGGAAGGACTACGAGAGCCAGCAGCCTTCGCGGCCGGAAGCCGCCTTCACCTGCGCCAAGAGGCGCTTAAATTTCCTGCTACCCCCCACGTCACGGGACCCGCGCGGGACTGCAACAGGCTAAGCCCGGGCAAAGGGCGGGACCTCTGTGGCCCTCGGAGGCCAGAGGAGGCTGGGCTGGGCCAATCCCTTTACATCTCGCTCCGGCCTATTAGAGACATTCAAGAGTTAAGGTACTTGGCCATCTGACTCTGGACCTTATGAACATAACTGCCTGCTATATTGCTTTTTGAAGGTGGGGTTTTTGCTCACTCAAACATCTTTTTAAAAATCACGTATTGTTATAGCATAATTAGCAGATCATGTCACCAAGGGCCCCAAAGGGAAGGAAATCACTAGTGGGTGGGTCTGTGAGGGGCACGCTCGATCAATTTATTACAAGGGCGGCTTCCATGCTGGAGCATGAGATAGCCCTAACCGAGCGCCGCATCTCAACTGAACTCCAAAATAAACGTTCATCTTTAGGACCCCTCAAGCTAGCAACTACCCCGACGCCTAACCCAGACAGGGAGAGCTCTTGGCACAGTAATATTAGCACCCCCCACCAGCTTAAAGATGCCACATATTTATCTGAATCCAATAGGGTATATAGCAGTAAAGATTCAAGTATAGCGCGTCCCTTAGTAATAACATCAGACAAATCTCTGCTACAGAAAACTCGAAACTCCATAGTACCTAACAAACCCCGGGCTCACGACAAACAAAAGGACATACACCAAAGAGAAAAAGAGGTGGAAACAGGCATGGGGGTATATAGGCTAAAATGACCAAGACCAATCTATATCCCCCTCAACATCAAATCGCAGGAACCAAGATTACAACAGAAAAGTCAATTCCAGCTCAGGTCCCAATGTCTTCTTCCTCAACACATGAGCTCATAGGAAACATTGAGGTCCTAGTAAAGTCTTTACTTCTTCCTCTTGTTGAAAGAGTTAAGAGGATAGCAGAGCAACTAGGTACAATTGAGGCAGCTGTTAAATGAAACACAGGCCTATTGAGGGATCTATCTAACAACGCAGTTATCAAACCTATGACAGTGGAACCCAGGATATTTAATACCAGTTAGACCATGAACACTGTAGAACATACACATACACTGGTAGACAAAACTCAGATTCCAATTGCTGCTAAAACAACGACTAGAGCAGACGGTTATGAGGGAAATGAAACCAGGCCTGTGGCAACAAGGGAGATATTGGCAAAACCAAACTATCAAGGACAGAGGGACTAGTGAGACATGAAACTGTCTCATCTACCACACGAGAAAAAAAATGATAGGGCCAACTTAGACAATAGTAAAAATATTCGCCCCATTGTGCAAATTTACCTCCCACCAGAGTCAGCCCCATACACTGCAGTATTAACTAGGGTCCCAGAACTACCAATAGGGAAAACTGAAAGTTACAGGGAACTTAAAAAGAAAGTCATCTACTGGCTGAGAACAAATAGACCACTACCCCCTAACCTTAATGGGGAAATCCTTTTTGCGAGAAGGCTGGATTGGGTGGGACAGAGGCCTAAAGACACCAGAGGTGATGTCATCATAATTAACTTTAGGGACCGTAGGGTCATCCCCCGTACTTAAATGACTGGTACCATGAAGTGGAGGGGATGGGATCCAGATTCGTGATTTGAGCTATTTCTATCCAAGATAATACCATGAAGAACGCTTATCAGAGATTTCAAGGGGCCCCCATTTTTCAAATCCTGATTGCTAATAGATTCGATGCCTTCACAGGACTAGACGGAGTAGATTGACTTAATCGTGACAGATCTACGGTCCCATGCTCACAAGATCATTGGGACTGGTCATCCTTTCCATCACAGTCTAATGAGGAATCAAGTAAAAGTTTCCACACTAGAGAGATCCCCATACAGGACGGTAAGAGAAATGTTGGCATGAGGCATGGGAGCGAGAAAAACAATGTTCTCAATATAGCCCTGCCTGATTCAATGACGCCCGTTATAAATGGTAGTCTTGATAATAGCATTAAGAATTATCATTGGGAAAACAAAAATGCTAAACTTAATGCTATAAAACATCTTAATAAAGCAATCAGCTTTTTAGATAATCCCAATCAAATTCATGAAATAGGTGCCATAAACTCTTTACCATCTTGTATAAACCCATTTAATTGTGCCCAATCTCCTAACTGTATAGTGGGACTTAGGCTCATGTACCTCAGTCAACTATAAGTAACGACACAGTAATTTCACCAGGGAGCAAACAGTTCATTTGTCCCGTGCCACTAGTAGGTAGCAATGATTTTATTCTCCCAGTACCCGTCGAAATTGATACTTTACTGGAATCTGTATCTTCCAGAAGTATTATAACCTGGAATGTGGCAGGTTTGTCCACCAAAATCAATGATCCGATGTGGCAATCACTGACTTTAAGTCATGGCATAATATGCCTGCAAGAAACATGGGCTATTAAAGAACTACACATGGTGGGATACAAAACTTTTTTTACTCCAGCTATACCTAGTCAAAGTGGAAGACACAAGGGTGGTCTATGTACGTATTTTTCAACTACTACTGGACCCTTCAATGTTAAATTCTCCACTAATGATTATTACTAGATCCTAATTACATCATGGGGACACCTGCAAAATCTAGTGATGGTGAACTTTTATAATAATATTCCCCCTGTACAAAGAGAGCATGTCATCAATAAACTATTAAAGGACCTTATCAAAATTGAAGAACATATGTCAGGAGACATGGCTCTGTTGTGGTTAGGGGACTTTAATTGCTCACTATGTCCCCGAGGAGCAGCGGGTCTGTGTGGTATGGATGACGATAATGAAGAGGCTATGAGTCACTTTACCCACACCAAGTTAGGGGATATGTACATCATAATAGCTCATTTTTTTCTTTCTTTTATAAAAGAACTTTGTTGCCCGTCCAAAATATTTATTCCAACTTTTAATTGGAGGGGGTCTAATTCGACCATTGATTTCACTCTTTTTTCAACCCGCTATGCAGGTGTGGTGTCTAATTGGGAGACCATCGTTACTGGCCTTAGCAATCACTATCCCATTTCGGTAACACTGAAGGTTAGGGATGGTGATTCAAGCTGCAAAGATAATATCACATATGACCTAAATCCAATACTTGCAGCGAAAAACGGGTTTTGCATTAAATGGGAAAATTCCAATTCCAAAAATTCTTTATTTCGGCCGCAATGGGCCATAAAAGATACAGTAAAATACAGTACATAAATACACAGTAAAATGGAATGCATATATTACAGAAGTAATTACATATAAAAGGCTAGAGGATCTGCATGGGGTAAGGAACACAATGGCACCAATTCAGGGGGACATTTTCTTCCTTATTAACCAAGCTGCCATTAGGAATTTTGACACCGCAAAGACAATATGTCCCAGGGTATTGGTTTTCATAACCCTGTATGCTTGTAGGTATTCACGAAAACCCAGGTTCCGACACAGCGGGGCAATCCAACGCTTCCTAGGATTCCGGTATGCGTGGCAAGCAAACATTATGTGCATGTCATCTTCGTTCTTGGTTTTACAACAAGGACAGAGTTTGTCACCCCCGGTGCGCCATTTGTGAGTAAATACTTTAGTGGGGAGTGTGCCAAACCTCCATTGCAGGAACAATTTCCTCGCCAAAAGAGGAAAAATAAAATCCATAAAAGGTTCAAAGAGGTAAGAATTTTTGGACTCCATAAAACGACTCGTAAGGGTGCCGGTGCTATGAGCATTATCCATGTCAGCCAAATTTTTGTTTTTGTACAGCTGGGCAAGAGTTTTGCGTGTGATCCTTTGACAACCCTGAACTGGATCATCCCAGAGGTCTGGCAAATTCAAACTGGACAATTCTGATTTAATAAAAGCCAGCCAGGGGATTTTGTTACTGCCATTCAACCTCAGTACATGGATAAGGTCCTGCCTATAATGATGCAGTTCCTCAGTGGACCATATCCGATGCCAGAACTTCACGGGTTTGGATAAAAGATCTTCAGCGATGGAGTGTAGGCCCAAATCCAATCTTAGGGGGAGCAGTGGCGTTCCCTGCGGGAGAGCAAGCAGGCGTCTCAAAAATGTATTTTCCACCGCTAACAATGCCTTCCCTGCTTTGAAACCCCACAGCTCGCTGCCATACATGGCTGCTGCCTTCACTTGAGTTCTATAGGTTTCGAGAGCCGGGCTTACAGGCTTAAAGGTGGATTTATTTGCCACCTTCAGGAGTGCGCCCGCTAGCTGGGATAGCTTCAACCTTGATCTCGCTATCTGGCAGTCCCAGGCCAGGTTTTCTTGTAGTGTTACCCCCAGATAGACAAAGGTCGAGACCCTCTCAAGGCTAACTTCCCCCAGTTTTGGGTTGGGTCTGGTTCTGGCTGGGGGATTAAAGATCATAAACTTAGTCTTTTCTGTGTTGACCTCCAACCCGTGTTGCCGACAGAAAAGGCCAAAACCATTTACAATCCTCTGGATCCCCATGGGGGATTTGGAAAGCAGGAGGGTATCATCAGCAAACATGATTGCCGGAACCCTCCTGCCTGCCAAAACCGGGGCATCATTGTCCTCGACAGTGTCAAGATGTTGAATGACACTGTTAATGAACAGGCAGAAAAGGGTTGGTGCCAGGACACAGCCCTGTCTGACTCCTCTAAGGACAGGGAATTTGCCCGAAAGCTTACCATCCCTCCCACACCTTACTTGGGCATAGTTGTTCTCATGAAGCCTGATGATAGTACTAAGAAGGTGTGGGGGCACTCCTAGCTGATGCAAAACCTCCCAAAGTTTCCCTCTAGGGACTAGGTCGAAGGCTGACCTCAGATCCACGAAGACCATGTACAGTCTTCCACCCTCTATGGTGACAGTCTTCCAATATAGGAGAAGAAGGCGGAAGATCTGATCCATGGTCGACGTGTTCTTTCTGAAGCCAGCCTGAAGGGGGGTCATGATGTCATTTTCCTCCACCCAGTCCAAGAGGTGATTAAGGATGAGGCGCGCAAAAAGCTTCTGGGGGACATCTATTAGGCTAATGGGCCTGTAGTTGGCGGGGAGCAGAGTAGATCCCTTCTTATGGATCGAAACAATCTCTGCCCCCAGCCACGACCCGGGGATTGACATACCTCCTATGATGGCATTAAAAAGAACAAGGAGGTATGGGCCCCAGATGTCCAGGTGGTGCCTAAACAAATCCCCAGGTAGCCTGTCTAGACCCGGCGCCTTCCCCGGTGGTAGTTGCTTCAGGGCTGCCTCCACTTCCCCCAGGGATAATTCCAATTCACGGTCCTGCATGCCAGAAGGCGCATCCAGAGCTGTGACAGGACAAGGATTGGTTTCTTTATAGAGTTCCCCAAAATGGGCCTCCCAGACCTCGGGGGCAATATTGGGTTCTACTGCGTTCTTAAGTTCCCCTGTGCCATTGTTAACAAGAGCCCAGAATTTACGGGAGTCCCTAACTTTTAGGGCGTCACAAAGATCATGCCAGTGGTTCCAGTCCCACTCGGTCCTGGCAGACGCCATCACTGTTTTATAGTGTTTCCTATGGGCACGCACCTCGGCCTTGGGAAAAGGTGACACCCACGAATTTCCTAGAAAAACTCGTTAAGAATGCACACAAGGATTTTAAAACCTGCCTCTCACCTGAAGATGATCCCCATGCCATTGTTGGCTCTTTTATAAAAATGTGTTCTAGCATAAAACAACTGCTTACTAGAACACCACGAAATCTCCCAAAGGGGTCCCAGGGATCGTTTGATGGAAACTGTACCAAGGCACTTGCTGCCCTGTAAAAAGCTCTTCATTCTTGCCCACAATCTAGAGCAAGCATCAAGTTAGCAAGGCGCACCTATCGGACTGCACTAATAAATAGGGAAAAGGAGCTCAAATTGCAGGCATGGTCAGCCTTGCATGCAGCCTCTGAATTAAAAGATAATACTGCCTTTTGGAAGGCTGTCAACGCCCCATTCCTCCAAGGCCATCAGAGCCCTCAGATAGATAATGCCATTATATCACAGGACTGGGTTAACCACTTTGAGGCCTTGTACAATGAAATAGACCCCCCAGGAAAATCTCCAAAGGAGTCTGTGGCTCCGATGGTTGAGGAATGATGTACTTCCTTTCTACTGGGCATTCAGTTTCATCTGGAAGAGGTGATCAAGGCTTTATCAGAAAGTCCGGCGGGTGAGGCCCCGGGGCCGGACTGTGCCCCTATTGACATCTCTAAAAGCACACCTGACCTCTGGGCACCCGTGCTGACTAGAGTACTGAACTCTTCAAATAAAATTGGCTTCATTGTCCCCTGGTCGGAGGCAGTAGTTGTCCCGATTTATAAAAAGGAGGACAGGAATGATCCTGCCTGCTATCGGCCAATTTCTCTACTTGATGGCCTAATGAAGGTCGAAGGTAGGATCATTCTAGCCCGAATCCAGGACTGGTTGGAAGAACAAGAGATACTTTCCAACCTGCAATATGGGTTTAGGCCAGGAAGAGGGACAGTCGAACAGGGACTAAACTTAGCTCTAATAACAGCTAAGTACATTTATACCAAAAAAAGCAATCTCTTTATAACATTTGTAGACCTTAGCTCTGCATTTGATTGTGTTGACCATGACATGAGGTGGCAAACTTTAATGGACATTGGTCTGGACAATCATATCCTTACCTTTATTAA
Organism: Lissotriton vulgaris; assembly: GCF_964263255.1. Classification (NCBI taxonomy): domain Eukaryota; kingdom Metazoa; phylum Chordata; class Amphibia; order Caudata; family Salamandridae; genus Lissotriton; species Lissotriton vulgaris. The sequence continues at coordinate 281,307 of NW_028245180.1, forward strand.
AGAGCTCTATATTGGGGCTCATGCACGTGTCAGATTCGGTAGGATGGGGGAGATGGGGGAGTGTTCCGACATGTTTAATATCCGTAGAGGAGTAAGACAGGGGTGCATTCTTGCTCTCCTGCTCTTTACTCTATACATAAACAAGATCGGACTAATCCTGACTGAAGCCGACCACGATTACCCTACAGTAAACGGGTTTCCCATTCCCATACTTCTCGAGCAAAAGATGGCAGGAAGAAAGATGTAAGAAGACTGTCATGGAGCACGATCTGATAAAAGTGTATGAGGGGATCCAGTTGTACCTTTTGATTGAGCAACCCCCTTTCCATCGTATTCTCCTGACCTACTTTCGTTTAGAAATCTTTTACAGACTTGTTACCTTCCCACAGTGCAATGACTGGTCAAAAGAAAAAAGAACTTGTCCTTGTGATGATGTTTCATATCAGTCAAATATACATTGTATTTTTTTTGCACTTTTTACAGCCATCCTAGGAAGAAATTGCTGAAACCTCCACTTGTATTATGGGGCTTGAGGTCTTGTAGAGGGGCATATGACAAATTAAGATCCCTAGACAATCAGTGCACCATTGGTATGGTATCCTCTTTCTTGAGAGCAATCGTCAGGTTTAGAAAAACAATGTAAACCGGAATTTTTGTACCCGTACGTCCCCAGTAGCTGGAATGCTCACAACCTAAAATGAATTTCTATACTTGTTAGTTGTATTTTTTTTATGCTTTTTATTTTTTTTAAAGTTTTTAACAGACTCTTGTGTGTCTTTTTAACTGTATATACAATACATAGTCATTTAAGCTGTATTACACTTGTCTTTCATAAATATGATTTTTATCTGTATGCTTTTATGAATTTGTTTCTACAATTCGAATAAAGCTTTTTGAAATTGTGTTGAATAACGGAGGGGGAAAAATTACTATCCCCACTCCAGTGAGTGCAACAGTAGGAAAAATGCTGGATAGCGTACTACTAAAAATGACCAGTCCCACTCCAGTGAGTGCAACAGTAGGGAAAGTGTTGCATAGCCGAGGGGTACAAATTACTATATGGCCGGGATGCCTGTCACCCCCTCCCAACACAATCCCCAAGGATGGGAAGACGGACGCAGTTCTGAACTTTTGGAAGGCGGGAGGGAGTTACCCTCCCGGCCGTATTTATTAAAATATGAAACAAAATTAAAACATTAAAATAACAGTTTCATATTATGTACAATTTTCATTTATTACATTACGATGCAGACACGTTCATTGGCTAACCTTAACAAATCTCTAATACAAAGGTTTTCCTAGCCGAGTCTAAACATCCTGCAAATGCATACTTTCTAAAAATTGTACATCCTAGCATTACGGGCCAACGGCAAGGTCGCAACCGGTGTCAGATCCCTACTACCAGAACTCCCCCCTCACGGTGTGAGGGGCAGGCGCACAGAGGACTGGACCTCTGTGCCAACTCCAATTTCCCTTGTCTTTGCGGGGGCCCCTATTTAACTCAACGCCATCTTAGTGGTCGTCCGAGGACTCGTGTGAGGTGTCTAGAAGGTAGCGTGGACCCCCCTCCCGCCCCACACTGTTCATCACATCCGCCGTCGCGGATATCCTGGCCCCGGGAAATTCCTGTAGGAGGGGCATCTAGCTGCCTCCTCCCCTGGGAGGGGCCTATGACCGCCTTCCCTTAGGTGACCCCATACTTAGTGGGTGCCGCCTCCCCGTGTGAGGGGCCAATGGCCGCCTACCCCCGGGCGCTCCCATCCATAATGGGTGGCGCCCCCCTCTAGGGACCTTGAAATTACTGCTCACCGATCATGACCTTACCGCCCGCCAAAAAATAAATACGACGTTTTATTATCCTAATTAAGAAAGAAAATCAACTTCACATTGCGAATTTACCTTCAACTAGACTGTAATACTCCGCACTACTAAGGAAGGAAATGTTATGAAGCAACTCATTTTATTGCAATATCAACATCGACATTTTTATTAACTAGTAAACCAGGATTAAAAAAGACATTATCAAAGCAGATCAATTTCACTGCAGCACTAACATTTGCCATAAGGGGCTGGTGGGTGGGTCAAAAATTGCTCCTTGTTCCGTCGAGGGCTCACGTGCAACGAGAGGGTGCAGCTTCCAAGCACAGGAACAAGAGGATGCTTCTTCGGGTTGCTGCACCTTTTATTCCTCTTCGGGAGGGCGTGTACACTCCTCCGGTACGCCTACGGGGCGTGGCCAACGGTGTAGGTGTCTAGGACAACCCCTCTTGGGCGGGAAAAGGCGCGCCCCGGCATACCAGCCGAGACACGCCCCCCACCCAAAAATGGCTTCCCGGGGGGATCCGGGCCCCCAACCATACGTTCGGGGGGACCGAGTGGTCGCCCCTTTCCATATGGCCGGGATGCCTGTCACCCCCTCCCAACACAATCCCCAAGGATGGGAAGACAGACGCAGTTCTGAACTTTTGGAAGGCGGGAGGGAGTTACCCTCCCGGCCGTATTTATTAAAATATGAAACAAAATTAAAACATTAAAATAACTGTTTCATATCATGTACAATTTTCATTTATTACATTACGATGCAGACACGTTCATTGGCTAACCTTAACAAATCTCTAATACAAAGGTTTTCCTAGCCGAGTCTAAACATCCTGCAAATGCATACTTTCTAAAAATTGTACATCCTAGCATTACGGCCAACGGCAAGGTCGCAACCGGTGTCAGATCCCTACTACCAGAACTCCCCCCTCACGGTGTGAGGGGCGGGCGCACAGAGGACTGGACCTCTGTGCCAACTCCAATTTCCCTTGTCTTTGCGGGGGCCCCTATTTAACTCGACGCCATCTTAGTGGTCGTCCGAGGACTCGTGTGAGGTGTCTAAAATGTAGCGTGGACCCCCCTCCCACCCCACACTGTTCATCACATCCGCCGTCGCAGATATCCTGGCCCTGGGAAATTCCTGTAGGAGGGGCATCTAGCCGCCTCCTCCCCTGGGAGGGGCCTATAACCGCCTTCCCTTAGGCGACCCCATACTTAGTGGGTGCCGCCTCCCCGTGTGAGGGGCCAATGGCCGCCTCCCCCCGGGCGCTCCCATCCATAATGGGTGGCGCCCCCCCTCTAGGGACCTTGAAATTACTGCTCACCGATCATGACCTTACCGCCACAGGCCGGATAGTTGACCGGCTATCCGGACCCCCCACAACTCCTACTAAAGGTCATGCTTTTACAAACCCTTCAACCATGCTAAGAAGTCTCCTATGAGTAAGACATTCCCTTCCCGGGACAAATGGACCCCATCTTCGAGATACATGTGCTCCCCCCGAATACATCCATGTGGAATACAGTGTAACTGCGCCGAGCCAAACAACCTACCAAGCTTGTTATTAACTTTCTTTACAGATTGGTTCAGTGCTAACACCGAGAGGCCCCCCGCCACGCTTTCCTGGGAATCATGTGAGACCATGCTATCGTGCACCCCGGGATCCTCCTCGCCAACCAGCTAACGGTAGACAGAACTCGCTCGAGTAGTACTCGCCGCCCGAGTGTCACCAAATCATTGCCTCCCAGGTGTACTATGATTACAGACGGCGGTGACCTTGTCCGCCCTAGCAGTCCCTCGGCAAAACATTGAAATTGGTCAATACAGAGCCCGCCCCTTCCGTGGAAGGTCACCCTGTACCCGTATTCTCCAGCTGCATGAACCATGTCACCTGCTTTGAATACGTCCCCGGCCCGCCTCACGTATGAGTGGCCCACGACCCACACCACTCTTTCCACAGCCGGTGATCTCTGACCGCTGGTCCCCAGGTGTTGAGTCGACTGCTCAGTCCGCCCCGCATAGCATGCTCGCGAAACTGTAAACAAACAGAAGACAAGAAGCGTGAGTGCATGACATTGGCTTCACAACATTGTCCTCACAACATGTGCAACCGCACATACCTTTTATAACAGTTCGAGGACCATCGTCCCAATTGTTTCACCTCTTCAACACTCTGACCCCTGGCTGTAGCCTCTGTAGCAGCCCCTATCCTAAAGGAATGGGTCCCGAAATCGTACGGGTCCAAGCCCGCCGCTGCGATTGCCATTGTTAGCACCCGCTGAAACTGAAACCTTGTCAGTGGGGTGCCGCCAACGTGTCTCAGCAAGCTTCCCCCCCATGCTTCTGCCCTTTGCGCTAAATATTCCTCAACGCACTTCTCTGGGCACCTGGGGGACCCTCGCATGCGCTGGACAACAATACTGTCTCCCATAGCACCCTGATCGGTCTTGGACCTGGCTATTGTGACCACCATTGAATCACCCTTGATCAAAATGTGTTCCCGACACAGACCTCCCTCGACATCTTTCTTATTTTTTGCAACCAGCTCGCTCACACGCATAGCCCCATGGAACGCTAATGCGAAAGCGGCCCGGAACAGCACTGCCTCGGACTGGGAGGAACATGTTGCGGGGAGTACCGCCATCAGCAGGGACAACCTTTCTAACCCAATCGGGCGTCTTTCATCTACTCTGCGACCCTCCAGGCGTTGCCAACCACGCAGGGCCTTCCTCACCAAAAAGGACGATGTGGGGTCCCTGATGCCATGCGTCTGCGCCATGAATGCAATGGCGGCCCGGTGCCAATTGGCCGTTGCCGCTGATCGGCCTGCCCTGTGTAGTGCTACTAAAAACTTTAGGACATACTCCTCCTGCCCCCATTTGTCCCCTCCCGCTGGACCCAAAAATGCACAATAGGAACGAAACGCTCCTTCGTATGCCTTCCATGTCCTGGGGGCTAGGCTTGCTCCCACGAGGTCCTGTAATCCGGGGCACCGAGTAACCAGAGCGCTTCGGGGAATGGTGCCGCCACTAGGTCCGCGGAAGGTAGATAACCCCTGAATGCCTGCATGTGGGAACGAGAGAGTGCATCAGCCGCATGGTTCAGCACACCCGGCATATGCTCGCCCTAAATTGAACGTTCAGTCTCATGCAAAGTAGTACAATTTCCTTCAGCAATCTCAGTATCCTCTTGCAGCGTGCTGCCTGATTATTTATGCATTCGACTACGGTCATGTTGTCGGACCAAAACACCACTGAGCGATCACGAAACTCCTCCGGCCATGCCTTCAGAGCCACCAAAATGGGGAACAACTCCAGAAACCCAATGTTACCTGTGAGCCCACTGGTGTGCCACCACGTCGGCCATGTTTGCCCCGACCATCGATTACCGAAGATGGCGGCAAATCCCAAGCTCCCTGCCGAGTCGGTCCATAAGCCCAGCTCATCCGAGGACGCTGGTGGCTTGCCCCACACCACTCGACCGTTGAAACCCGCCAAGAATGCCAACCATATGCGCATATCCTGGCGAACCTCTGCAGACAGTCTTGTGCGGTGGTGCCCTTCCTTGAGACCAACCATTGCTTGAGCAATAGAGCGGGAAAAGGGGCGGGCCATCGGTATCACTCTAAGGGCAAAGTTAAGCTGGCCCACTGCCTGCTGCAACTGATGAAGAGTAACCTTCTCTTTGCTAATACACAGTTCGAGAGAGGCCCTGAATTTCGCTACTTTGTCCCTTGGCAAACGGAAGCATCCCTCCACTGAATCGAGCTCAATTCCAAGAAACTCGAGTGAAGTAGATGGTCCCACCGTCTTGCCCGGTGCCAATGGCACGCCGAACTGCTTCATGAGAATGCAAAATTGCCGTAATGCCTGCGCACATTCCGTGTCACCGGCTGCCCCCAAGAACAAAAAATCATCTAGGGAGTGCATAACCTGTGTATGGCCCGTAGCTTTGGTAAACGCCCATTGGAGAAAACAACTGAATTTCTCAAAATAAGAACAAGAAATGGAACAACCCATTGGCATACATCTATCCATGTAGTAGCGTCCTTGAAACACAAAACCTAACAGACGCTGATCCTGCGGGTGTACCGGGAGCAACCGGAACGCTGACTCGATATCTGACTTCGCCATCAGCGCCCCGGGCCCCAGGCGATTTAACATGGTGACGGCCTCATCGAAGGATGAAATGAAATGAAATGAATGAGACTTATATAGCGCACGACTTACCCTGGGGCATCTCAGCGCTTGCTTAGGGAACCCGTCCTGGTATTCCCCTGTGAGATAACCCTGGCAGGGTATCCACAAGGTGAAAGTCAGGCATCCCACCGCGAGGGGCCGTTGTGGAGATTAAGCAAGCTATTGCCCAGAGTCGCAGAGTGTGAACCCGTGAGTCGAGAAGGCACCGGAGCGAGAATTAACAAGTCCGTGGAATTTTTGAGCCCAAGACCCACCGAGGCGGGGAATTGAACCCTGGTCCCGGGCCGAACTCAAGCTCCAGGTCTGCAGCCTCTAACCCCTGAGCCACACTTCTCCACTATGCGGTAGGATGCGTACCGTACCGAACAAACTCTTGGGTCAATTGCATCGTTCACTGAAAGACCCCTAGGAGCCGACAAGTTATGAATCAACCTAAACTCACCTGGGTCCTTCTTGGGGACTACTCCCAACGGTGAACAAATAAAATTAGTGACTGGCGGGTGCCTATATGGGCCGGCGACCCGGCCACGGGCAACTTCCTTTGCAATCTTTCCTTCTACCACCCTCGGGTTCTGCTGAACGGACAGTTGGTTCTTACACAGTGGTTCCCCCCGAAAATCCCCCGCCGGGATGTGGAAACCATACGAGAAGCCGTCCCGCAACACCCCAGCGGAGACATGATCAGGGTATTCGTTTAGCCAGGGGATCATTGCCATGATATCTACGGGGGTAGGTAGCGGTACCCCGCGGTCGGTATTAGACCTGTTTGGCACTTCCTCTACCCCCGGTATCACCATTCTTGGCTCTACAGGAACTCTCAGGGTGTGAAGAATGTCCGCACCCTGCACACTCATGCCTGAACTTACATGTCCCTTGAGGCCTTGTGCACTTGCCTCTGTTAAAATTCCAGCAGACCCCTTTTCTACCCCCATTCCCACCATTCCTCGGTTGTTGGTCACCAGCGGGGGCTGCTCGAAAGGGCGCCGCCGATTGATGGCGGAAGGGCGCCGACGCATTCCCGCCAGGCGAAGACGACTTCGTCGTGCCCGGCAGGAGCTGCTTCTGCCAAGAGATGGAGTCGAGACAGTCCCACGTCAGAGATGAATCGTGCTCCTTGGCCTTACGGAACTTACTATCATAACCCCTCCATTCATCGCCCTCATATGATTCATAGAAATCCATTATACGCTCCTGATAGCAGGCCAATTCGGTCAAAATTTCGGGCTTACGCTCCCCCATGACTGCAGTAAACATTGCAAAGGCCTTGGCCCAATTTGAGATCGTCTCATCAACCCTGAACCCCGCCATTTTTGCGCGCCACACACTCGGGTGCCACAAATCCTTCTGGGCCTTAACATACTCTATCTCGTGATGGTCAGTTAAGAGAGAAAACATATTCACATATTTATCAGCCCAAATCATTTCTTTCGTGGCCAGCGGAATATGTTGGACTACTTTTTCCCTTCTCGAGGGTAAAGACCCCTCCCTTGCCATTGGCAATGGCTGCTTACCCGACTCCATAGCTGATCCCGTTGTTTTTCCACCGCCAGCCGTCGGTCCTTCCGATGGAACCTGTGGGGTGACAAGAGGGAGATTCGCCTTCGCAGCATCTCGTGATTGCCGCAACTGCTTCATTAGCAACTTGGCCTCTTTGGCCGTATCTCCAGGTGCAGCCGCACCCCCTGGACTTTTGCCAAGCCATCATGCACTGGGACAGGAACAGACTAATTTGCATACAGCCAGGTTCTGAAACTGGGATGGTGCAGTGAGCTAAAAAACGGTGTTGGGTCTAGCCCTGATCTCTTGACTGGGTGAGAGCTTTCTGCTTAATTCAGAGACTCTGTCCCTCACCACCCCTTGTTGTAAATATTTTTGTCCACCCTAAGCGTGGAAGGGTATTCTCAGATGTGAGACCCTTGCTCATTGCACCATCAGGATTCAAGCAAACCGGGCCGAAGACGGCTGTAATGCCAGAAACCGGTCCCCGGGAGCTTGTTTCCTTCCCAGTGTAAGAATTGGCTTTTGTAGTTTGGTTTGCCCTGTTCCCATCATGCACTGGGACAGGAACAGACTAATTTGCATACAGCCAGGTTCTGAAACTGGGATGGTGCAGTGAGCTAAAAAACGGTGTTGGGTCTAGCCCTGATCTCTTGACTGGGTGAGAGCTTTCTGCTTAATTCAGAGACTCTGTCCCTCACCACCCCTTGTTGTAAATATTTTTGTCCACCCTAAGCGTGGAAGGGTATTCTCAGATGTGAGACCCTTGCTCATTGCACCATCAGGATTCAAGCAAACCGGGCCGAAGACGGCTGTAATGCCAGAAACCGGTCCCCGGGAGCTTGTTTCCTTCCCAGTGTAAGAATTGGCTTTTGTAGTTTGGTTTGCCCTGTTCCCATCATGCACTGGGACAGGAACAGACTAATTTGCATACAGCCAGGTTCTGAAACTGGGATGGTGCAGTGAGCTAAAAAACGGTGTTGGGTCTAGCCCTGATCTCTTGACTGGGTGAGAGCTTTCTGCTTAATTCAGAGACTCTGTCCCTCACCACCCCTTGTTGTAAATATTTTTGTCCACCCTAAGCGTGGAAGGGTATTCTCAGATGTGAGACCCTTGCTCATTGCACCATCAGGATTCAAGCAAACCGGGCCGAAGACGGCTATAATGCCAGAAACCGGTCCCCGGGAGCTTGTTTCCTTCCCAGTGTAAGAATTGGCTTTTGTAGTTTGGTTTGCCCTGTTCCCATCATGCACTGGGACAGGAACAGACTAATTTGCATACAGCCAGGTTCTGAAACTGGGATGGTGCAGTGAGCTAAAAAACGGTGTTGGGTCTAGCCCTGATCTCTTGACTGGGTGAGAGCTTTCTGCTTAATTCAGAGACTCTGTCCCTCACCACCCCTTGTTGTAAATATTTTTGTCCACCCTAAGCGTGGAAGGGTATTCTCAGATGTGAGACCCTTGCTCATTGCACCATCAGGATTCAAGCAAACCGGGCCGAAGACGGCTGTAATGCCAGAAACCGGTCCCCGGGAGCTTGTTTCCTTCCCAGTGTAAGAATTGGCTTTTGTAGTTTGGTTTGCCCTGTTCCCATCATGCACTGGGACAGGAACAGACTAATTTGCATACAGCCAGGTTCTGAAACTGGGATGGTGCAGTGAGCTAAAAAACGGTGTTGGGTCTAGCCCTGATCTCTTGACTGGGTGAGAGCTTTCTGCTTAATTCAGAGACTCTGTCCCTCACCACCCCTTGTTGTAAATATTTTTGTCCACCCTAAGCGTGGAAGGGTATTCTCAGATGTGAGACCCTTGCTCATTGCACCATCAGGATTCAAGCAAACCGGGCCGAAGACGGCTGTAATGCCAGAAACCGGTCCCCGGGAGCTTGTTTCCTTCCCAGTGTAAGAATTGGCTTTTGTAGTTTGGTTTGCCCTGTTCCCATCATGCACTGGGACAGGAACAGACTAATTTGCATACAGCCAGGTTCTGAAACTGGGATGGTGCAGTGAGCTAAAAAACGGTGTTGGGTCTAGCCCTGATCTCTTGACTGGGTGAGAGCTTTCTGCTTAATTCAGAGACTCTGTCCCTCACCACCCCTTGTTGTAAATATTTTTGTCCACCCTAAGCGTGGAAGGGTATTCTCAGATGTGAGACCCTTGCTCATTGCACCATCAGGATTCAAGCAAACCGGGCCGAAGACGGCTGTAATGCCAGAAACCGGTCCCCGGGAGCTTGTTTCCTTCCCAGTGTAAGAATTGGCTTTTGTAGTTTGGTTTGCCCTGTTCCCATCATGCACTGGGACAGGAACAGACTAATTTGCATACAGCCAGGTTCTGAAACTGGGATGGTGCAGTGAGCTAAAAAACGGTGTTGGGTCTAGCCCTGATCTCTTGACTGGGTGAGAGCTTTCTGCTTAATTCAGAGACTCTGTCCCTCACCACCCCTTGTTGTAAATATTTTTGTCCACCCTAAGCGTGGAAGGGTATTCTCAGATGTGAGACCCTTGCACATTGCACCATCAGGATTCAAGCAAACCGGGCCGAAGACGGCTGTAATGCCAGAAACCGGTCCCCGGGAGCTTGTTTCCTTCCCAGTGTAAGAATTGGCTTTTGTAGTTTGGTTTGCCCTGTTCCCATCATGCACTGGGACAGGAACAGACTAATTTGCATACAGCCAGGTTCTGAAACTGGGATGGTGCAGTGAGCTAAAAAACGGTGTTGGGTCTAGCCCTGATCTCTTGACTGGGTGAGAGCTTTCTGCTTAATTCAGAGACTCTGTCCCTCACCACCCCTTGTTGTAAATATTTTTGTCCACCCTAAGCGTGGAAGGGTATTCTCAGATGTGAGACCCTTGCTCATTGCACCATCAGGATTCAAGCAAACCGGGCCGAAGACGGCTGTAATGCCAGAAACCGGTCCCCGGGAGCTTGTTTCCTTCCCAGTGTAAGAATTGGCTTTTGTAGTTTGGTTTGCCCTGTTCCCATCATGCACTGGGACAGGAACAGACTAATTTGCATACAGCCAGGTTCTGAAACTGGGATGGTGCAGTGAGCTAAAAAACGGTGTTGGGTCTAGCCCTGATCTCTTGACTGGGTGAGAGCTTTCTGCTTAATTCAGAGACTCTGTCCCTCACCACCCCTTGTTGTAAATATTTTTGTCCACCCTAAGCGTGGAAGGGTATTCTCAGATGTGAGACCCTTGCTCATTGCACCATCAGGATTCAAGCAAACCGGGCCGAAGACGGCTGTAATGCCAGAAACCGGTCCCCGGGAGCTTGTTTCCTTCCCAGTGTAAGAATTGGCTTTTGTAGTTTGGTTTGCCCTGTTCCCATCATGCACTGGGACAGGAACAGACTAATTTGCATACAGCCAGGTTCTGAAACTGGGATGGTGCAGTGAGCTAAAAAACGGTGTTGGGTCTAGCCCTGATCTCTTGACTGGGTGAGAGCTTTCTGCTTAATTCAGAGACTCTGTCCCTCACCACCCCTTGTTGTAAATATTTTTGTCCACCCTAAGCGTGGAAGGGTATTCTCAGATGTGAGACCCTTGCTCATTGCACCATCAGGATTCAAGCAAACCGGGCCGAAGACGGCTGTAATGCCAGAAACCGGTCCCCGGGAGCTTGTTTCCTTCCCAGTGTAAGAATTGGCTTTTGTAGTTTGGTTTGCCCTGTTCCCATCATGCACTGGGACAGGAACAGACTAATTTGCATACAGCCAGGTTCTGAAACTGGGATGGTGCAGTGAGCTAAAAAACGGTGTTGGGTCTAGCCCTGATCTCTTGACTGGGTGAGAGCTTTCTGCTTAATTCAGAGACTCTGTCCCTCACCACCCCTTGTTGTAAATATTTTTGTCCACCCTAAGCGTGGAAGGGTATTCTCAGATGTGAGACCCTTGCTCATTGCACCATCAGGATTCAAGCAAACCGGGCCGAAGACGGCTGTAATGCCAGAAACCGGTCCCCGGGAGCTTGTTTCCTTCCCAGTGTAAGAATTGGCTTTTGTAGTTTGGTTTGCCCTGTTCCCATCATGCACTGGGACAGGAACAGACTAATTTGCATACAGCCAGGTTCTGAAACTGGGATGGTGCAGTGAGCTAAAAAACGGTGTTGGGTCTAGCCCTGATCTCTTGACTGGGTGAGAGCTTTCTGCTTAATTCAGAGACTCTGTCCCTCACCACCCCTTGTTGTAAATATGCGGCCAACTGGGCAGCCAATTCCGGAGGCATATCCTCCTCGTTGGTGGGCGTAACTACAAAATTGCTCCTTGTTCCGTCGAGGGCTCACGTGCAATGAGAGGGTGCAGCTTCCAAGCACAGGAACAAGAGGATGCTTCTTCGGGTTGCTGCTCCTTTTATTCCTCTTCGGGAGGGCGTGTACACTCCTCCGGTATGCCTACGGGGCGTGGCCAACGGTGTAGGTGTCTAGGACAACCCCTCTTGGGCGGGAAAAGGCGCGCCCCGCATACGCCGCTTCGGGCATACCAGCCGAGACACGCCCCCCGCCCAAAAATGGCTTCCCGGGGGGATCCGGGCCCCCAACCATACGTTCGGGGGGACCGAGTGGTCGCCCCTTTCCATTCCCACTCCAGTGAGTGCAACAGTAGGGATAGTGTTGGATAGCGAATTGGTAAAAACTTACTATTCCCACTCCAGTGAGTGCGACAGTAGGGAAAGTGTTGGACAGTGGAGGGGTAGAAATTACTATTCCCACTCCAATGAGTGCAACAGTAAGGAAAGTGTTGGATAGTGACAGAGTAAAAATCACTATTTCCAATCCAGTGAGTGCAACAGTAGGGAAAGTGTTGGATAGCAAAGAGGTAAAAAATACTATTCCCACTCCAGTTAGTGCAACAATATGAAAAATGTTGGGTAGCAGATAGTTACAAATTAATATTCCCACTGGAGTCAGTTCAAAATTAAAAACAAACAAAATATCAACAACACAAAAGATATTAAAAAACAAAAAAGAAAACATATATAAAATATAAAAAAATATAAAATATAGAAAATATTATAATGTTAAAAGGATCTAACAAGTTCTTTGAAAGATTATAATAAAACATTTTATTAATAATTTACAAATAAATAACTATTTTTAAGTAGAAATTATTCATAAACAAAAACAATAATTATTACATAAATATAATATTTTTTTATTCCCTACCCTCTAACACCACACAATTTACAAAACACATCTACATTTAAAAAAGTACAATCATAATTAACATATTTAATTATCAATTAAAGAAATATTATTATTTAAAAAAAATTCAAACAGATAACAATTATTTTACCCTTCATACGTTACCCGTATAAAACCAAAACCCACACACAAAATAAAAATAAACAATAACCATAATTATTTATTAATTGATTAATTAATATTAATGATCAACTGATTATTAATTCATTAAACATAAATTACTTTCCACCCGCTACCCCAATAAACACCACAACACACACCAAAAATCATTACACAATTTCCATAACTAATTCTAAATTAATAAATTAATATCAGTTAATAACAACTTATTAATTAATTTAAAATAATTTACTTCCCCCCTTTACCACTATAAACCCCACAACTGACATCTAAATGAATTAAACAATTGCCATATTTAAATGTTATTTAATTAATTAGCATTCATTAACAAATTGTTATCAATTAATTAAAAATAAATTACTTCGCACCCTATTCCCCTATAAGCCCACAACCCGCCCCTAAAGAAATTACACAACTAACATGATTGCCTATTAAGTAATCAATTAATAATAATTAACAACCAAATTATTAAATAGTTAATAATGAATTAATTCCCACAATTAATACTATAAAATATAACTTAAATAAATATTAATAATAAAACAAATTCTTAAACATATTATAATTAAAGTACTTCCCACCCTATTCCCCTATAAACCCACAACCGGCTACAGAACTAAAAACGTAAAATGTTATTAACATAAAATTAATAACTTCTAAAAATGTAACACATATATTAAAAAACAAATGCAAGACTTATACAACAAAAATAGATCAGACACTTTTAAAATACATACTAAAATACATAAAACTAATTCAAAAAGTCGATATCATAAACAACTCTATTTTTTCAAATGATAATAATGACTTCAATATTTTCAAAAACAATATTTCTTACCTTAAAGTCGATATTCGCGACCACGATATTCTTGCTGTCGATATTTCTGTATCACGGTATTTCCGACTCGTGTATGTCAACATTTTAAACTCAATATTCTGTCTGTGCAACCCTCAAGCGAAGTGAGGTACCATATTCAAGTCTGGGCATATATGTTGAACCTAGGGGGCTTTTCTTAGAATAAAAAAGGGAAGAGTGGACTGCTTCAATTAATTGCATCTAATGTTATTACCTCCGTGCCAGATTCCATGTAATATTTTGCTCTCTGTACACTTACAGACAGTGAGCAACCATATTCAAAAACTGTATTGTCCTACTACAGATAGCTTAACCCACACTGTTAGGCTACATCCCCCATGACCGGGAACTCAAGCAACCCCCAGACAGGTTTTGACCTTTGTGGACCTCATCAATGGGGTGCACCGTGTGTCCTCTAGTTCAGTGGCTCAGATCTGGCTTTCCTATTACATTTTGGGCATTTTACTGACTAAAAAAAAAAACATCTGTGTAAGGCTTGAATTAATCTCAATCACTGGTAATCACTCTGGGGCATTTCCAGCCCATTATTTTACATTCACTGTGCACTATAGATAGGGACAACATATTTGCAAATTAGCCCACTCTTTCGTCAAAGAGGAACAGCCTAAACTAAAAGGATAGGTCATGTTCACTGTGAAGGTAAACACAACACCTATTTTGATCTTGTGGTGCCTCCTCATCGTGGTGCAGTTCGAGGTATTTGTCACATTGAATGACATAACCATAATATGATTAGATAAACATCCACAGGAACAGATAACTCTGAACAGTAGCAATATAAGACAACTGTAGTAATTGGAGAATGACTAGCATCCTTGGAATTTTCGGAAAAAATGACCCTGAAGTGATGTATTCAGTATTCAAATTCTTTTATTCGGTCAAACAATTTGTTAACCATAAAAAGTACATCATAATTTTTAAAACATATTCTCATAAAAAAACACGTTATTGTTATTACTGTGTTATAGTACAATTAAAAAGCCTAAAAAAAGGAAAAATACACTTTCAAACAGCTACATGGTACAAAATTTCATGGATTTAAGTCTTCATTTCTTATTGCTTTACGAATTATTAAACATGATTTCAAATACATGGCTACATTCTTTGCCGCGTATTGTGAATCTAGCTGTTGCAATGCTAGAAACGCCGGTCGGCAGGTCCTCAGCCCCATCTGATGCAACACTGGCAAAACCCAGCGTTTGCGTGTTATGGCGTAAAAATGGCAGAAAAAGACTACATGCATAGTGGTTTGGGACGAGACCTTGTCGCATGGGCATTTCTCCAAGTCATGAGACCAATTTAATGGGTTTGGAAAAGTCACCAATCGGAAAAACAAATTAAAACGAAACCTGGTTAGTAGGTATTTTTCGTGGTTGGACAAATGATATGTGAGATAAGGCTGTATACCTGGTGACACTTGGACCATCATGATGTGAGCATTTGATTGCTTGGGTACTTCGCCGCTCAAACAAAGTTCCCTGAGATGGTTAAGACAGTGGCACTTGAGGGTTTTTCTGCTTAGCTCACTAATTAGTGATGGCTCTGTTACATATTGGTTAAGATCCAAATCTTTCAAAAAGTTAACAACATATGCCAACCATGGAATCTTTTTCCAGGATGTCAACCCCAAGCAATCTAAGATCAAGGCACGAGTGAGGTGACATTCAGGCTTAGACCAGATACGGTGCCATAGTAGCATTGGTTGACATTTGATGTAATCAGCTAGGTAGTCAATCCCAAGCTCAATATGGCATCCGTATGTGGGGGCGCTCTGTGGGAGGGCCAACAGGTATTTTGCAAAGCCGTTTTGGATTTTTTGGAGTTCAGTCGTGTTTACATAACCCCATACACCGGCTCCGTATGTAGCAATGCTCTGGCATTTGGCTTGGTGGATTTTAAGTAGTACGGGGGGGGGTGGCTTACCCATTTTTCTGGAAAATGAAACAAGGGCAGAGGTAGCACGTTGGTAAAGCAGTTTTCTAGTTACCAATGCCCTTTTCCACGTTAGCTGTTCATCTATTAGGATACCCAAATAGGGGTATTCCCTAACTCGTTCTAGTTTGGATTGCTCAATGCAAAGATGTTTGGAGCTTTTCACCTTGGGCCCTGTTTGCATGACAAAGGTCTTGGTCTTATTCTCCTTTAACCCAAGTGAGAGCATATAGTTACAATATTTGTCCAATTGTTTCTGCAGCTGTACCAGGGACCTAGCGAAGATTACTGAATCATCAGCATAAAGCAATGCTGGGATAGGGCGATGGTTAATGGTAGGTAAATCCTGACTCCCTTCGAGCATGGCTGCTTCCAAACCATTGGTGTATAAATTAAACAGGAAGGGAGCCAGGACACAACCCTGTCTGACTCCGCGAGTTATTGGGAAAGAAGATGGTAATTCGCCACCTGTTCCAAATCTTACGCAAGCCGAAGCTTCAGAATAAAGCTCGCGCAAAAATTTGATTAGCGGCGGATCGACCCCCAACTCCTCCAGAATAGACCATAGCTTAGCATGAATTACACAGTCAAACGCCGCATTAAGGTCGACGTAGACCATGAATAGGTTACCCCGTTTAACTCCCACATACTTTCCTATTAGAAGTGTCAGGTTTAAAGCCTGTTCTACGGTACCCAGTCCCTCCCGGAATCCATACTGGAGGTCAGTAAAGATGTTGTTTTCTGCCGCCCAATCCTGTAAACGGTCAAGAAGTAGGCGGCCCGCGACTTTACCCAGTGAATCCAGGAGGGAAATGGGCCTGTAGCAGGCAGGGTTATTTCTATCCCCTTTTTTAAAAATAGGGAGAAGTATGGAGGAGGACCAGGAATCCAAAAGGCCAGTGCTTAACACTGCCGCCATTAACTGAGTAATAATTGGGGACCATAAATCGATGTTAGAGACAAATATATCTAGTGGGACGCCGTCCGGGCCGGGAGCCTTTCCAGCTTTTGAGGAGGATAATGCACTTATAACCTCCCCCAAGGTGAAGAATAGGTCAATTGGATACACCCCTTTTCTTGGGCACCCAGTTACTTGGTTGCATTGCGCCGCGCTGACCGGGGGGAGATCACTAAAGATCTTAGAAAAGTGAGTCACCAACTCATCCGCGGTCACTGCTACGTCTAGGTGTTGATGGGTGTTGGCCTCAAGCATAAAAGGAGATTTTACTACCTGCCAAAACTGTATGTAACTTTGTATGGCAGCTCTCGTGTAGCTGGGCCCACAGTTTTTTCTTATGCTCTTTTTTGCATCTGATTTGGGCCTGCTTGTATTCAGATCTTAACTTGGCTATTTTGTCCTTGTCTCTAATTGGATTATGGAGTTCTTTCTTTAGGGCGGTAAGTGCTTTTCGACATGCCGTATCGAACCATTTTCGGCCTGGATGGGTACCTGATTTGTGGGTTCGGACTAGCTCGCTCTGAATAGTATTGAATATTTCCCCAAAACTGGAGATAATTTGCTCGGGGGTAGAATCCTCGTCAAGGCAGGTGTTTATCCAAGGGAGTGCTTTAGTTACAATCTTAGTTGTTGTTATTAGTGGGTCTACCCGAGACCATTTCACTGAATAACCATTAGTTCTATCCATAGTTAATGCATTTTGGGTCAGTAAGCTGTTCCGTGAAGGGTGAGGAACATTCATAGATAGCTTTAGTGCAATACTGTTAGGGAAGTGATCGCCAGATACTTCTGTTCCTGTGGTGAACTGAAGAAGTGTACCCTTTAAAGAATAAGAACACAAAATAAAATCTAGTGTGCTAAAACAGCCCCTGCCGTGAAAAGTAGATTTAAAATCCACGGGGGGGTCTACAAGATCGTTGGCTTACAACAATTCTAGAGACATTAAACTTTCATTAAGGGAGTCTCCTACCGGGGAGTGGGTAAAATGTGTCAACGGGCAGTCATTTTCGTCTAAAAGGCCACAATCAGTTGTCTTATAGTTTGGACACAGTTGCACATTGAAATCACCTCCCCATATTACATTACACAATGTAGATGGATGTTTAGCGCGTTGTTCGCTTGTAAACACGGTAATTGCAGACACAGTTTTCATACATTCTATCTGAGATAAATTATTATAAAAATTAATAATACTATATGACGTACCATTTTTTAAAATAACCAGAAGAATTTGGTAATTTTGGGTAGTACATAATATGGAGATTTTTCTTACTTCGAGGTTGATTGAGATATATATGACAAGGCCCCCCATTGGTCTGCCATGTATTGATGGGCAGGCCGGAGAGTGAAATGTTAGGTAGCCCTGTATGTGCAGTGGGTCGATTGTCCAAGTCTCTTGCAAACAGATTATCTGGTGTGTGGTAACAAAGTCCAGCCAGGATGCCGATAGAATCTTGGTTCGGAGACCTGCCACATTCCAAAACAATATTGATACCAAATGTAACGACAAGGTTTCATTAGTGGGTACAGAGCTTCCTTTCTGTGCTGGAGTTTTCGGGGATGCACGGGAGACGGTATTAAGGGGGGAAGGCAAAGATACACCATGATTGGAATTAGTAACAATAGTAGCAATAGTGGAAGGCAGGGTGAGGTCACATTGGTGGAAATCTTCAACCTCTGTGTGAATTATATCTGTTGCAATTATATCTGTTGTAGTTGATGAAGATATCGCTTTGGCCGGTGGACTTAAGGATTGAGAGAGGCTTGCTAGCATTGAGGGTGGTAGATCAGGTAGGGGTGAGATCTCATTATCCAATCCCTGGACTGCTGGTTGTCAATCCACCATCTCCAGGCAGTCAAACCTGTTATAGGTGGAAACACCCCTCCAATCTGGGAATAGCATGGTTTCCCTGCCTCCTTGTCCTGGCCATGTTGACCAGTTCATTTTACTGTTCCAATTGCCTACCTGAGTCCAGTTCCATTCATGGCCTGATGGTAGGGATTTAGCTGGGGGGTAGAAAAAGGCTAATCTTTTTGTTGAGATTCCTTCAGGAGAAGTTTGAGGCCCCCATGAGGAAATAAGTTCCACAGTTTGGGGATCTTCAAAATGTATTATTATACAGTCCCCTGGGATCAATTTTGGCTCCTTCCCTACCCAGGGAACTCTGCGGACTGATACAACTCTGTTGTTAGCATAGGGGGGAAGTGGTCGGTTCATTGACAGCCAATGTAATACCTTGTTTTTTAGGGACCATCCAGGCTCATCGGAGTTAGTATGTAGCTCTGGGACCCCAGTCATAATGATAACATATGGTGTTGCTTCTGGGGGGAGGTAAGCTGGGCGCGCTCCATTGCGTCTAGTGTTATAGGCTGCGTTCTTTGGAGCAGGTGTCTTTTTGGGAGCAGACGTCTTTTTTGGGGCTGGTGTCTTTGCTGGAGTTGGAGTGGCTGGTAGGTTGGTGGGTTGGCCCTCTAATACAAGTGGGGCAGGGAGGGAAAAAGTAGCAGGAGTAGTAGACTTTTTTGCAGCTGTATTGGCTAGTGCATGCTGCAAGTTTGCAGAAGTTGTATTTACTAGTTTTTGTTGGGCCGCTGGTTTTTGTTGGGCCGCCAGTGTGGTGTTTACCACTTTGGGTGCTTTATGTGTTTGTGTAGGATTTATTCCCCCAGGGTTGTTTTGTTTTGGGTTATGTATTGGGGCCGCAGAGAGTGAGGGCATAGGAATCGAACTTTTCTTAGTTTTTAAGTCAGAAGTTAATATGGCTAAGGATTTTTCAATTTTTGCTAATGATACCTCTAAAGGTTGGAGATGCTGCTTTATTAGAGCCTCAATAGAGGCCAGCATGTGGGTATCGTGTGTAACTGGGTCCTGCCTAATGCGCGTGTTGCCACTCGAAATCAGGTTGTGCGTGTCAGATGAAAGGTTTATGATTTCTGACGTAGAAGTGGTGGTCGGCTGTTGGGACTTAGCCGAGTGAGTTAAAGCTTGGGCTAAAGAGAGAGAGTTTTCAACAGGTTGTGACGAAAAATCCTGTCGTGTGTTACTATTATTTTGAAGAGAGTTCTTATTTCCTTTTCTTTTTCCCTTATTCTTTTTCGGGATAGCACCTTCTCTTTGGCCCCTCGTAGAGGGGGTTGGAAGGTCCTCATCTGGAGGGTTTATAAACAAGGTCGGGGTTCGCTCAAGCGATGGGGGGAGATGGGATGCAGAGGATTGGGATAATTGTGTTGTGGAGAGGTCGATAGACACCGACAAATCTACAGTCCCAGGAACCATTGGGGTGTCTTGTTGTGTACCAAGGACAAGGATGCGTTGAGGTGTTACGGCGGAGGCCAAAAGTCCCAATGAGGAACGTCTGGCTGCAGCTAGGTCCTGCGAGACCCTCCTTTCTAATAGGAGGACACCTTGATTGATGGCATCGTTCGCCTTGGCAATGAATTGGTCTATTGGCCCTATGACCTGGGCAGTGTGAGTAAGTTTACTATTTCTGGTAATTCTGGGTGACATTGTAGCAGAATCGAAGGATACAATACCAGAATGCGAGAGAACAACACCTGATTAATGGTATTAGTAGAACCACAAACAAATGAAAGGAAATGTCAGGGGGGTGGCCCAGTCCAGTCTTACCCGGGCTTGAACGGGATTAAACGGGCCCGCCCTTGGCCGGGCTTCGCCCGGCGTCCCGCGAGACGGGGGTGACTGTTAATTTATGCGCCTCCTGGGGCGCAATTGACGCGGGTTGCGTCCCGAAGGCTCTTGGGAGTTGTAGTTTTTATCCTCCCCGCACTCCGCTCGGCGGCCTCACCCCGAGGTGGAACAGGGGTCAGGCGGCGGGAGGCGGGTGGTCAAGAAGCACAGCAGGCTGCAGGGTCAGGAAAGTGCTATATGTTCAGCAAAAAGGTCCAGGCAGCAGCGGATCGCCTCGAAGTAAGTCCCGCACTCGACCGGGGTGACTGTTAATTTATGCGCCTCCTGGCGCGCAATTGACGCGGGTTGCGTCCCGAAGGCTCTTGGGAGTTGTAGTTTTTATCCTCCCCACACTCCGCTCGGCGGCCTCACCCCGAGGTGGAACAGGGGTCAGGCGGCGGGAGGCGGGTGGTCAAGAAGCACAGTAGGCTGCAGGGTCAGGAAAGTGCTATATGTTCAGCAAAAGGGTCCAGGCAGCAGCGGATCGCCTCGAAGTAAGTCCCCCACTCGACCGGGGTGACTGTTAATTTATGCGCCTCCTGGCGCGCAATTGACGCGGGTTGCGTCCCGAAGGCTCTTGGGAGTTGTAGTTTTTATCCTCCCCGCACTCCGCTCGGCGGCCTCACCCCGAGGTGGAACAGGGGTCAGGTGGCGGGAGGCGGGTGGTCAAGAAGCACAGCAGGCTGCAGGGTCAGGAAAGTGCTATATGTTCAGCAAAGGGGTCCAGGCAGCAGCGGATCGCCTCGAAGTAAGTCCCCCACTCGACCGGGGTGACTGTTAATTTATGCGCCTCCTGGCGCACAATTGATGCGGGTTGCGTCCCGAAGGCTCTTGGGAGTTGTAGTTTTTATCCTCCCCGCACTCCGCTCGGCGGCCTCACCCCGAGGTGGAACAGGGGTCAGGCGGCGGGAGGCGGGTGATCAAGAAGCACAGCAGGCTGCAGGGTCAGGAAAGTGCTATATGTTCAGCAAAAGGGTCCAGGCAGCAGCGGATCGCCTCGAAGTAAGTCCCCCACTCGACCGGGGTGACTGTTAATTTATGCGCCTCCTGGCGCGCAATTGGCGCGGGTTGCGTCCCGAAGGCTCTTGGGAGTTGTAGTTTTTATCCTCCCCGCACTCCGCTCGGCGGCCTCACCCCGAGGTGGAACAGGGGTCAGGCGGCAGGAGGCGGGTGGTCAAGAAGCACAGCAGGCTGCAGGGTCAGGAAAGTGCTATATGTTCAGCAAAAGGGTCCAGGCAGCAGCGGATCGCCTCGAAGTAAGTCCCCTGAAGTGATGTTGGTTGGTCACAGATTGAATTGCTGAAGACTGATCCAGAAAGGAAACACGAACAAAAACAGGAAATCCAAGTAATGTTAAATAATGAAAACAACAGGCACCAGGAGGGTCACGTGAAAAAACAACAAAGATGTGAGCAAACGGAAGAGACAAGGAAATTAACTTGAGCAGGTCAGAAACACCAAGCATGGACAGACAAGTAATATTAGCCATGCCCAGGTCAAATACTGGCTCTGCTACAAAACATTTGAATACTTTGTCTAACCAACAATAGGCCTCCGCCACATTAATTTATAGGACTGATGCTCTCTGTAGCGTCTGCATATGGAGATTTACAGTGGCAATCTTGATTTGGAGACACTTTGCAGTGTCTGTTACCTGTGTTGCTGACCATTACTTGAGTTCCATTACAGGCCTGACATCCCTACATTCCATTACGATTACCACAAACAACTAACGGATGGAGACTGAGGTAGTGTAAACCCTTGTTTCTCATTCACAGATATGCTTTCTAAACATGGTTGGCCTGGGGGGACACCACGAAGCCACACGAAGCCACACAAAACATGACAAGTTCCAACAGTGGGAAAAAAGACCCCTTTATGGGTACACAAATCACAATTTAGTAGCCTCCCTAAAAAGAAAAAAAAACAACATGTGATTTGTGTAATGTCTCTGGTACATTCAACCATTGGTAAGTACTTTGGTTACCATTCTAGTTCATCATTGGTTTGCTCATTGTACCACTAGAGACAAACAAAAACTATAATGAAACAATCTTGAGACTGCTCTGATATGCAACTGTCAAACTTGAACCACAGGCCATGTCCCCTCTAAACAGAAACAAAGACAATCCCGCACCAATTTCATCCTTTTTAGACCTTATCCGGATCCTTGACTACCACAGCACAGCGAATATTAAGACCCAAATCTAAACATACCCATTACACTTAGTAAGTTTCACTGTGAAGAACAAAAAATTGAGACTTGGAATGCTGGCATGAACATAAGCCTCTGGTAACTATCTTATGACACATTCTAGTCTATCTTTTTATGCTCACTGTGACACCACAGGGACTAGCCACATTATCTCATACTTGGTCCTACTCTTTTTGGATAAACCCTCACTAAACTGCTAGAACATTACCTCTCTGAATAGGAACAAAAGCAATCCCAGGAACAGTTTCAGCATTGCTTAGCAGATTGAGTACTATGGAACAGTGTCATCTGTCACTGTCATAAAAACTTTTATTCGGTTACAATTTTGCATAACCATAAAAAGTGCATGCACTGGTTAAAAGATTACATTTCTAAATACATCTTAATTAATAAAAGCACAATTCATTAAATACATTTTTTTAAAAGGATTATAAAAGAACTTCGTTTAGCAAATAACGTACATTTAGAACAATGAGCTGAGCCTCGGATTTTCTGCAACATATTTTATGCATAGTTCTAGTATGCTCATTACAGATTTGGCGCTGTATTCGAGGTCTGAGAACAGCACTAAACAATAAGAGTATAATTTTAACACAGGTAGCTAAGCCACACAAACACTGCGCCAAATATTTAGACATAGTTTTAGGAAGCCAGCTACACATTTTGCAAGGACTGTAGTGCCAAGTAAGCGGGCCGACACGTTCTCAAACCCATTGTGCGCTATACAGGCAAAATCCAGCGCTTACGTGGGATCGTGTAATATCTACAAAACAGTATTATATGAATTGTTGACTGGTCCGAGATCCCATCACAGGGACATTTCATTAAATTGTGTGACCAGTCTTGCTGCTTTGGATATGTGACTAGGTGGTAAAATGTATTAAATCTAAACCTAGTCAGTAAATATTTGTCATAAGTACTTAAATAAAAAGTTAAATATGGCTGGATCCCCAGGGTAGTCTGAAGTGTTAAGATAACAACATTTGAGGGTTTGCTTATTTCCTGTGTCAATCGTAGTTCCCTGAGATGAGTGAGGCAAAGTTTTTTCAAATCTTTCCTAGAAATATCCATCAATGCAGGTGGATCCCAGAAATATACAATACGATCCAGATCACCTCGGAAGATTTTACATACTGGAGCCATGGAATATTGTGCCAGTTAGCTAAGGCCAGGCAGTCTGTTAAGAGTGAGCGGGTTAAGTGGCACTGTGTTTCGGTCCAAACACGGCGCCACAAAAGGATCGGCTGAACCCTGATGTTATCGGTCAGATAATCGATTCCCAGCTCAATGTGGCAACCGTACGTAGGGGCGCTTTGAGGTACAGCCAGCAGATATTTTATAAACCCATTCTCAACTGTTTTAAGGGCTTCAACTGGTGCGTACCCCCAGACCCCTGCACTGTAGGTCGCTACGCTATGGCATTTAGCATAATAGATTTTTAGTAATTCCGCTGCAGCGGGCTTAGCCAATTTCCTTGAAAAGGAAACTAGGGCTGAGGTTGCTCTCTGAAAGAGCAATTTTTTACTGACTAAACCTTGCTTCCAGCTTAGCTTATCATCCACTAGGATTCCCAGGTATGGATATTCCCAGGTTCGTTCCAACCTGACGTTATCAATAACTATTGGTTTGGTTTTCTTCGCCCTAGGCCCAATATGTATTAGAAAAGTTTTGTTTTTATTTACTTCTAAACCCAGGGATGACATAAATTCACAGTACTTATTTAATTGTATTTAATTGTAGTTTGAGTTGGTTGAGTGTTCTTGCTAATATGACAGAATCATCTGCATATAATAATGCAGGAATAGGGCGATGCTTAATAGTTGGAAGGTCCTGACTCCCTTCAAGCATGGCCGCTTCTAGGCCATTTGTATACAGATTAAATAAGAAGGGAGCCAGGACACAGCCCTGTCTAACCCCCCTATTGACGGCGAAAGATGGTGATAATTCTCCATTCACTCCATATCTGACGCTGGCAGAGGCGTTAGAATAGAGTTCTTGGAGAAAGTTGATGAGAGGGGGGTCGACCCCTAGCTTGCCGAGTATAGACCACAGCTTTGAATGGATGACACAATCGAAAGCTGCGCTAAGGTCGACGTACACTAGATATAAGTTGGCCCCCTTAACTCCTACATACTTGCCAATCAGGAAGGCTAAATTTAAAACCTGCTCCACAGTGCCAAGGCCCTCCTGGAAGCCGTATTGCAGGTCGGTCATGATGTTATTCGTGGTTGCCCAATCTTGGAGACGCTCCAGGATTAACCGACCCGCAACTTTGCCCAAGAAATCCAGGAGGGAGATCGGCCTGTAGCAGGCTGGGTTGTTACGCTCGCCTTTCATAAAGATAGGAAGGAGAATTGAGGTGGACCAGGAGTCTATTAGACTTTTTTTTTTTGGTAAGTCTAGTTTCTCCAAGGTTGGGCCCTACTTTTTTTCTTCATGCATACACTGTACTTTAGCACATACCTTTCCCAATAGATAGAGTTCTTCTCCCACTAGTCTAGCATTGGGCACGGATGGAGCAAACTTGAGTAGTAAATAGTGTGTGCCTGGCCTCAGGATCAAAACATATCCTTCTGTACTTCTTTGTGTAGCTGCATCTGCGTGGAAAATTCCATTGTGGGCGTGAGTTTGTTGGTTCTGAATCGTACATAATATATCACCATATTTGCTGATGTCAGTCCCCTCTGCACCAATCCTTAGAGAGTGGGTAGACTGGGCTTGGCTTGTGTGTATCTGAATACATTTATTGGTTTGTATTCTCTACTGTCTGACCGACTCTTCATTTGCATGGAAGCCAGAGAGGTGGTCGTGAGTGACCCGGGGGACCCTAATCGGGTTACTTCCATCAACTCTTCAAATTGCATGTACCAAGTCAAGAGCAGTGCATAAATCCTGGTGGTAAACACAAAAAACAGTGTGATTTGGGTGATGTTAACCCATTCCCACGATAACAGTGGCATGATATGTGCCAAGATCCATAGCAAACTTCCAACAAGGCCATGAGCAGTACTCGATTTAAGCAGGAGGTTGCCGGTGGAACCCACCAGCACTCATTTTTAGTGATCAGCACTTGTGTGAGATATTGACTGTAACCAAGAAAAAGAAAAACACGGAAATGGGAAAGAAGGAGAACGAGAAGGACATTAACAAGCAGAAAGGGATAAAGTAGGGACCAGCAAGTATGACATAAAGGAGCTGCAGTGTCTGGTAGTGGGTTAAAGAGGCATGAGGCGGATTCATCACTTCACTGCCTTGGTATTTTATTTGGCACCACTGGAGCAGAGCTTTGGGCACTGGTACTGTAGTGTAGTTCCTATTTTCCCAATAGGCTCTGCGCATTGGAATAACATAAACAGCAGTGTAGATGTAGGACTGAGGTCAACTAGGTCTCTACTGACTATGTTAAACTTAATTTAGGTTTGCGCCAGCTAGCTCAGAGGTCACTGGAAACTTTCTTGAATGAATAGGGAGGGACAACCTCCCCTGGCTCAGACAAGAAGGGATTCAGTTTCTGACAACCGCATACACATGACAACTTTGCTCCCTCAGAATAAGAGTGTATCTCTAGAGTCGTGTGAAAACAATAGACGGCTATTTCACTCAGTCAGCAGTGCATACTTAGTTTCACCAGAGTGCAGAGAAATAGAGAGACAGGAGATTTCAATAAAAAGGTGTTATTTATTGAGCAGTCTTCTTTCTCATGCAAGAGAAGTGAATTGCCACAATTGCAATACTTAAAGTAAAGTAAAGTGCGTACAGTAAAAATAGTATTATGAAATAATACTGTAAAAGCATTGATATGGTTTCTTAGCCATATGATACTTAAAATGGATAAAATATATACATACATAAATGCATTGACTAACATACTCAACTGGTGCTTCTAACTAAGCCTACCCTGGTGTACCTGACCTAAGCCTAATACATGGGAAGGGATGAGTAAGTAGCAGTTTAAGTTAAGTTAGTTAAGATTATTTTGCCAAGAATCTGCATCAAGAATTCTCTTCAGAGTTTAGTGAGCTCCGTACCTTGGTAATAGAATGTGGGAGGTCTGGTATCTCTTTCCTCAGGACTCGATATTCCAGCAACCCGCAAGGGTGGGCTGTAAACACCGGAGCTGGATTTTCTCAGCTGGAGAAAAAGACAGCGTCTCTCTCAGTGCGTCAAACAGGAGGGGCGGCTTCCGTGGGCACTCGCATCAGCTGGGCTCTCGGGGAAGTAGATGGCCGCTCTGCTCCAAACCACTGTGTGTTTGCTTAAGGCAACTGTTGGTATTTTATACCTGGAAGGTGCCGGGTTTGACGTAAGGTTGGACATAAGACGTCACTAAGAATAACAGTTCTTTCTGGACTTCAGGAGTTCTTGTTCAAATCAAAACAAAAGCAGGGGGGTTTTCCCGGGCTACTGGAGGCTTGGTTTGTTTAAAGAACGCATTGTGCTTTCTAGGAGTCGATGGAAGTAGCCGTGCTGTGCTTTGGATTGCATGGGCTATTACTGAATATGAATCTGATTCTTATGCCTGTGTAAGGATATTATTGATTATAACCTCACAATGGCATACATCGGGAATATAGAATTAGGGTTCTAGATATGAACACGACAGTACTTATTCTTTTACAAATTTTGCACTGGCCCTGAGGCACAATTTACAAAGACAGTAATGGCACTCTGCACATTACTGCCTCTTACACACCACAAAGAAGTCCTAAATACAGTCAGTGCACTTTACTCATTAAACAAGTGTCTTTTTCCCTATAGTCATTGAGACAGTTCATTGTACCCTGATGTAGAAACATATTTGAATATTCTTCTGGGGTGTTGCTGCTTGAGGGGAGGATTAGGAATTAAGCCTCTACCCTACTAGCCACCCCAGCAATGATGACAACAACACCCCCATGGCAGAAACATGTGTTTTGCCTGTTGGTGGAAGCATTTTATATGTAAGTGAAGTTGTTATTTCCTACAAGCTCTTCTTATTGGAATATCTTTTTCTTGCATCATTTGGACACCAGTGATACTTTTCTGATAAAGTTAGTAATGAAGTTGTAATATGATTCTTTGTTTATACCATATCATAAAATGTTTCAGTATTCCGTTGTTCATCATTGTTTCAATTAGGATAAACAAGAGGAAGGTTGGTTGCTCTTTTTAAAAGGTATTTGTTTTTTATCTCTTCTTTACCTCCAGGGCGCCGTGTTTGTTTGGGAGAGCAGATGGCCAAGATGAATCTCTTTCTTTTCTTCACCGCCATTTTTCAAAAGTTCACTTTCCATACCCCAGAGGATCAGCCAAGGCCAAGTGAAAAGGCCACTGGTGGAACCATAAGAGCCCCCCTACCTTACCAAATCTGTGTTGAACTGAGATGAAGGAAGATCACCATCTCTGGCAAAGTATTGCACCAGGATGACACCTGAAATAGTTGTGCAAAAATGCCTGACATTTTTTAATTTTACATTGTTTGATAATGCAACTTAGCTTTTTTTCCTTTTTAGAGTTAAAACCATAATGTATGGATGTATAAACAGGCTAAATCACAATATTTCAAATGTAGAGTAAGCAAATGCAGATGCTCTGAAAATATGAGTGCTAAGTCTATATATTAAAAAAACCGCAGCCTACTTTGTGACTTGTCAACTACATTTTAAAGATTACAAATTGCTAACACTGTTAGACAAAGTGAACCTATTTGTTTGTCTTTGTGTTATATTTATTAATCTCAATTCAACTTAAGGGCCTGATATAGAGTTTGATGGACAAAGTAGTCCATCGCAAATGAGACGGAGTACCTTGCCAGTCTAAACTTCAATTTTCCTGCTTCCTCAAGAATGGAGTAGACTATAAGCTTTTTGTCAATGGAGCCACTGTTGACTCTTTCTTCAGAAAGCTTCCTCCAAAAGAGTAGGGGCCGTTGGAGGAAGGAAATCTTGCTGCTCACCCTTCTATGGGTGGATGGTGTAATGTCTTTTTTGTCATTTGCTTTTAGGACAAACCTGGTAGTAAGGGACAGAAAAAAGCAACAATGACCCCCCACAACTCAGGGAAAAATTGTCCAGAGTGTCGGGGTTATTTGTTTTTTCTTATTCAAAAACAGACTACTATGGGAGCTTGTTTTAAAAAAACAAAATGTTTTTAAAAGTTTGGTGGATGGTGGTTAAAAAACGACGGTGGCTTTCCACCAAACATTTATTTCTCTTTAAAGGAACCTCTGTGACAGTAGTTCCGTTTGATTTACAGAGATTACCTCTTTTTGGACATCTCAAAATATGACAGACTGTAGTCTATTATGGTGCCAGAGGTAATGTGCTCCTTCAGCCTGACGGACAGAGCACTGCCCATCAAACTTAAAACCAGGACCTATGTTTGTTGTAAAATCATTGTTATATAATCATACAGCCTAATACACTGTCCAGACGTGACATTTACCAGAGTTTAAAACACAGGTTACAGATAGTAACTAAAAATAGACCACAACGGCAAGTAGAAAGCATACGGAGCCATAAGTCTTTCTGTATGACTTTTAAGTAATATGCCTGAACTTTGAAGATAAAGGATATTTTGTCCACTAGCAACAAATTTGCTATGGTAGTTATCCATGTGTCAATGTGTGGATTCACCATGGATTCCCAGCTCTTTGTGGCTCAGGGTTACTATGGTGTACGGTGTAATGTGCTGCATTAAAAATCAGAACCGTTGCAGCTGCACATGTAAAAAAAAATATTTTGCATCATATTTGCTACGCAATGCTGTGCAATGACATGCAAATGCATACAAATTCACTGCCAGTAATCCAAGCGGCAGGAAATGAAAATTCACACAGGAGGAGGTGGCAATATTAATCATAGAGGTAACAAGAATGGAGAATTGTTTTTTTCACTTCTAAGGTCTCTCAACCCAAGAAGGCTGCATTGTGGACAGGTATCCTTTGCATGATTAATATAGTGGTACCAACAACCAATACAATGGAAGAGGGTCAAAGGGGTGACATGACTACGAACGCAGAACCAAGGAAATGTTACCTCAGAACCATTTTATGCCTTGGTGAAAGGGAGTGTATTGGAGACCATACACAAAGCACACCCATTGAGGAGCAAGTATTGACAGGGATTGATATGGAGCAGTTTGATGGACTTGAATACCCAGACACCTTTGACCTTGTTGACGTCACAGCTAATGATAAGCACACCTTCTAACCAAGACAGATAGTGTATTCCAATACCGTACCGATAATGCCATGAGTGAATAATATTCATAATAATGTACATGTTTACTTCTGCTTAACATTCTAATATTTAAACTATCACCAATCCCCTTATAGGGGCACATACAGAAGGTGAAGACATGCAGCACGAAATCATAGCAGAGGCCACACAAGAGTGTCCATTCATATGCGCTCTGCCTCTGCTACAGGGCTTGTTGCCATAGGAGAGGTGTGGCTGCAGACCAAGATCAGACCCCATGGGGGGGGGGGGGGGGGGGGGGGGGGGGCATGTAAAAGTTTTCCTAGTAGCACTTTAGTGACACAATTTGCAGTTCAGAAATTCAATGCCTCCCATCTTCTACTACTTGTCCAACTTTTGATTGCTTTCTAGAACAAGCATTTGCAATGCAATAGGTCTCGTAATTTCAAGATTTTGAGCTATTGGCATTGTAAATGACAATGCTGTTTTTATGTGTTTAAAAAACCTGCAATAATAAAAGGCATTGTCATTTACAATACCAATAGATCAAAGTTTCTAAAATGCTAGACCGATTGCAAATGCTTGTTGTTTACAAGCCCATGCTGCGCTTTCACATGAATAGTGGCCACGCCCCTTTCTTTAGACGATCCATGTCTAAAGAAAGGTCCACCACCGCTATTAAAGTGAAAGTGCAGTATGCAATGCTTTTACCAAAAAAGCATTTGTTTGTCAAGTTGACAAACAAATGCTTTTTTTTGTAAAAGTGTGCAGTGAAAGTCTGCATGCTGAATGCACTGCATGTTGCAGGAAAGCATGTAGTGCCCTCAGTAGGAGAAATGCATAAAAGAAAATAGGGCTTACAGACATACCATGTAAGAACCAAAGTAAAAGGGCTACTCTTGTAACCTCATGGGAGGTAACAAATGAAGACAAGGCAGTACTAAGGAGCAACTAATAGGCCTATAAACAAATCAGAAGCCAGTATTTACGAAGGACAATGACACAAGCAAATGACAAATATGGATGGAGAGTGGGCAGGTTTTCAAATCCCTACTCCAATACAGCATGCCTCACAGAGCAGCGAGGTGCATGCCCAGGCTCGACCTAAAAACAAGTTTTGGCACTGCCAATAAGTCAGGATTTACTGTGCTCCACCATGCACTCTCACAGGCATCTCACTTACTTAAGTACCACCTGAGCAGTGTCTTTTATCTCTGATGTATTGGGAGTAGGAGCAAAAATCAAGAAAGCATCTGTATTCTGTGGTGTGATGAAGTGCATAAGAAGAAGAACAAAGCATGTAGGAGGGCACTTTCGGTTGAAGGACAAGTACCAACAAGTACTTTGTGCGCCACACAAACTGCCTTAAACAAGATACATTTATTCACTCGTAGGCTTAGTGGAAGTCGAGCTAGGGTTTAACTGACACACACTGAGTTAAAGTAAGTAACAGATATGGGAGTTGCATTTTGCACAACGTGAAGGTGACAAATATTGGGGCAGATTTACAAGCCCTTTACTATCCTTTTACGCTGCTGTTCCATTACTTTTGTGACACAGTGATGACATAAACAATGCAGCCAATTTACAACGTGACACATCTAAGGAGATGTGTCACGTTGTAAAGCCCTGTGTCACATTATACCTGCGTCATGTATAATGTATGCAGGGTGGGCGTTCCCACGCAGGAAAGCCTCATTAAAGTAACGCAGTGATATCTACAAGATTTCACTGCTCCAATTAGGAAGCCACTGCATCAAACCCTTACGCCTGCTTGAAGCAGGCATAAGGAGTGACGCAGTAGAATAAGTATAGGCCTTAACATGCATTGCTGGAGGTGCGTCGTGCTTGCAACACGACTCCAGCAATTTGTGACTTTTGGGCCTACAGATGTGTCACACTTTCTTATGCATCTGTCAATCCTTGCGTCATGTTACGCCGTGATGTAAATCCACCGTATCCATGGTGGTGCAAGGGTATCGCAGGCTGGCGCAGGGAAACTGACGCATCTCTACAGATGCATCAGTTTCTTGTAAATCTGCCACATAATATTTAGGTACGCCAACAAGACAGTATACCTGTAATCCAGGATCGATGCCTGAATCGGCAACCTTCTCTCTTCAACTCAGAGGCAATAACAATTGTTTATTAAGCACATTAAAGCGAGTAACGTGTATCCACGCTCTTGTTGAAATTAGGACAGAAGGTAAAATGTGCTCCGACAGTAACACAACTATTTTTCGGTCATAGTAGAAGGGGCTGAGGGGCACATAGCCAGTAACTTACAAATGGAGGTCCAAATTTAAGGATGATGCCCTAAAATGGGCACCTCCATTTTATCAACAATGAACTTCACAAGATTATTTTTCAACAAGCATGCAAGTGAAACGGCATTCCCGAAGTTTAGGAGGAACTACAGTTACTGGTTCTTTGTTGTATCAGAGTATAGCAGTATCTGAAATATAATACCAGCAGTGTACTTAAAAGTAAACGTGGTAGTTGTGACATTTTTATTCTTATGCTGTTTTATTTCTTTGTTATTACTATTTTTGTTCATATCTCATAATGTTTCTTTCAACAACACGTTATGTTTATATGAAGGTATTTGATTAATGATAATTTGTTTCAATTTGAAAAAATTTAATAAAAAAGTGAGATACAAAAATAACCAACTGAAAGGGGTCAGATAAATGTTAAAGAACAACATATAGCTAAATTTGGCACCAGGGCTAGGGGAAAAGTGGTGGTGTGCTTCATTCTTGTAAATACGAGGCATCCCTGCGTTTGGAAACTGCTGGAGTGGGACATCAGCTCAATGCTGCACTCCAACAGTTTCCTTGTAAATATGCCCCTTAGTGTTCAACCCTGTTTAACCTAGGGCTATGGTATAATAGAATGTTCTTTCCTATTGCAGTTGTCATGAAGTTCACAATCTAACACTCTTGCATTTGTCAAGAGTCCACAATACTAACACCCTTCCTAATGCATGTGGCACTAGAAATGAGTTTCCAATGTAAAACCTGACTGGCAGGGTATTGAGGCAGAGTAGAGAGTTTACAATGTAAAACCTCCTGACTGTCAAGGTATTGAGGCAGAGAGGTGTTGTGTGGTAGAAACTCAGGGCCTCATTTACAAGGCCCTTGAGCCGACTTTTTTGGATGCACCAGCGGCTCAGTGTGCCTGCCCATATTTAGAATGCCACATAAAGTTAACCTGCGTTACTGTTCGTGGCCTTGTAAATAGGGGCCTCTTTCTTGCACTAATGTGTGTGAAAGGGGATTTCCATGGGTGTTGGTGTGGGTGGTCCCATGCAACATCCATGGAACCCGACACCTTCCCAGATTTACAAAGTGTATGAAACTTGGGAATGCGTCAGAATTCTATGCCTCCCCAGGCGTGGGAGTGGCGCAATGAGGAGAAATATGTTTGTGCCTCATTTACTATATTTTGATGCATAACAGTGCAACAAGTCTTCCTGCTGCACTGTCCTGCATCAGAGTAAAAGGGCATCTTGTAGATACAGCGCATTCCTGTCCTTCTTCCCTGCTCTGGTGCACAAACAGTAGCCGTGCGACAATGCAGACATTCTTGTGTCATATTGCAAGGGTGCCTGTGTTGCGAGGATGATTGTTTTTGTGCAGGAAGAAAGGGTTACAATGTTCCTCTAATTATACCAAAACCATTCCCATAATGCTTGTTTGCAGTCCAGGGAGGACCTGGCTTGGTAGTTCAGGCTGGACTGTTCCCATGAGGATCAGGGCCAAGACTGATTTGATTATGGTTGGGTCTAAACTAGTGTGGCATGGTAGGCAAAAGAACATTGCATTTAACCCAGATAACTTGTCTGAGGTGAATGTATGATTTAGTCTGCATTCCGCCCATCATCTGGTTGCGTAGCACAAGTCATGTGTGTATTAGAGGGCTCCTTGGGGACTTCCACCGCATAGTGATTGTTCTGATAGGCAATATGAATGCAAGGTCTAAGAATCGCAATTGGACATTCTTGTTATCCATTCAGCCAGTGGAACATGTATTATCTGGCTGCACAAGTGTGTGCTCTGTGTTGCCCACATGTCTGAAGTTTGGTTGCTTATTGCATAACTGTGAGCAACCCTTAGTGAGCATTCGTCCAACTGGCTGACCCCAGCACACTTTACTGAACTCTGCCTTTGTGCCTGTATCCTGAGGGACAACTGTTGTTAGCTGCAGAGGTGCAATCCAGTGGTGGCTGGTGAAGTTTGAAAGTGGAGGGGCATAAATACCTATCCTAGCATGACTTCCCTCAATTTCGCCAGCTAAATGCTGTGAAAATGAATTATATGTATTACAGGCTGCTTAGAAGCTGTGTTTATGCAAGATAAAATCGCCTATCATAGGATGTAAAAATCACAAGCCATACACAACAGAGACAAACAAAAATGTCTAGGCTCTATGCTCTTTCTCAAAATATCACAGGCCCAGAGAGAATACATCTGGCCAGAGATCAGACAGCGGATGTGGTAATATAATTCAACCTTTAGTAATATATATGATAAATTGCCTCTACAGATATTATGAAATCGCCATAGCAATGCCCTCTGATACTAATGATTAAAATCAGATCCAATTTTATTTTTGATCTAGGGGCTATGCGGTGATAATGTCAACACTTCTGGTGCCAACTAAAACTTAACAGAGAGGCCAAGAAGCTTAAAAGAGCACACTGTGGGATAGTTTCATTTACATTAATGTGCTGATCAGGTAAATCATTGGGTTGACCCCCTCCTGCAATTGTTTTTGTGACCTGTATATTGCATTTTAATTCTGGCAAGGAAGTCTCACCACTGTGTTAATCCATACAATGGATGCCTTTGCAGTTTACAAAATATTTCATTGCAAGGGACAATGCATAAGGATCACATGTGTAAGCCTTAAGGTTTCCATGAACAAGACATGAACAAGACATACAGGAACCTGGAGCAAATTAGGCCTAGTGGTCGAATGTGTAAAGCACTATATCATTTTCACAATGCAATGAACTTTGTTGTGTGAGGTATATAAAAACGTATTAATTTTTTAGAAAATCCCATTGTCTATCATCACTGCCAGAAAGTCATTCTGGGTATCTGTGTGCAGACCTTCCATCATTTTTTTCTATGTGGGCTGAATACTGTAGAGCAACACATATTTATAAAGGAAATATTCTTTTGCTTTTCTAAGTGTCCGACAACTGCTATAAATAATAAAATCAGACCTGTCACTTCAGTGGCAAGATGGTAAAAGGCCTGTCAAAAGCCCCTCACTAAAACACTACGCACAGAAAACTTCCTCACCAGTTAGAAGCAAATATTTTCCTTTAACAACATTATTGAAAAGGTTAAAAGAAAAGCATTTTGTGATCTTCTTCCAACACCTAACAGTTCAAAAGGCCTAGCACTTGTATTGTTCACATTTGCATGCCTGCATCTCACTGTAACGTTCACATATTTAAACAAACTTTCACTCAACCCATTCCATACCCAGAAAACGTATGGCTCCGACAACATGTGGGATGCAACCAAATCCATAGAAGTCAACCTTCACATTTGCTAAATCCTCATGTCTGGGGAACTTGATGCAGCTGTCAATGTGTTTCATCATTGCTGATAGCATGTCTTGTAGTACACCACTGAACATTGGTTGTGACAAACCACCAGATATAACCACAGTGTATTGAAAGGAACCTGTGACCAGAAAATGCAATACTGCCATAAGTTTCACAATAGATGGGATACATGTGGGATTTGTGTTTTGAGGAAGGAGATCAGGCTTCAACTGATGACATCAATCCTGTATTGTTTGCCTATTTAAACAAACACTATTGATGACATCCCTTTCTTACATGGTCTGCAGGTCTGAAAATGTGCGATACACTGGAGGCTGTCATCTCCTTCCTCTCCCAGGGTACCCATGTATGGAGTGAAAACAATTTTGAACATTGATCACATTGTCCAGAGTACCACAATTTAGAGTAAGCCAAAAGAAATATGACAAAGCATAACTGGTTCAGAAAGCATTACTCATAGTTTACATAATAATTGTATACTGTACAAACATCCACCTATAATCTCTATTGTGGTTTTCACGTGTCTTTAACAGAAATGTATATATCATACATACAAAAATATATATTGAACACCCTATTATTGTAAATTGGGAATTGTTTGCCCAAAATGTTGTCAGGGATGGTGTACAGTGTAACATACAGTTTATTCACAGCAATCCACTACACTGATACTTGTGTACACGAAAATATAGGGCAATTGAGTTAAACATCTGTATACATGTTACAACTCATTTAACAGTCACCAATACTATAGTTCCAACTGATAAGATGGTGGATGCCTGACCACGCATATAGGACTTTTGAAACCTACCACTGATGGTGGAAGTCGACTTGTGTTGCATGCGCACATCTATGCATGTATACATTTCATGGTATCCATCATATATTTGCTAATCAGATAATGGTAAATGTGCAAAGAACTGTATAGGCTTTACAGCATGAGCAGTGTATGTATACTGTAAAACGCAGTTGAGAATTATGTTAGTTTTATGTACAGTCCCCCATATTACTCAGCCCAAATCAGAGCTCACAAAAGGTGTGTTTTTCTCGCTCGCGCTCGCCAACTTGACGTTGGTGAACGCAAGTGAGAAAAAAGAATCCGCTTTGCTGCACAAAGCAGAGTTTTACAGAACTCAAGCGAACTCAGCATAACACGGAGTTCGGAAACTCCGCAAACTCCGTGAGCAGAGTTCACCGCCCAGGGTTAGTCAACGCCCATCAGAAGCAAGCAATTTGGAGATCCATTGCCCATTAGGTGTGGACCCTGAAGGGCTATCATCAGTGCAGCATCCATTGCCAAAAGAAATGGGAGGACCTAAAGCAATGGACTCGGAAGATAACTAAGGTCCAGGGCTGTCCTCCCAACTCATATGGGGCGCGCACCCTGACCCCCCTATTGGCCAGCATACTGGCAGTGGCCTTCCCGGAGCTTTAGGGGTAGTTGAAGGCCCAACAGCAGCTACAAGGGGGTGAGTCCTGGCCAGAGTCATACATGTTACATTGCCAACTTTGAGCCTTATTCACAAAGGAAAAGTTTATGAATTTGAGAATTCACAAAGGGCATTTATGAGTACTATCTTTATGTTTGCACTTGAGCCGGATCTCTGCCCCGAGAGTGAACATAAAGATACTACTCGTAAGTGCCCTGTTTGATTTCCCAAAGTCATAAACTTTAGACCAAACTTCTTAGTTTACCTTTGTGAATCGTGCCAGTACTCGTAAATGCTCTTTGTGAATTCCCAAAGTCGTAAACGTAAACATTTGGTCTAAGCTTAGACCAAACTTCTAAGTTTACCTTTGTGAATCAGGCCCCTAGTACAGTGGCAGCTGGCAACTATGCCAAGTGGAGGATCGGGCAAACGGATGGTGGGTGAGTGGGTACATAAAAGTAATGCAGTTTTAAAATAAAGCAAATAAAACATTACTTCCCGTGCTTGCTGCATCCTCCTTGCTCCGGACCTCGTCTCCTTTTGTGAAATCCAGGGCCACAGCCAACTCCCTTAACTAATCCTGGCTGCTGTCTTGCTGTTAACTAGCATGAGAGCAGCACTAGAATTAGAGGAATTTGGCCTATATTAGCGCTCACAAGAGCACTAGAGGCTTTCACTTTCTCTAACCCATATGTTTCAATGCAGCAGGGTTAGAGAGGTTTAAAGTGTGCATATGTGATTGGCTGTTGCAATACATGCACACAGGGCAATACTTCCCCTCGGTAAGCAGGGAATATACAGTCTCATGAGATAGCAAACATCACTGGTGCCATCAGTATTAGGGCCTACATGTTGGCATGTGTACCTTTCTCTAGTGTAGTATTATTTGCACCACTGTTTCATACATGATATCTGTGTCTTTTTTAGGTTGGTGCCTGATTCCATCACAAATGTGTGTTGGACAATCCGTATTTGAATATAGTTATTTGTGATGGTTATACCGTTCATGTGTTACCACAGACAGGGGTGTGTAGACATTAGTGGGAAGGTCACACATACCCTATGCCTCTACTCAATGTCATTAGTCAGGTCCAGTTGATGAAAGCAATGTCATATAGTGAATTTCCAAGCCATTGAGGTAAGAGTATTCAGTTATCTGAATTGCTCTTGTTGATTAGTCCAGGTACATTCCTGACTGGTGACATGCATCAGGCAGTGTCATGCAGAAATGTAGGGATCATGTGTGATTGTCTACACTCAGTAATAAAATGGGATTTGTGTTTGTGAAACAAAATAGGTACTGTGATGTGCCTTCCAATTAGGACACTGGTTGAAACTATCTCTTCATAGAACTGAGATTCCCTGGGCCTCAACAACCTTCAATGGTCTATTGGATTTTAGGTATGCAGTGTAAGAACGGTGTTCTCACAAATACCAATAAGGACTAGGGATATCCCTCGGCCTGGATGATTTACTTATGCTGTGGATAGTTTAAACAAATCTTCCAGCTATTTGGGCCAGACAGTGGACAAATGATGACGTTTCCATTAGGAAGTGTCACCAGTGTGGAATGAGCATTTCTATGTCGCCTTCTACCTGCTACTGTACCTATTGCTGCAACATAGCTGTATTAGTTGACCCTCACTTCAGCATGATGTGGTATTAGGTATATGACCTTTTGCTGATTGCAGGGCCATGTGTGGAACCTGTAGGAAAGAATTTGTCATTGCCATCCTAGTTGATGACATCAGGTAACTAAGGCATACTACAAGAGCTAAACTATACAAGGTGATCAAGCACCCAACTAGATAATTGAGGATAGTGCTCAAACAACTAACTCATGCTAATTGAGTTGTCTTTGATTATAACTTCACTATGAGCAACTGTTTTACAGGTTCATGTAGCATGCATGCATGTGCTCATGTTAATGTTGAAGCCGCTGAAGTGGGACCTTGTAGTTGGAGTCTTCTGTACACTTTCCTAATGTTCTGTGATCAAAGCTGATGATTAAGTGTGTTCTGGCACATGCAATTAAGCTATTTTAAAACGTCATTTCAGCATCATCCCAGGCAAGAGGTGGAGACAGGGCCAACACCGTTGGGGAATCAGCTGGCCATAGTGGCTCCGGTTGTGACAAAGCAGATACCCAGGGAGCCAGTGCCCAGAGGTGAGGGTAAATGCCACGGAGGACACAGACTCAATGTCATCATCTTATTTATTTATTTATTTTTATTTCAAAGGTTTTATATAGCGATACTGGACCCCAGGAGTATCAGAGCGCTTTACAGACAGATAAACATCATGAAGCAAAAAAAAATAAAACAAAATTTACAACGTGAATAACAACTCGCATGGGAAACTGTCTTTCAGTTAGACGAGGGAATTGAGGAAAGAGAGTAATTAGTTATGAATGAGGGAGAAGGGGACGGATGAAAGATAGGGGAGAGAGGGGGTAGAGGGAGAGGGGGAGAAAAGGAAAGTGAGAGAGAAGGGGTGGGTTGAGGAGAATAAAAACAGAGGACTACATCATTATAGAGATGTTAGGTACCCCAATATTTGTTGAGAAGAAGCACCTTGAGTCTTTTTTGAAGCGAGGGAAGGATGGGTTGCAGTGAAGATCTTTGGGGAGAGAGTTCCAGATCATAGGGGCATTACCAGAGAAAGCACATGATTGTGTCTTTTTACATTTGAGTCTCGGGGGGAT
Source organism: Lissotriton vulgaris (assembly GCF_964263255.1). NCBI lineage: Eukaryota > Metazoa > Chordata > Amphibia > Caudata > Salamandridae > Lissotriton > Lissotriton vulgaris. The sequence goes on from NW_028245180.1 coordinate 320,706, forward strand.
GAGGACAAGGGCATTGTTGCTTCTCAAGGACCTGGAGCAACCAGCTTTTTGTAGTTTGTCCGAGAGGTAAGAGGGGGTGTTTTGGTGAAGGGCTTTGTGAGTAATACAAGCCATCTTGAAGGTCGATCTACCTTCGATTGGGAGCCAGTTAAGGTTTTTGAGGATAGGAGAAATGTAATCAAATTGTTTTACAATCAGAGATATAGTCTGGCGGCCAGGTTTGAGGACAGATTTAATTTTGGGCAAGGTGGACGTTTGGGGTGCCTACAAGGGTGGCATTGCCATAGTCAATTCTGGAAAGTACAAGAGACTGGACAACAATTTTAAAGTCATCCGCTGGAATGAAAGGTTTGATTTTTTTTAGGTGGAGAAGGGAGAAGAGAGCACCTTCCTGCAGCATTTTTAATGTGAGGGATGAGATTAAGATTCTTATTAATGCTGATGCCCAAGGATTTGACAGAGTTAGAGGTGGAGAGGGTGCAGTTGAGTGCTTTTTATATCATTGATCCCAGAGTTGAATAGGCAGGGAACTATTTTTTGGGAGTGAAAAGGACGATTTCAGTTTTTTGGGGGATTCCAGTTTGGGATGATTAAGATGGAACCAGGCTTGGACTTTGTTCAAGGTATCATTGAGGAGAAGAATGTCCATGGGTGGGATTTGATCTTGTAATAAAGTTGAGTGTCGTCAGCATAGAGGGTGGTAATTGATATTAGCTTGTTTGAGAATAAGGGTGAGTGGTTTCCATGAATAGATTAAAAAGGGTAGGGGAAAGGATAGAGCCTTGTGGGACCCCAAGTGAGGACAGGTTGTGGTTTGGAGAGGCAGTGACTGAGTTTAATTTGTTGGGATCTGTTTTTGGAGATAAGAGGTGAACAATTGGTGAACAATGCCCTCAAGCCCAAATTGGTCTTTGAGAGTATTAAGAAGGGTAGGATGGTGGACAGTATCAAACGCAGCAGAGAGGTCAAGGAGGATAAGGAGGGAGGATTTGCCTTTGTCAAGAGAGCGATGGATATCATCTGTGATACTGAGCATGGCGGTTTCCGTGCCTGCATCCTTTTCTGAATACCGGATTGGAAAACGTATTAGGAGATTGATTGAAATGATATGTTTGTCCTAACTGGGAAAGTACACATTTTTCAAGGGCTTTGGAGAGGAAGGGGAAGATTAGAGATAGGGCGTAGATTGTTTCAAGTCAATAGGGTCAGCGGTGGGGTTTTTTGAGGATGGGGGAGATTTGACCTAGTTTGAAAGGGATGCTGGGGACACAGCCAGTGGCCAAG